>NW_028274858.1:0-349881 GCF_037043125.1 Eumetopias jubatus
GGCCACTGTGGGGACTGCCCAGCACACGGGCATAGACGAGGCCCTGGGACCTGAGACTAACCCTAATGGGAGCCCCTGGAAGTCTGAGTTGTGAGAGGACAAGGTCAGAATCAGTTCATTACTACCTTCCCACGGGGGCTGGGACACAGGCAGGAGGGGGGTGGCTTTGCCTGGACCCCAGAGCACACCCAAGCCCCACTGAGCTGTGCCCCATGCCAAGCCCAGCTACTTGGCTCATCCTTGCATTGCCAAGTATGCACCAGCCTCCTGTGATAGCAGGCACGGAACATGTGTAGAGGTCCTACCCCTGATGGCATCCCTAGAACTAGAAGCCAGAATACCCCGATGTGCAGATGGGGAGCCTGGGGAGGCCCTGAGAGGCACGGGGTCTGTCCAGGGTCATAGCCCTGGGCATGCGCAGGAGTCTGGTCTGAACCCAGCTCTGTGTCCTCACAGCAGGGACACCGGCTGCACCCAGGCCTCCCGGGGCTGTGGGTGGGCTGTGAGGGTGTCACTGTATGGATGGGGCATGGGGGAAGGGTGAGCATTCCGCAGCGGGGGAGGGGGCCCCTCGGGGGGCTCTTGTGTGAGGAGGAAGTTGGGTAAGGGGACCCCAGGCAGTGGTGACCTCACTTCCCTGACAACAGAGCCCAACAGAATTTGGAACCCCGGTAACCAGGCACCCACATTCCACAGACAGCCCCCTGCCCAGCTCATTTCATTGGAGATCTTAATGGCAAAATGTTCACGTGTTGCCTGCCAAGGTCCCGAGGCTGCAGGTGGAAGAAGGCGCGCCTTGAGGACGCTGTCCCCCGCTGGGGATTTCATGTCAGGACTCTCCACCGCCTCTGGACATTTGGTCGGAAGGACAGAAAGGTGACAGCAGGAGGCCCAGAGCCGGCCACCCAGCCCCACTTGCTCTGATGACCTGTGTAGCCCCAGGTGCCCTCCCTGTGTGAGTGTGTGTGAGTGTGCACATGTGTGTGTGCGTGTATATGTGAGTGTGTGTGTAAAGAGGGGTCATGGGGGTGGGGACTGGGCAGGAGGACAGTGCGGATGGCCGGGCAGGGCTGTGATGCCTTGGGGCCGGCTACCGGTCCCTGTCTTTGCAGAAGGCCACGGAGGACACGGAGAGGCAGCTGGCGGACGTGCCCTCCTCCCTGACAGAGGGGGTGACCCCAAAGGCATCCCAAGAAACAGGTGCTGGGGATTGCGAGGCAAGACCTCCGACACCACGCGGACCACCGTCCCAGGTGGTCGTCCACTGGACAGTGGTCCAGGAGCCGGAGCCCATGGAGGCCGAGGCCGAGGGTGAGAAGGGTGGGGCTGGGTGTTTGTGGTGTGTGGGGACGGGTCGGTGCGGCCCCACAAGGGAGGAGCTCCCAGAGGCTGGTGTGGGGCCACGAGCAACGACTGGGCACAGAGCACACAGCGGGTGGACTGCAGTTGGGGAGACGTCCCCGTGAAGGTTCCTTCCCGGCTGTGGCTTCTCTGGGAGGCCCTGGGCTGGGCTCTCTCTCTGCAAAGGTCCACGGAGAGCAGGCATATGGGTGAGCTTTTCTCCTCTCACAGCTGCTCCACCACCTGAGGAGCTAGAGCCCGATCTGGAGGGAGGGCTGGTGCCTGCAGTGACTTCAGGAGGAGACCAGGAGCCGGCAGGTGACCCGGCACCTGCCCACGGAGAGCCTGGCGCTGTCCAGGAAGAACTGGCACCTGCTCCTGCCCCAGCCCCTGCCCCTGCCCCTGCTACAGTTCCTGCCACTCCCCCTTCCCCCACCCCAGCCCCTGCCCCTGCCTCGGACCTAGATCCTGACCTGGCTCCCGCCCCTTCCCTTACCCCTGCCTCTGCCCCTGCCCCAGCCCCTGCCCCTGCCTGTGCTCTTGTTCCTGCCCCTGCCCCTGTTCCTGCTCCTGCCCCTGCCAGAGCCACTGTCCCTGACCCAGATCCTACCCTTGCTCCTGCCCCTGTCCGTACTCCTGCCAGAGCCACTGCCCCTTCCCCTGCCCCTGCCAGGGGTCCTGTTCCTCCCCCTGACCCAGATCCTGTCCCTGCTCCTGCCCTGGATCCTGCACCTGCCACTGCTGCTGACCCTGTCCCTCCCCTTGCCCCTGCCCCTGTCCCTGCCCCTATCCTGAGCCCTGCCCCTACTCCTGCTCCTGCAGGGCTCCCACAGCCACATCCAGAGCCCACAGCCCTGCAGGGAGAGCTCCTCGTACAATCACCCTTAGTTCCATCCCCGGAACCCGAGACCCCGCCCGATTGTTTCATCCCCTCCCCCTGTGTTCTTTCTCTCTGGTACATATTAACTGTTATTTTATCCTTCCATGTCCTATATACTGTTTATTATTTGTTTTAAATAAAATTACTTGTTTTCAATTGAACACGTCTTGAGCATTAAGTACATGCCCAACGCTGTGCCACCACACCCCAGAACATTGCCGCAGAATATCTCATTCCCCAAAGGAGTCCCCGAACCAGAAGCCCTCCCTGCCCATTTCTCCTGCAGCCCAGACCCCGGTGACCCCTAAGCTGCTTTCTCTCTCTGTTCCTTTACCTATTCCTGATGTTTCTGTAAGTGGAATCACACAATAGGGGCCTTTGTGTCTGCCCCCCTATTTTCAAAGGGGACTCGTTTTCTTCTGTGTTTATTTGTCATAAAATTTCCCTTATTTGATATTGAAATCCCCGAAGGATGACACATCAGATGGAATCATAGAGACCACTTTAGGAATTATGGGCACAATCTCGGGGCCGAGACCCCTGGTCCTGCTGGGACACCACAGCCTGAACCCAGACAGGACAGGGCTGGTTCCTCCTGAGACCCACACAGAAACCAGGGAAATGCAGAAAGCTGGAAGACACACCACAAAGGGCAAAAGCATTGCTCACAACCCAAGGCCAGAGAAAGGGTTCACCTGACTCTGGTCCAAACCACGCTCCAAGTCACTGGGTTCCACAGGGACGGAGACCAAACACATGCAAGTCCAAGGCGGAAGGATAGGCACGCAGGGAATATGGGTCAGAGATGCGGGAGCTCATGGGGAAGGACTCCGGCAAAGGAAACCCTATGGAGGCAGCGCTGGTCACCCTCAGACTGGCAGGTGTCTGGTCTGGGGACCAGCAGCCCTGGGGAGAACATGAGGAAGTAGAGGTCCCCTGGAGAGAAGGGTGACGGGCACCCCTGTCTGGGAGAACAGTGAGCAGCACCCATCCCAGGCCACAGGTGCACCCATCCTCAGCCTCGGACTCAGCCCCGGAAACTCTGCCTCGGTTTTTCACACACGTATTGTCAGGATTGTTCATCACAGTGGTGCTGGAGAGAGCAGGGAATGCAACAGCACTAATGCCCAAGGAGATGGATGGGATCCACGGTCCCAGTTCTCATGACAGAATGCCCTGCAGCTACTGTCCCGGTGTCATCCGGGGCACAGGATCCGGGAAGCCCCTCCTGAGACCCACCCCTCCTGCCACCCTGCCCCTGGGAACATTGGGAATTGTTTGAGGAGAAGGGGGAGAGGATCCAGGATGACAGCGGGTCCAAGCAGAAGGAAGGTCAGCACTGGGAGGACAGATGGACGTGCCCTGAGCCACCATCCAGGGCCCAGGCTGTGATGCCCTCGGACTTCACCCCAAATAAGGACTCCTGATTTATGGACCCAGCTTCTGTGGTTTTACTCCCTCCCTCATTCATTCTCTCCCTCATTCATTCCCCACCTCCAACTCTCCCCTCCCTCCCCCTCCCTCCCTCCCTCCTTCCTCCCTCATTCAGCAGAGGATCTGGGGTCCCTGCTGTGTACTGAGCACTGGGGCTTCATCAGTGAGCACCCCCCAACCCACATGGTCACGTCCACTGTGGGAGGTGACGGGGGCAGTCCTCAGGGCTAGCACTGGTGATGAGCACCAGGAATCTGCTCCTGAAAACACCGGCCAGTTGCACAAAGAATGGAGAGACCCATGCTTAGCACTTCCTCTAGAAAAATCTAGTCCTGAAAAGTGATGAAAAGTAAGTATATCCTAGACTTCATGCGATGTGAGTTCTAATGGCAGGTACCTACTGATTCCTAGAACCAACAAAGAGTAAATCATCCAGTGTGGACTGGGGTGTTGTGACCCAACTTTTCTGACCAAATGACACGTTTCAGCCAACATCTCCAGGGCCTCTGAGTTTTCCCAAGGGTCTCTGCGGTTCTCTGATCCTTCCATCAACCTCCTTGGGAAGCTCTATCCTGTCGTCTTCCTTGTCTCCTGCCTCTTCTGGGACCCTTCCATGGCCTCCCCACCAGGGCCACCCCCACCAGGACTCCCTGTGCCCCCTGGCCTGATGCCCACATCCCACGCTGGGTCCCGTGAGCCCGGTGCTTTTTGCAAGGACTGTGTGCTCCCTCTGTGGTCACTTGGCATCTCTCTTGCAGTGGCCTGCATCTTCCTGTGCTGGGTCTCCTCTGAGCAGTCTGTGAGGCCGGACTCTACCCATGTCACGGGCATGGAAGCGAGAGTCCAGAAGGTCCAGACGACCTGCTCCCAGTCCCAGCGTGTGGAGCCGGGGTCAAGGATGGTCCGCGAGCAGAGGAAGACTTGGGCCCAGGGAGACTGAGGGAGGATGTGGCACAGTGAGCCTGCAGGAGGAGAGTGAGCACTATGTGGGCCTGGTGCTCAGACCTGCTGGGAGACCGCATCTCACCCACAGCAGCTCTGTCCCCAGGGCTGGAGGGTGTCAGGGTAGCCACCCTCCGAGGCTCTAGGCTGACAGTGACTGGCAGGAGAGGAGGTGCACCTGATGCAGGAGAGAACCCTCAGGCAGAGAGGAGGGGGCAGGTGCTTCCCCAGCAGCTGGAGGAACTCGGGGTAGCCACCCTCCCGGGGTGCAGGATGGCAGTGGCCAGCAGGGGAGGAGGCACCTGGTGCAGGAGAGAGCCCTCAGGCAGAGAGGAGGGGATAGGCTCTCCCCCAGCAGCAGGTGCACTGGGGCAGGCTGAGGGGGCATCCGTGGACAGCAGTGCCTGCAGCTGGGGTCTCCACACAGACCCCCTCCTCAGGCTCAGCACAAGCTTGTCTGGATGGCCTTTGTCCCCCAAATACAAAGTCTGGCCCAGGACCCTCCTCAAGCCCCGACTCCCAATCCTTTGACCTCAGCTCAAGTGACAAGAAATGGCCAATAGTTTAGGTGGGGTTGGGTGCACAGGGACATTTGCTTTTCTGGCCCATGCTGTAACATTGCTGGCATTTTAAACATCTCAGGGCTTTGATTCAAAAACGGTAGGATGCCGGGGACCCCAGTCGGCTTTCGGGAAACCTGCCTCTGGGCCTTGCAGCCCTCCCATCCCACCAGCTCTGCTCAGAATCCCTCCAGGTCACAGACCCACAGTCTTGGCTCCTCAGATGGCCCGGACGATGCACCTTCAAAAAGCGATCCCGGTGGGGCAGCAGGACACACTGTGGATTCCAGCAAATACACCTCCCAGAAACTGAGGGTGCTGCTGGACGAGCTGTCTGAAAACAGCCATGTCAGGGTTCCAGGAAGATACCAGAGGCACAGGAGTAACTGAGGAGCATCTGAAGGTCAGGTAGGGGCAGTCAGAGCTTCCAGACCCTTCTTCCCTAAAGCTCCTCATTCCTCAGCCTTTCTTCCGGTGATTCTGCCTGGTTTCTATTTGCCCCAACTGTTATCCATTGCCTTAGGCAGCAGAGACTCACGTATGCCTTTAAATGTTTTGGACATTGAATGTCCTCCAGTAGCCACTTCACTACTGGGAAAGTTGGTAGCAAGCAAGAAGTCCCAGAGGACTCCAAGGGTCTGGACTTGGTGTTTCCCTCTCCTGACATGGGGACACCTGTGGGAGGTGCAGGTGGTCAGCTGGGGGAGGGGGGCAGGCACCTGATGTGGACAGATGGGGCATAGGTGAGGCCCGAGGCCCCTGGGGTATGTGCCTGGCATCCGGACTGAACAGGTCTTCAGAGCTGCAGACTGGCTGGGATCATCTTCAGGCTGAGGAGGAAGGTGAGGGGAACAGAGGGGACTGAGGAGGTTCGGCTCAGAGAGGAGAGGGCTGAGCCACACTTTTGGGGGAAAAGCGGGGTCAGGTTCAGGCTCACAGGGACAGACCTTGAGGCCATTATGCCATGTGAAATAAGCCAGTCCCTAAAGGACCGACACTGGAGGACCCCACTTGTGAGGGATGGAGAGCATTCCCATCAGAGAGGTGGAAGGAGCTGCTGGGTGCCAGGGCTGGGGAAAGGGAATGGGGGGTTAGGGTCTCATGGGTAGAGGTTCAGTTGGGGATGATGAAAACATTGTGGCAATGGACCGGAAGTAGCCGGTGCAGAACAGGGAATATACTTATTGCCACTGAAACGCGCTTCATGGTATCAACTGTATGTCCATTATACCACAATACAAAAGAAGTGAGTCAGGACGTCGGGGCCGTCACAAACCCCTGGAGGGCCCAGGAGCAGGGAGCCTGTATCTTAGTTCTCGCTCTCACGCTCTGCCCCTTGTTGGGTGACTGAGCTCAGTAAGTGCTTGCTAAGACACAGTGCAGGCAGCTGGTCCAGAGAAAGTGCACAAGTGCAAACCCACTGGTGGGCACTGAGGAATCCCAAGGGGACGTGCATCCAGACGGAGCGAGTGCCCACATTTCACAAATACCAGCACGGAAATAGCAATTTTTTTTTTAAAGATTTTATTTATTTATTTGAGAGAGAGGGAATGAGAGACAGAGAGCACGAGAGGGAAGAGGGTGAGAGGTAGAAGCAGACTCCCTGCTGAGCAGGGAGCCCGATGTGGGACTCGATCCTGGGACTCCAGGATCATGACCTGAGCCGAAGGCCGTCGCTTAACCAACTGAGCCACCCAGGCGCCCAGAAATAGCCATTTAAAACCAAAGCAGGAACCTTATATAGCCCAGAGGGCTCCACGCTCCTGGAGGCCGAGCTAGTGGCCACGGCCAAGGCCTCTGGTAGTGAGGGCACTGGGGGGTCTGAGAGGTGGCTCGGCGCACCCTGACCCTGAAGCCCCATGGCTGCGGTGAGGTGTAAGGACTGGGAGGGAAGACCCGGCCAGCACCTGTTCTGACTCCATGGCTGCTACAGGGCTGCTCCCAGCCCCAACAGGCAATGTCTGTTTAGAACCAGAGAGAAAACCTTTTCCCTCAATTTTTCTTTTTAAAGATGGTTGCTCAGCATTGACACAAAAAAACCTCTGACATAAAACTGGAGCCGCTCACAGTTGCAAATGACCCCGAAATGATCAAAATGTAGTGACCACAAAGAGAAGAACGTGTGCCCCCAGGCAGGCCTCCTGTGCACAGGGGTGCCTGGGGCATTGGCGTGCCCGTGCAAGCAGTGCTGGGCTCCACAGTTTCCCTCAAGGGGACAGAAGTAGGAATCTGCTCTGACAGCTCCGCTCAAGGCAGCACCCCCTGATGGAGACGGGGGCAGCCCCTCGTGACTTCCAGATGTCCTGGTGATTCTTGGGCACAGCCATGGATCTCAGCTTCTTCGTGACCCAGGGAATGATGGGGGGCCAGCCCAGCAGCCTCGGGTCCCGCAGATCCTCCAGGGGACAGCCCAGCAGCCGCGGGTCCTGCATGGCCTCTGGGGGCAGCCCCTCATGAGTTCTGTGTGTCCTGGTGATTCTTGGGCATGGCCCGAATCTCAGCTTCTTCATGACAGGGGCCAGCCCAGCAGCCGCGGGTCCCACAGGTCCTTCAGGGGACAGCCCAATACCGTGTGTCCCATAGCTCCTCTGGGGACAGCGCCTCATGAGTTCTGGGGGTCCTGGTGATTCTTGGGCACAGCCATGGATCTCGGCTTCTTCATGACCCGGGGAATGATGGGGGCCAACCCAGCAGCCGTGGGTCCCACAGGTCCTCCGGGGAGAGCACTTTGGTGGGCTTGTGCAAGTCCCATGCGCTCCCTCTAGGGTCACTTGGCATCTCCCTTGCAGCGGCCTGTGTCTTCCTGCGCAGGGTCTCCTCTGAGCAGTCTGTGAGGCTGCACTGTGCCCATGTCACGGGCACGGAAGCGAGAGTCCAGAAGGTCCAGATGACCTGCTCCCAGTCTCACCATGTGGAGCCTGGGCAGGGAGTGGTCCCTGAGCAGAGGAGGACTTGGGCCCAGGGAGCCTGAGGGAGGATGTGGCACAGTGATCCCACAGGAGGAGAGTGAGCAATGTACGGGCCTGGTGCTCAGACCTGCTGGGAGACCACATCGCACTGGCTCTGTCCCCAGGGCTGGAGGTTGTCAGGGTATCCACCCTCCCAGGCTGCAGGCTGGCAGGGACTGGCAGGAGAGAAGGCCCCTGGTACAGGACAGAGCTCTCAGACAAAGAGGAGGGGGCAGGTGTTCCCCCAGCAGCTGGAGGAACTCTGGGTAGCCACCCTCCCAGGCTGCAGGCTGACAGTGACTCGCAGGAGGAGGCGCACCTGGTGCAGGAGTGAGCCCTCTGCAGAGAGGACGGGGCAGGTGCTCCCCCAGCAGCAGGGGCACTTGGACAGCCTGAGGGGGCATCAGTGGACAGCAGTGCCTGCAGCTGGGGTCTCCACACAGACCCCATCCTCAGGCTCAGCACAAGATTGTCTGATGGCCTTTGTCCCCCAAATACAAAGTCTGGCCCAGGATCCCCCCTCAAGCCCCAACTCCCAATCCTTTATACTCAGCTCAAGTGACAAGAAATGGCCAATAGTTTAGGTGGGGTGGGTGCACAGGGACATTTGTTTTTGTGGCCCATGCTGTACCGTGGCTGGCATTTTAAAGATCTCAGGGCTTTGATTCGAAAACGGTAGGATGCCGGGGACCCCAGATAGCTTTTGGAAACCTGCCTCTGGGCCTTACAACCCTCCCATCCCACCAGCGCTGCTCAGAATCCCTCCAGGCCACAGACCCACAGTCTTGGGTCCTCAGATGGCCCAGACGATGTGCCTTCAAAAAGCGATCCTGGTGAGGCTGCAGGACACACTGCAGATTCCACCAAATCCCCCTCCCAGAAAGTGAGGGTACGACTGGACCAGCTGCCAAAAACTGACAGGTCAGGGTTCCAAGAAGACACCAGAGGCAGCATCTGAAGGCCAGGTAGGGACAGTGAGAATCTCCAGTTTTGCCTAGGGGCAGCTCCCGTCCCCCTAAACCCTCAGTGGGATGGCTTTACTGGGGGATTGGGGGGGACCATGCCTGGAGGACCCATGGCTCCACTGTTAGAGGTCGCCGACTTGATCAGTGCACAGGTGGGGAAACCTGGCCACACCCAAAGAATTTCTAGAAACAGTAGCCATCTCAGTGGTAGCTGACCTGGGAGGTCAACCTTCCAGCTGCCTGAGGTGAGATCGAGCCACAGACCAGCACACTAGCCAGAAATGGAAGAAGGAGAACAAGTTCTTCATTTCATAGTTTCTAAGTCACCGGTTTGTTCCTACGGTCAGTATACTTTGCATCCTGGGAAATCTCTGCCTGTCTAAGGTCATGAAAATGTTCTCCTCATGTTCTCTGCTGGAGTTCTTAAAAAATCTCTGGTTTATAGGTAAAAATCATCCGGAATTGACTTTGGTTGGCACAGCCATGCTGGGAAAAGGATGGATTTTCCCCAAAATACTAAAAATAGAACTCCTGTATGATCCCACTGTCAGGTAGACCTTTTTAGGAAATGTAAGTCAGTTTCTCGAAGTAAGATCTGCACTCTCCCACCCAATCTCCCTGAGGAGGGGCGACCACCCTTAGCAACCCTCCCCTTGAGGCAGGCGCCTCCCTGGACAAGGGGCTACCCCAGGGCTGGGAGGTCTCCACAGCAGCACACCCAATATCCTGGATACTAGGAGACAGAGTACAGCACCAGGCCAGTGAGGGTCAGGACACACTAACCTAAATATGGCATGTTGGCAAATTAAATATAGAAGCTAAAAGAACTTTTGCATAGAGCAGAAGCAAGAAGGTCTCTCTGACCCCCAGCCATCAGCCCTTCTTCCCTTAAGCAGGTCAGAATACTCCCATGTGGAACTTTCTCTCCCCGGACCACAGGGATGACGTGCTTATCACCAGAGTCAAGGAATTTAGGACCACGGGGTCTATACGAACACACCTGGTTAAACGAACCCTTATCTTCCTAGTTAACTTCTTTACCGTTTACAAGCCCTAGTCCAAACCCCTGTGTCTGTCAATTCTTCACACACTTACTGCTTCTTTGTCTAAAAGGTAGAAGAGCTGTCTGCTCCAGTCACCTCTGCTGGTCGTCATGGTCTTGTGAGGTTCCCACCAAAACAATCAATACATTTTGATTGCTTTTCTCCCGTCCATCTGTCTTTGTCAATTTCCAGACTCAGCCAGGGACCTTCAAAGGGTTGAGGAAAACTTTTTCCTCTCTTGCAACACTGTGGGGCGGGGGGTGCGGAGTCAGAAAAACCCATCCCATCTTCCTGGCTTTGGTGAAAACGGACCTCTACTGGGAAGCAGCACAGGACAGTGCATGGCTGGAGGAGCCAGGGAGAGAGGCACATGGAACATGTAGGAGCTATTGGCCCCCAGCCAGGGGACTTGGCCCCAGTGACAAGTCCAGGGTGTGATTATGATTATTATAATGGAAGCATCCCGAACATCAGACCTTCCCCACGCCAGGCTTCATGATTGCTGCTCGTTGTAGTTGCTACTGTTGGTTTAGTGACTTTTCTGAACTTACTTTGTCAAGTCTGTATTCTTTGCTGTGTGTATGGCTACTGAATCCCTGTGCTGTTAACTTAGTGGTCAGCCAGTGGCTGGGCAGAGAAGTCACCCCTGTTTCCGAGCTATGGGCTACAGATTGGAGGTCCCCACAACCTCTTCAGGTTTGAATAATCTGCTCCAGTGGCTCATGGAACTCAGAGAAACATGTTACTTACTAGATGACCAATTCATTGAAAGGACAGAACTCAGGGCCAGGCAGCCAGAAGCGATGAGCAGGGCAAGGTGTATAGAAGCAGCTCAGAGCTTCCCTGCTCTCTGAAAGAGGCCTTTGCCCACCTCCACTCTGACCTTCGTCTATACTTCCTAACTGATGACGTCCTTCCTTCTGACTCATCTGTTAACTCGAGTGAAAGACCCGGTGGGTACCAAAACGACTCCTCAAGTACTAACCACTGCTGCCGTCCTGGTGATTCTTGGGCACAGCCATGAATCTCAGCTTCTTCATGATGGGGGGCAGCCCAGCAGCTGTGGGTCCCACAGGTCCTCTGGCGGCAGGCCAGCAGCTGTGGGTCCCACAGGTCCTCTGGGGACAACACCTTAATGGGCTTATGGCCCAGCAGGTACCTGTTCAGGTGGCTCTCATCGTGCCACACAGCCTCGATCCCATTGGCCAGGTTGACCCCCATTGTCTGGTGACAGGCCAAGGTCAGTTGGTGAACCTCTACCACCGACCCCCCAGAAAAGGCCCCCTTGTAGTCAAAGTAGCCCTTGCCCCTGGGAAATGTGCACCTGGGACTGTGGCCAATGCTCGTAGCTGAAATCCTTGTGGGCCGCCTGGTAGAAACCGGGATGCAGGGTGCCGAAGAGGGTCTCCATACTCACGTGGTCGCGGAACTTCATGTCCACCTCTGTGCACACCAGGTAGTCCACCTCACAGAGGAATTGTGGAGTTAATCTTAGAAAATATATTGTCAGCCCTAAGGAGTGATTGTGGAAGCAGCTGAAACGTCAGCAGCATTCCTGTTCTCAGGCTACTGACCACAATGGCCCGGTAGGAGCAGGATCCCATGATCCCCAGGGGCAGGGCAAAGGTTAGGAGCCAGGAAAGAATGTAACCCTCCGTGCCCCCCTTCCTGCACCTGGCGTTTGCTAGCACAAACGTCCCACTCTTCCCCGATCCCATGACGGCCTCCCTGCGTGCCTGCGCGTAGAGGAGGGTGCAGGCCTGCTTCACAGCTTCAGCATACTTGCCATCCTTTTGTCCTCCTTTCCCACGCTTTGAGGCGTCTGCCTTTGCTTTTCTGATAAAAAATGACGTAAAAGCGATATGCAGAACCCAGCTGCTGCTGCCCTACTTACAGAGGCAGCCCTGCATGGCCGCTCAGATTGGTGTCTGAGAACTTTATTTCAGCGCACGATGATGGGAAAAGCTGCTTACAGAAGCGGCGGATCATCACGTGCTCTGCATGGACGCGTCCTCCCAGCGCGGGGTGCCGGGAACCTCGAGCACCACCACCCTCCGGCCTTCCCGGAGGGGCACATGGGGCCCGGCGGGCAACTGATTGGTGAAGATGTAGTAGGTGACCCTGTGTCCCACCATGAACTGCTTCTCAACTCTCTGCAGGAACATCTCCAGGAAGACCATGTATCCACAGGGACAGGGGACAGGGCTGGAGGAGGGTCACTGCCAGAGGCTGGCGGCAGGACCCCAAAACTTGGGCCGTGAACGTGTGCACTTTCTTCAAGGAGGGCAGGCCCTGGGCTGCTTTAAGCAACAGCCACCCTCCTGGCCTGGCCTGAGTGCGTCTGCTGGTGGGGCCTCCCTACCTTCAGCTCCCAGAGATGGGAGCCATCAGGACCCCATCTTACAAAGGGGAGCCTGAGGCTTAGAGGCTAGAAACCCATGCAGCTGATTCTACCCAGTCTGTAGGCCATAGAAACAAGGGCTGTGCCCAAAGGTGCTCAACTCATGGCAGGTGGGGACAGAACCTGCAGGGGGTCAGCCAGGGGAGGGGACGTGCAGGGTTTGCCGGGGAGCTCAGCACAGGGGGAGTGTTCCTGGCTCTAGCATGCTGACTGTCGGCCTTCATGGGTCACAGGGTCACCTACCCTAACCCTAACCCTTAACCCTAACCCCTAACCCTAACCCCAACCCTAACTCTAATCAAACATCATGCTCAATTTTGAGGACTGACAGCTCTACTCTGAAATCAAAAACAAGTCCATCATGCTGGCTTTCACTCATTGCTCAGTATCGTACTGAAAGTTCTACCCAGAATGATAAGGCAAGAAATCCACATGTGGAAGAAAACAGTAGAACTAGGTCTATTCAGAGACCAGAGATGACATCATCTTATAGACAGAGCTTCCTAAACAATCAACAAATGATTACAGCCAGTTAATATCAATACACAAGAATCTCTCTTATTTGTATACATTAGCCATGAATCATCCAAAAAATAATTTAAGAAAACAATTCCATTTTAGGGAACATTATCATTGACAAAATACTTAGGAATAGATGTAATCAAGGTGCAAGTCTTGTACGCTGAAAATTACAAAACATTGCTGAAAGAAAGGGAAACCTAAATAAATCTGAGGACCCCACGGTGATGAAAAGACATACTATTGATAAGATGGCAATAGTACACAATGCAATGTGGAAATTCAATGTGTTCCCAAGAAAATTCACAAAGGCCTTTGGAAAGAACTGCACAAGCTAATCCTAACAGTCATATGGAATTTCAAGGGACCACAAAATAGCCAAAACAATCTTGAAAAAGAAAATCAAAGGTGAAAGGTCATTCTTCCAAAGTTCAAATATTAATACAAAGCAACAGTAAATAAAACATTTTGATACTGTCATAAAGGTATGCATTCACCCTGAAACAAATAATACATTATATGTTAATTGAATTTAAATTTAAAACATTTTTAAAAATAAATAATTTTTTTAAAAAAGATATGCATACACATCAGTGGGATTTAACTGAGAGCCCAGAAATAAACCCCTTCATCTATGGTCCACTGAATTTTGACAAGGGTGGACAACATTACAGTGGGGGAGAGAAGGGTCTTTTCAACAAAGGGTGCTAGACAATTGGCTATCCGTGTACAGAGGAATGAAACTGGACCCTTACCTCACACCACATATAAACATTAACTCAAAATACATTAAAGGCTTAAATGTAAGAGGTAACACTATAAACTCTAGAAGAAATAAGTGGTGATGAATCTTCATAACCTTGGATCTAGCAATGCTATTAGATTTGACACCAAAGCGTAACAAAGCAAAGAAAAAAATAGATAAAATAATATCCTCAAAATTAAAAATCTGTTCTGGGTGCCTGGGTGGCTCAGTTGGTTAAGCGTCCGACTCTTAATTTTGACTCAGATCATGATCTCGAGGTCATGAGATAGAGCCCACGTCAGGCTCCACACTGAGTGTGGGGCCTGCTTAAGATTCTCTCTCCTTCTCCCTCTGCCCCTGACCACTCGCACACTCACTCACTCTTAAAAAAGAAATGTAAGAAAAAAAATTAAAAATCTTTGTACATCGTAAGATACTATCTGGAAAGTGAACAGATAGCCCGCCGAATGGAAGAAAATATTTGTACATTATGTATCTAATAAGAGTCTGTTGCCCAGAACATGTAAAGAGCGTTTACAACTCCTCAGCAAAAAGACGACCCATTTCTTAAAATAGACAAAAGACTTGGATAGACCTTTCTCCAAAGAAATCATACAAATGGTGAATAGCACATGAGTAGATGTTAAACATCCTTAGTCTTTATGGAAATGAAGGTTTAAACCAGTTAGATGTCCTTTTACACACAAGAGAATCTCTATAATCAAGGAAACTAAAATAACAAATTTTGGAAAGGATGTTGAGAAACGGAAACCCTTACACCTTGCTTGTGAAAAATGGTGCAGTCTATGTATAAAATATTTTGGCATTTAGGCAAATAGATCAAAGTAGAACGACCGTATGGTTCAACAATTATACTCCCAGATACATACCCCAAAATCGAAAGGAGAAGTACCCTTATTCAGCGCAGCATTTGTCACCGCAGCCAAAAGGGGGAAGCAACCCAAGTGTCCACTGACAGACGAATGGATAAACGAAACGCGGTGCACACACCACGGAGCACGATTCAGCCTTAAAAACGAAGGGGGCTCCGACACAGGCGACACCACGCATGAAGCGGGAAGTCACCACGCTGAGCGACATCAGCCAGTCACAGAAGGACAGACGCCCTGTGGTCCCACTTACCGGAAGTGTCCCGAGACACACAGTACAACGTGGCTGCCGGGGCCGAGGGGAAGGGGACGGGGAGCTGGCGTCTCCCGCAGACAGAGCCGCCCTCGGGGAGAAGGAAGACGTTCTGGAGGACGACGTGCCCCCGCGGGACCCCAGCTACGGCCGGGAACGGCGCACCGGACACGTTCTGAGGGCTCGGTGGCGGGTCCGCGGGACGGCGCCCCGTCGGGGGTAACACGCCCTGAGGCACCCCGCGGGCGGCGAGGACACGCGGCTGGGGTCTGAGTGCGGAGAGGGAGGGGCTGCGCTGCGCGGGCGGGTTTCCCGCAGAGTCGGCTCCTCTTCAAACCGCCACGTCCGCGCGGCCCCGAGAAGCCGAGCCGCCGACGTTCGTGCCGCAGGCGGAGCCCCGCCCCGACCCCGACGGTGCGGCCGCGGGGAGGACCCGCAGGGCCGAGGCCCGGGGAGCGCGAGCGCCGCGGCGGGGGGCCGCTGCCGGACCGCAGCCCGGCTGCGGGGCCCCGGAACCGCATCCGAGGGCCGCGTGAACACAGACCCCGGGGCCCCCGAGCGGATCCGAGCCCAGGAAGGGGAGACCGACAGCCCCGCGCACAGCACCACCGCGCACAGAGCCCCGGCGTCTACACAGCGCGCCCCTCCTCCGCGGGGTCCTGTGAGCTCGCACCCCCTCCGCAGTCCCCGCTCAGGCGGCTTCTCCTCACCTCCTCCTCCCTCGGCGAGTCCTGAGGAGGCCGGCTCCCGTCAGCGTGGACGCGGACCCACATCCTCCACAGCGGGTCCTGAGGGGGCCGGCTCCCGTCAGCGCGGACGCGGCCCCACGTCCTCCCGAAGTCCCCACAGCGGGTCCTGAGGAGGCCGGCTCCCGTCAGCGTGGACGCGGCCCCACGTCCTCCCGAAGTCTCCCCAGCGGGTCCTGAGGGGGCGGCTCCCGTCAGCGTGGACGCTGACCCACGTCCTCCCGAAGTCTCCCCAGCGGGTCCTGAGGGGGCCCGGCTCCCGTCAGCGTGGACGCGGCCCCACGTCCTCCCGAAGTCCCCACAGCGGGTCCTGAGGGGGCCCGCTCCCGTCAGCGTGGACGCGGCCCCACATCCTCCCGAAGTCTCCCCAGCGGGTCCTGAGGGGGCCGGCTCCCGTCAGCGTGGACGCGGCCCCACATCCTCCCGAAGTCTCCCCAGCGGGTCCTGAGGAGGCCGGCTCCCGTCAGCGTGGACGCGGACCCACGTCCTCCACAGCGGGTCCTGAGGGGGCCGGCTCCCGTCAGTGTGGACACGACCCCACATCCTCCACAGCGGGTCCTGAGGGGGCCGGCTCCCGTCAGCGTGGACGCGGCCCCACGTTCTCCCGAAGTCTCCACAGCGGGTCCTGAGGGGCCCGGCTCCTGACCGTGGCTGAGGCCCCAAGTCCTCCCGAAGCCTGGGCGTCAGCACAGCGGGTCGGTCCTGAGGCCTTGGAACACCTGTCCTCGCCCCGGAGGAGGAGGGCTGAGCGCGCATGCCCCGCACGGGTCGCGGGGCGGGACTCGGGCGCCCCCTGCGGGAGGTGGGGACAGTGCAGGATGCGGTGCACTCAGTTCCGTGGAGGCACCTGTCCCTTCTGGGGTCCAGCTGAATCCATTACATTTGGGAAATTCGAACTGAAATGGAGTCCAATTATCCCCTGACTTCTCCAGAAATAGAAACTATTAATTAGAAACCGTACGGAATTAAGTGAAATGCAGACACAGGCTTTACAACTTTCACCAAAATTCATTTAAAATTGTAGATAAATTTAAAATGTAAAACTATCAAAATAAAGGGGGCTCCTGGGTGGCTCAGTCGGTGAAGCGGCTGCCTGCGGCTCAGGTCGTGATCCCAGGGTCCTGGAATCGACCCTCCGTCGGGCTCCTTGCTCAGCAGGGAGCCTGCTTCTCCCCTGCCTGCTGTTCCCCCTGCTTGTGCTTGCTCTCTCTCTCTCTCTCTGTCAAATAAATAAATAAAATCTTTCAAAAAACAAAAAGTAAAAAAAAGAAAATCCACATGGTCTTGGGTTCAGTGATGAGCTTTAACACACAACACCAAAAGCCAATCCACAAATGAAAAAAATTGATAACATGAACTTCCTAAAATTAAAACTTTTGCGGGGCGCCTGGGTGGTTCAGTCGTTAAGCGTCTGCCTTCGGCTCAGGTCATGATCTCAGGGTCCTGGGATCGAGCCCTACATCGGGCTCCCTGTTCAGCGGGGAGCCTGCTTCTCCCTCTCCCACTCCCCCTGCTTGTGTTCCCTCTCCCACTCCCCCTGCTTGTGTTCCCTCTCTCGCTGTGTCTCTCTCTGTCAAATAAATAAATAAAATCTTAAAAAAAAATTTTTTTTGCTCTGTGAAAGACCTTGCTCAGAAAACTAAAAGACAAGCCACGAACTGGGAGGAAATATTTGCAAAGCGCAAATCTGGTAAAAGATTTGTATTCAAAAAATACAAAAGACTATCAGAACTCAATGATAAGGAAACAAACATCCTAATTGATAATGGGTAAGGATCTGAACAGATGCCTGGACAAAGAAGATATTCAGATACAAAATAAGCATACAAAATTATGTTTGACATCATCATTAGGAAAGTACAAATTTAAACAACAGTGAGACAGCCAGTACTGCACACCTATCACAAATGCTAAACTCCAAAAACAAGAACACCAATTGCTGGAAGGTGAGGAATGGCAGCAACTGTCCCTTCAGAAGACATTTTGGCCATTTTTTCCAAACCTAAGTTAGTCTCATGTTAAGATCCAACAATTGCACTTCTAGTATTTAGCAACTGCTTTGAAAAACTATTTCCGAACAAAAACTCACATGCAGTTATGCACGGTAGCTCCATTCATAATGGTTACAAACTTAAAGAAACCAGGATGTCCTTCCATTAATGAATCCATAAGCAAACTAAGTGCATCCATGTGAAGGAAGCAGAATATGCCATGCAAAATATACCTCTTTGGCACAAGGGATATTTGGGCTGATTAATTTTAAGAAACGCCAGACATGGGAGAATCTCTGAAAACTGGGTAAAAGTTGCCATTTGGTGAGTGAAATGTACACTTATAAAGGAACACCCCATTTGTAAGCCTGTCTCCCTCTGTATCAGGAACAGAATTACTAAATCTCAAGAAACTCTTACCAAAAGAGAAGGCACAGACTTAAAGCTGTGTAACAACCATACCCTCGTTTACTGTGCTCACCTGATAACATCCCTTAACTGGCCTTCCCACCACCCAAAATCTTTTGGTCTTTAGCTGAAGATAGCATTTAGGGTGAGGGCTGGGCCACTTCAAGGAATTACACCATTTTCCTGGGTATCTCCCATGAATACAGGACATATGCATGATATTAAACTTTGACTTGTTTTTCTCCTGTTAATCCATTCAGCAATAAAAAGAAATGAACCATCACCCCATACAATCACATGGATGAACTTTACATGTATTTTTCTAAGTGCAAGAATCCAGTCTGAAAAGGCTGCACACTGAGTGACCCGATTTGTAGGAGATTCTGGAAAAGGCAAAACTAGAGATGATATAAGGATCTGGGAGTGAATTCCATGATATTTTCATGATTTATACCTGCCATTAAGCATTTGACAAAACCCAAACCTTTTGGGGCACCTGGCTGGCTCATTTGGTGGAGCGTGCAACTCTTGATCTTGGGGTTGTGAATTCGGGCCCCATGTTGGGTGTGGAGATTACTTAAAAATAAAATCTTTAAAAAATACAAACATTTCTACATCCCAAAGAGTAAATAATAATCTACAGAAAGTAAGTTGTTTAGGATGTGGGAGTGTCACAGGATGGTGTGGGGGCCAAGGGCAGGCTGCCCCAAATCTGCCACTTTGACATACAGATCATTTTAAATAAAAGTTACTTAAGAGACAGCCTATGCAATGAGGACACTTAGACCCTCCTCTGTCCCCCTGCAAAGGAAATCAATCTCCCATGTGAAGGTGTCCCTGTACCAGGAGGTAAAGAGATTTTGACATCACCAGAGATGGGAGATTTGGAGCCCATAAGGCTGTATAAACAACCCTTGTTACTTTTTACTAATTTACGACCCCAGCCCAAATTTTGTTTAGAATTCCTTACTAATCGAAGCTCCCAAGGTTAAGTTTTCTTTGTCCTGTGATTTCTTCACAGGTGTAGTTACTCTTTGTCCAAAAAGTATAAAACCTGGCTTCCTTGGTCATTTCTTTAGACCTCAGGTTCATTATTGGGTCTCCATGTGCACATTATTGCACTTTAGGTTTTTTTCTCCTACTTATCTGTTTCATGTCAATTTCTTTCTTCATCCCGCAGTAAGAACCTTGGACCAAGGAAAATTTCTTCCTCCCCTTCAATGGAATACAGAACGTGACACATAATCTAACTGTATTAGAAACATATGGGGGGAAAAAACCCTCACTGTAGGTTGTATGACAAAAGGTGCTGACCTAAGTAACTTTGGAAATGAATGGAATCTGTAGATTAAAGAAAAAATGTACTGTACGTACACAGTGGACTCCATTTGATAAAGTTCTCTGCCATCAAGAGTGGTAGCTGACAGTTCTGAAAACACCACATCTGTAATCTGGAATGGAGCAATGAATTAAATAAAGGGCCGGTGGTGAGAGCCAGGTTTGTCACTGTTAGAGTAGGAAGTTACAGATCAGCAAAGGGAGAAGATCACAATCTCCATGTGGTGGCGGACCAGGTTGGAGACATCAGTATAAACTCGTCCTTAGCTTAATATGGACGCAGACGGTTCCACACAGAAATCTTTATCATTAGGTGTGTCGACATAGGTGGGAATACAGGCATATATTGCCTTGCATTGTCCGCTGAGCATGGACATTTAGCTCCCCCGTGTAAGACTTTAATACCGTTCTCTACTACCCAGAGCTCCTTAAAGAACTTGCTGACGCTAGAACTTGGACAGTAAGTATAGGAGCCAGGATAATCTTGACGTATCAGAAAGTAAGGAAGTACCAAGAAAAGAGCCACAGAGATGGAATGATGTCAATGGAAAGCAGGAGCCAATGGAAAGTGCTCTCCGTCACCAAAGGAGGAATGAGCCAGCGACCAAACACTGAGGTGCTGGAACATAACCTACCCTGGTGTCCGTGCTGGTAAAAATAAATGATTCTTTTTAAGATTTTACTTATTTATTTGAGAGGGAGAGAGAGTGCATAAGCAGAGGGGAGAGACAGAGGGAGAGGGAGAAGCAGACCCCCCACTGAGCAGGGAGCCCGACGTGGGGCTCGATCCCAGGACTCTGAGATCATGACCTGAGCTGAAGGTAGACACTTAACTGACTGAGACACCCAGGTGCCCCCAAATAGACGATTTTTTAAAAAGAAACCACAGGGCCAAAATGGAGTCACTTACGTCAGGAGACCCAAGCCAGCAAACCAAGACTTACTACCTGACCTAACTGCAGTTCCACACACCCTCACCTCCACGTAAACTTTAACCGGTCAACCTGGAAAATGAACTGAATGGCCCCTTCTGTTCCCCTTAGGAGGGGGACATTGCCTAAAATAGTGCATCCTTTTCTAGTAATTTCTTTTTTTCAATGCCCTCTCTGCCTTTAAAATCCTTCCCCTCCCCGCAGCTCAAAGAAGCCCCTTTCTTTTTGCTAAATGAGGTGCTGCCTGTTTCATGAATTGGTCAATGAAGCCAATGGGACTGGGATCTTTTAAATTACTTTGTTGCCTTTTTATTAACAAATTACATAGCTTTTTATAAGCGGGACTGCATAGACCTCTCCTATAAGAATTCCAACTAATAGATGTAGATAACCATTCATCAAGTAAATGGAGCTAACTCTCCTCTCCTAAAGTGGGGGCTCAGGGCAGTTGTCTTCCTGCACATGGGAAAGAGTAACTTCCTGGTGGGGAAGCCTGACCAATGCTGCCCCAGCCAGGTGACCAGCGCTAACATGGACAGTGACAAGTGTTCCCTTGTAAAGTAACGAAAAAGCACTTTACCTCCCTGATCTGCCTCCTCAAAACCCATAACCCCAGTCTAATCAGGAGGAAAACAAGTAAATCCCAATGGGGGACTTTCTACAAAATGCCTGACCGGTCCTCCTCAACACTGCCAAGGTCACTGAAACAAAGCAAGACTGAGAAAGTGTCACAGCCAAGGAGAGCCTAAAGACACATGATGAACACATGTCACGTGGTGCCCTGCATGGGATCCTGGAGCGAGAAAAGGTAGAACAGAGGGAACCTGAATAAAATACGGACTCCCGCTAAAAACAACATATCAATATTTGTTCACTAATTGTGACAATTTTGTAGAAAACTAGAAAAAGAGGAGAAATTAGGGGCACCTGGGTGGCTCAGTCAGTTAAGCGTCTGCCTTCGGCTCAGGTCATGATCCCGGGGTCCTGGGATCAAGCCCCACGTCGGGCCCCCTGCTCCGCGGGAGCCTGCTTCTCCCTCTCCCTTGCTGCTCACCCTGCTTGTGCTCTCTCTCTCGCTCGCTCGCAGTCAAATAAATAAATAAGATCTTTATAAAAAAAAAACAGACATTAAAGGTCAAATAAGGGAAACCTATTGCATCGGACTGGAAGCCTAGAGGAAATGGGTGATTTCCTAATAAAAATGCACAATAATAAAATGGACGCTAAAATAAGGAAAAAACAGGCAGACCAATGAGCCATCCAGGGCCTCATCTTACTGCTGGTTCTCCTCTCACTGTTCTGGGGTTTTCCTCTCCTAGGACAGAAAAGGAACAGGGACAGAACTGTTCTGGAGCTGCCCTTAGACCCGACCCCACTCACTGTCTTCCTCTCCCCCAGCCATACCCTGCTCAGCGAGGACACTGTGCACGGGGAGTCTCGGGGATTGTGGATCCTGATGTGTCACCCAGTTCTTTTTTGGATGGCAAGGGACTGGACACACTTACTAAAGTAAAAGAAGTTAATATTTTTTAATGGTAGAAATACCTTAATACTTGCAAGAGACAAGAGTGGGTTTGGACCTGGCAGGCCCAAAGGCTCACACTCTCACAGTGTGACCTAGACACACTCCAACACTCCATCCTGCTAAGTGCTCTGGGGTGGCCCCATTCATAGGCACAGTCTCTCTCACTGCATCTGGGGCCTCCCACGACTCCAGGCTGACACCCACTCACCATCCATTCTACTGGGAAGGGTTTCTCTTTCCCTTGGTTTCCATGAAAAGTCATGGCTTTAACTGTCTTTGGCCCGGCTTGGGTCACACTCTCATCCTTGAAGCCATCAGAGCACCCAGAAAATAGAGCAAGGGGTTGGGTAGACTTGGATCATACACGCATCTCTGAAGTGGGTGGAAAGTGGAATCTGCCCTCTGGAACTGTCTGGATGGTAGGCAGGTGACATGGGGTTCCCAAAGGCAAGCTGAGATGCTGGACTTGGACGTGAGAAGAGATGCCAGGCTGGGAAAGCAGCAGATTCCGCATCACTGGTGACTGACTGCACGGCTTTGGAATCTGAAGCCCAAGGAAGGAAGGGGTCACTTCGTTAGGGTCACGGGCTGCAGCCGCCCATCCAGTGCTCTTGCTATTTTCCCATGACGGCAAGGCGCTCTCCTACTTGCTGAAAAAGCAACTTTGCTGTTGGTAGGAAACTCAAGGCTCCTGCCTTGGATATTGGGTCCTCACATCTCAGAGACTGGAAGGCACACAGACCTCACTCTTCTCCCTGGGAGGAAGGAGCCCCGGAGTCACACCTGCCCCCCACATTAATCGCTCCTCCCCAAAGAACAAACTGGCTCATTCTCCAGTCTCTTCTCTCTCCTTTATGAAGAACAGAGAGCAAATGTGAGGATGATAAGGAAAGTATCGCTCACTGAAACAGTGGGAGGCTCAAGGATTATTCCACACCACAAATCCACACATGGCAGACTTTCTGGAGGCCACAGTCCCTGAATCATGCATGTGACTCTCTGAAACCAGGCAGCCTCACTGAGAAACTGCCTGCTGGGAGGCACAGTTACTCCCATAACCTTAATTCTTAACAAATACGTATGTCAAAGGTTTACATCACAATCGGGAGGCCAAAGGACTGCAGCGTCAGTCTGCCGAATGGCTGTATGGCTGCTGTGGACAGGGCCACATCCAACATTTGGAGGGTTAAGAGACTGTGAAGGAGGAAGCCCTTGTCTCAACCACACAGACGTTGGGAATGGAAACATCCTGTGGGGCTGTCTACACTGCCCATGGGCCTGTTACACTGCCAGGAGCACAGTCAGCTCAGTAATGGCTGTGGGGGTTGTCAGGACCCTTTCTGGCCTGAGCTGGAGGGCCACAGATGCCTCCCTGGATGGTCAGAGGCCAAGGGCTGTCCTGTCTACTGCCTGTTTCCTGCCGATCACTCAGATGGGATGAAGGATCTAGCCAGCGCCGGGGGGGGGGGGGCAACAGCCCGAAGAAGGCTGTACATGGGGGCGGGCAGGCCACGGCAGTCAGTCCTATATGAATCCATTCGTGTCTACAGAGTGCCCTTGTGGGGTGGGGCCATGCTGGAACTTGCGGCTGCCCAGGCAGAGTGGGGCCAGCAGCACCCTTCCCAGGTGGGAAGGCAGAAGAACCCTTTATAACCTCTGAGTCCCCCTATAACCCCTGACTGGGGATGAGTTGGATCTCAAACTGTCAGGAATCAGGTGGACATTTCACTTTTCTTCTGTCTGAGCCCAGGAGTGAAGGGCTGAAAACCAATGCTCCAGCTCACCTCTGACTCGTGTGTGACCCTGGGTGAGTCCTGTCTACCCTGGAGGCCCAGGGAGTTGGAGGAGGGGGAAGAAAGCCAATTATGCTTAAACCTAACCCCGATCCAGACCCTGGCCCTGACCCCAACCCATGACCCTGACCCCAACCCCACCCAGATTCTCAGGCTGATCCACACTTGCATCATGAACAGGCCCAAATCAGTTTTAGGGGGTTATTTTCTCCAGAGAGCTGCTCAGCTCTGCAATCCTGCCCACACGCCCGTGGAGGTGGCCCTGCCTCCTGAGGACGCACAGGTTGCTGACCCCCACACCTCTTGCATACATCACCCAGCAGCATGGTGGGGTTTGTTTTGATTTTTTGCTAAGTTTTATCTTAATCCAAGGACTTTGATTCATACCAAATGTCATTGTAGAAACAATAGCAGAATCCAAAGTCTGGGTGATCAGTATTACTCAGGCAGCAAACTCGTCAATCACAGAATTGTTTTAAAGCAGGTCCCAGTTGTGTTGCATGGTTGGGACTTCTTTTTGGGTTTTTTTTTTAACACTGTTCTTAAATATAAAGCTTTGCAACAAACCTTTGACTTATGTCAAATATAATTAAAAATTAACAAATGAGTACATTGTATCAAAAAGTACGAAGATATACATTTCATGCACATACTTGTATATATGTATATATGTATATATTTTACATGCACACATAACTTCTTCAAACTACAGCCACTGCTTGACTGGTCCAGATGCAGACAACTGGTTAATGCATTTCAAATTTGGCAACTCACTATGAGATCTCAGTGGAAACATATGATAGCTGAGAAGAGACGATACAGAAACAAAACCCAAAGTCAGGAAAACAAGACACAGTATCTCTTCCCCCACTCCCTGTAGTTTTCACCAATTCCAGTGTCTAGAAGAATCCAGACAGACTGGTGAGGCCGTGTGGGGCTAGAACAGTGATTCTCCACCCAACATGGCCTGGGAAGCAGCTGCGGTTCTGCACAGAATGGATACATTCACAATAACATGGGCCAGAGATGAAACATCAGTATCAAAATACACATCCTTCTGCTTTGCAACAGGAACAGAGCTATCTCATGCAGAGTCTGAGATACCATTCCAGTTATTATTTCCTATTGCATGTAAAATACTCTGTAATCTTAAAGTTTCAGAGTATTGTGCCTTCCAGTAAGGAGATTCTCTAAAATGGTTTGGTCACAATCATGCTGAAACCCTAGAACAGGTGGTGGTCTTACGTGATTTATTTCTATTGAATGTGTGTCTTTTGTTGCATAGCCCTATGGGTTAACGACATCCACTCACTGGGACACACCTCCACACAGAGAAACGCACACACACGTCACAGGCCAGGTTTCTTTAAGGTGAGTCATGGGGCAACAGCCAATGGGAACACTCAAATGATCCAGCGAAGAGATCATCTGACATTTCCAAACACGGAGGATGCACCAAAATCTAATCATCTAAATATTCCTTTTGTTCACAAAACAAAGGGTCTCCTGGCATTTTATGCACAGCCTCCTACCTACGGTGTTTCCCTTTTGACAGTGGCCATGAGGTTGGATTTCCCTTTCGCTTCCTGCTTTCCCATGTCTTGTGCCACAGTGCTGGGCTTCAGATGGCTCCTACCTGAGCCTCAGTCGCCAAGCTTCTCCTTGCCCCATCGCTTCCTCCGAGTTTTGGCCTCATTTCAGTCGGGCCGTCCCAAGTGCCCGCACCTGCACAGACACAGGCCCTCCCTCCTGCCCGCCGGGTCCATCTCCACTCCCCCACCTCTCCCTCTTCCCACGACCTCTCCCTCTCTCTGGCCTTATCTGAAAAGAAACTTTCACAACAGATACCACGCCCTCTTTGGCAGGCATCCTGTTCCTGAGATTCAGACATAGAACAGACTGAAAACACCCCATACAAGGACACGCTCTACACTGCTCTGTGGCTTCCCAGGAAACCCTTCCACTTGTGGGAGGAAAACAGGGAAATGGTCGTTTCGTTTCCAACTACAACCGTCCCACTGGATGTTATATGAGTGTTCTCCATGGACACCAGCTTTCTACTTGGTTGATGTTTGGAACTGGAAACAGTTCCAAGGATTCACCCACGCTTCACACAGGCTTCACGTCACCGCCCCCAGGAGCCTGGCACGAGAGGGCTCGGAAGTCAGGCACTTGGTCGAGAGCAGCAGAAGCCAGGGGAGCTGGGGGGCCACCCAGGCTGGACGCAAGAGCATCTCCTCGCACGAGAGAGAGAGAGAGAGAGAGAGAGAGACACCACCCCCCCCAAAGAGCTGAGAGCTTCCTACAGGTTGGATTTTTTTTAAGTTCTGTTACTATTTCCTTCCCCATTTTTCTGTTTTTCTCTTCTTTCTAGATCAAGTATATGGAATTGACAAAAGAGGGAAGGGTGTTTCGATTAAAAACCAAAACCAACAGCAAGAATGTTTTCCAGATTTGGTCCCTGTCAAGGTTGACAGCATCTAGGAGAGGACAGAGTGTGTGTGAGTGTATTTCTGGTGTCCACCTGCTGTTTCAGTACAAAGAGCCACGCTGGATGTGTTTGTGTTTGTGGGCGCCGACAAGAATGCACGGAGCCACAGGCCGGGCTCCTGAGGTTACTGCTGTTGACCAACCACTCTGTCTTATCTGGCCAGGCGTGTAAACATGCCGGGCTCCGTACCACACACGTGGATAAAGGATGGTCTCTACCAGATCCAGACCTCCTAAAAGTGGCCCAGGCACACCCCCCAGACGCTGGGAGCCATCACACAGGATTCAGACTGACAGGGTCCCACTCAGCACATGCAGTGACTTCCCGTGTAGGGTCTGTGGCACGAGACCCAGGCAGGCAGCATACAAGGGGACAGAGAGAGCCACGTCCCTCTCCGAAAGGGCTTTAGGAATTGGTCCAGCGTAAAAGAGAAGGTGGGGGCAGGGGGGTGGGGGGGAGCCACGGGGCCTCCCCTCAGCTGGCCCCAAAGGCGGGGTCGCTCCAACCAGGGGCTGCTGCCCCTGCCTCGGTGCCCCTGCGCGTCCCTGGGAGCCCAGCGTGGATAATAAAACTCATCGGCTGGAACGCGCCCACTGAGCAGGCGTAAAGCGGAGGTGCGGCTAGCACCAGTGGTCTTGATCGGGGTGGTGGTAGCTATGCTGAACCCGGCCGCCCGAGCTGAGCCCCAGAGTGCAGTGGTAGCCGTTGGGCACGCGGCGGAGGGGGTGCGACTGGGAGGTCAGGGAGGACACATAGGAAGTCCGGGAGGAGCGGCCTGAGTTGGTGGCCACAGCCTCCTTGAAGGTAAGCGTGTCCTCAGGCTGGGTGCGGGCAGTGTCCTCACTGTCCAGACGCTGCCCCAAGTAAGGGTCAGAGCCGATCCTAGAGCCGGCGGCCAGGGGCTGGCTGAGGGGGTCTCTCTGGAGCAGAGCGTTGTGTTCGGAAAGGCCACGGCTAAGCCGGCCTGGGGAAAAGGTTGGGAGGCTTGTCTGTGCCCCAGCAAAGTGGACAAGCAAAGATTGGCCATCTTGTAGGTGACACTGGGAAGGGGGGTCAGCGGAGTCTGGGGGAGCTGCCTCCGCCCACCACGGCCAGGGGTGCTAGCACCGGATGTTGGCAACAAGGGGCTCCCATTCACTGAACCACCACCCAAGAAGAAAATAGAACAGAGAAAAAAAAAATCAAAGTCCCAGACCAGAGGCCAATGCAGGTGAGAACCATGGAGGTGGGGGGTGAGGCATGGAGAGAGGCAGGCACCCTGGGAGGGGACCCATAGGGTGTGTGGTGGAGGGGGGAAAGCCGCTGGTGCCGGTAGGCCTGGGGAGGTGGTTGGGGACCAGTGGGGAACAAAGGGACAGGCACAGCTCAGGGAGAAGGAAGACCAGAGGCCAGTCCAGGGCAGTTGGGAGGGGAGGATTGGGCTGGTGCGGGACGAATGGAGCAAGGAGGGGGGGAGCGCAGACTCGGGCCTGGGAACCAGGACATGAAGGAGGATTCGGAGCATGTTGGAGGGGGGGCTCGTAAGGAGGGGCAGTGAGGGGGGTCCTGTCTTACCGGTCTTGGGGGTCCTGGCTCCTGCCCAGCTGTTGGTGACGTGGGGTGGCTGCTGAGGGAGGGTTTGGGCTGCGAGGGCTCCCGGCCCCCAAAGCGGTCACAGGAGTAGAAACGCTGCTTCTCCGAGGAAGAGGAAGAGGGCTGCCTCCGCTCTTGGGACCGGCCCCGCTCCTGTCTGCGCTCCGTCCGGCAGCCTGTGGGCCCCTCTCGCGGGGGTGGGCCTGGCCCTGCAGCACTGCTGGGTGCTGGCCAGGAAGAGGGGAAGTCAGCACAGCGAGCCAGGTGGGGAGACAGACCCCCAGCCCAGACCCAGTCCCCAGGGCCAGCAGGGGGACCCAGGGGGAGAGCTGAGGTGCGTGGGTGATCCTGCCTGGTCCCCAGACCTGGGACTCACAGCCCCCTACTCAGGGCCGTTTGGATGGTGGAGGCACAGAAAGGAATGCCTCAGGCCCTGGCCATAGGAGGGACCCCCGCACGCACCGCCATCTGTGTCTGCGGACAGGCTGGGCCCCTTCTCCAAGGACTTCTGCTTCCTGTCCCTGCGGCGATGGCAGCGGTGGTGGTGATGGAGCGGAGCCTGGCTGGCTGGGGCACGGTCCAGGGCAGCGCTGCAGAGATGAGCCACGTGGGGACGCTGGGGCGCCAGTGTGGAGATGGAGCACTTCATGGGGCTGGCGTTGGGGGCCGGCTGTGGGTGGGATGTGGGTTGGCACACAGTCTGAGAGAGGGGCCTGGGGCAGGCTCCAGGGCGGCACTGCAGGCCTGGGGTTCAGGAACCACCAGGCCCCTCCCTCTCCCCAGAAAGCTCTTCCCCACCCAGGCCCACCCTTTCTCCCAGAGCACGCTGCACAAGGTGCTGTCCGTCTCTGCCAGCGGGGCCCAGAGAGCTGTTGGCCTCAGTGTCCCTGGGGGACAGGGAGGATGCCAGGAAGAGGGAGGCTGCGGGCCTGGCTGGGAGAACCCTGAGGGGTGGCTGCGTGTGATGGCTCTGCTGGGCCAGGGCCATGGGGCTCCTGCCCTGGGCTGAAATCGGGACCTGCGGAAAGGGGCCCTCCAAGGGGAGCTGACCCACAGCCTCCACTCGGCGTCCTCAAGCTGGCCGCCCAGCGGGCCAGGCTCGGGAAGGGGAAGAGGGCGGGAGCCACCACCAATGGGAGGCAGAGACAAGTTTAGAGAATGAAGTCATTTGGAATGTGCAGAACCAGGAACCACAAAAGGAGGCAGGGACAGGGCCAGCCGCAGGCAAACACTGAAGGTCCCCGGCTGGAGGACATGCCCCTCTAAAGCCCCTCACCATCCCAGGAAGTGAAAGCAGGGCCCCCTGACACAGCCTCAGGTCTGCAGGCCCCTCTCTGAGTCCATGTGAATGGGCCCACAGCCCCCGTGCCCTGGAGCTTCCTGCTCGGTACTCAAAGCATCCCCAAAGGAGCAGGGGATGGAGGTGGTGCCGCCTCCAGAGTCCAGAGAAAGAACAGGGCAGGTCAGGCGCCTGGGTGGCTCAGTTGGTTAAGCGACTGCCTTCGGCTCAGGTCATGACCCTGGAGTTCCAGGATCGAGTCCCGCATTGGGCTCAGCAGGGAGTCTGCTTCTCCCTCTGACCCCCCCCCCATCATGTGCTCTCTCTCTCTCAAATAAAATAAATAAAATCTTTAAAAGAAAAAAAGAACAGGGCAGGTCCTCCCCAGAGCATCCATGGGGGAAAGGGAGGACCAAGCTGTGAGGCACCGTGTGCATGGCGGGGGGGCCGGGGGGGCAATGCAGGCTGGCGTGGGAGAGGGGTGTCCTAGAGAGAGGGAGAGTCTGGGTCAGGGACACTGGGCTGGGAGATGGAAGCCCCAGGGCCACCGCAGGAGGCTGAGCACCGGTGGGTGGTGGGGATTCCTGGCAGGCCTCCGAGGACTCTGGCTGCACCTCTTGAGACCATCGTCCTGGGAGCTCCCAACGGGGCTGACAGTGTCCAGGCCGCAGTGCAGGTAGGGAGCCCTCACGCGGGACACAAGCCCTCCCCAAGCCAGGTCTCTTCATCCCCCACGCCCCCACCCTCCCATGACCCTGCCCTCCCAGGCCACCCACCTGAGTCTCTGCAGCCGGGCGAGGCATGGAGGCCGCGCGTCCCTGGCTCTCCAGTCCGGGTTGGGGCTCCCCGTCAGGACCTCTCAGGGCCATGCTCTGCATCTGGACGTCCACAGCCTGGGCATACAGCAGCCCGCAGTCACACCGGCCCCCACCCCACTCTCACCTTCCCCCCCATCCTGGGCTCCCCGCCACACTCCTGCCATCTCCCACCATCCCTGTCTCACCCCAATCCTTATCTCATCCCCCATCCCCAGCCTGGCTCCCCAGCCCTGGGAGCCCTCACCGGTTTTCCTGGCTGCACCACTGGGATTTCTGTAGAGTGGCCACGCTCCAGGGGTGTCCTTGCCTCATAGGGTACCTCCTGGGTCCTCTGAGTACCCCAGGAAACAGACTCCTTGATGTCACTCTCCTGGGGTTGTCTGTAGAGAAGAGAGGATTGTGCTGTTGGCTCAGAGGTCTGTGGGCCTTGGAATGCCCACCAAGGACCTGGCTCCAAACTGCCAGGAACCTATACTGGCCCCTTCTACTCTGGGTTAGAAGCAGCCCAGACGCGTGAGGCCCTTCAAGTGCAGGCTCTCAAGTGGCCACAGAGCAAGGGATGTGGACCCAGTACCAGGGCTCAGAGCAGATGGGCAGAGAGGGCGCCCAGATATGAGCCCGAGGGAGGTCTGGGCCCACTGCTTCCTGATCTAGGGACACCCGGCAGGTTCCTCGGCCCTAGACAGGGCCGCCCAGGAGTAGTGGGAGGCCACATGTGCACAGCATGCATGACGCAGAGGGCGGACATCCTGTCTACGCTGGTGCACAGCAGGCCCTGACCACTACGTTAGGGGCAGTGTAGTACTCAGGAAAACCTACCTGATTAACAGTCCAAGACCCACAACCAGGCTGCAGAAAAGAACGTCCAAACATGTACAGATGAGGAGGAAATCAGGAGCCCTAAACATGCATGCTGTGCTCAGTCTGGTACCAGGCCCCACACCTTAGCCCTTGCTGGATGAGGCAGAGCACAGGCCCCCCTCTTTGGGCTCAGCCAATGATTTCCTTTAGCCAATAAGGGTGTTAGCAGACCTGGGACCCTGCTGGCCCTGAGGGGGTGGCTGAGAGGAGCCTGCCTGCTACCACCCCCCAGCGACACACGGTGCAAGACAGGTAGGTGACTGTTAGTTCGCAACACTTGGTTTTGGGTGGTTCATTACCAAGAATTATTGTGGCAAGAGTTAGGGGTTAGGTAACAAGGATGTTACCAATTTGTCTACAAAATACAATTGCTTCAGGAATCACTACTGGAGTGGAGATCTGAGGAAAAATGTCTTAGAGGAGTTAGGAAGACTAGACACACACAGGCCGTCAACAGAATGGGGTCAAAACAAATCATTTCTCAACGGGCAGTGAGGAAGCAGAGGCAGAGGCCCCTCACTGGAAAGGGAAATGGCACGCACAATGGGAGGTGACAGTGGGAACCACCGACTGTCTAAATCCACTGACCTCAGTGCCATCAGAGGCACCCATGTAACGTTTTGGGAATTAGCTTTGGAGTCCACCATGGACCGCTCCAGCAGCCCACCTGGACTAGCTTTCAGGCAGCATCCGCGGGGAACCATTTGGGGGGAGGTGGGCACGGGGTGGAACAGAGAGGCCAGTCTCCCAAAGTGGTGATGGGACCTGAGGGCTCCATGTCCTGCAGCACAGCCTACAGGGAGCCCCTCTGGGAGGGGGAGAAACCAGGAGTCCTGCCTCCTCCGTGCACCTCGCACCCTGGCCAGGTACTCACACGGCCCCGCCGTTGCTGAGGGACGCAGAGCTCTTCTGCCGAAGGAAAACCCGGGCTCCTCGGAGCACAGCCGGCTCTGTCTGCTCCAGCGTGGCCTTCAGAGGGTGGAACAGGGACACAGGGCCCATCTGTAGAAGGGACGCAGGGAAGAGGAAGAGCTCTAAGGGCACAGACAGGTGTGCCAGAAAGCTGGCCTGACCCCACAGCATGGGTTGGTGCTCCTTCTGCCCTGCCCCAGCCCTACACAGGAGGTAGGCGGGGGCTTACTCCCAACCTGGCCTGTGAGTGACATCAGGAAAGTCATTTCACTTCTTGGAGCTTCAGTATCCCTACCTACAAAATCTGGGGACCTCATCCAATTAAAAATGGTAAAAGGTTTCATCTCATCATCAACTTGGATTGATGGGTAGAGGCTGCATGAGCCCGGACTGAGCAGAATTCTAAGGACATTTCAGGGCTCGGGGGGTGGCGGGGGGGCACTAATGGGTGTCTGCAACAGACAGGGGAATGGGGGATGTGGTGTGGGCATCAGATACTTCCCATCCCACGATGGGTGAATGTCCCTGTAAGCTCCAAACCAGGCAACTTTCTAGACAGAGTCTACGTATGGTCACTGATGGTTTGGCTGCATGTGTGGGAAAGTTGTTATCTTTGAAGGATGACGTCAGGAAGATGGGGCCCCAAACCAGCCCAGTCAGAGTCATGAGTGGAAGAAATCATGACCCTGGACCCATCAGTTTGATTCTCTCTGGTCCTTGCCAATGTGCACGGTAATCAGGTTCTCCTCGAACCTCCCCAAACAACCTCCTCAAATATTCTTCAAACTTCTTTCTTCTACCACTTAAAACAGTGGGATCTCCAGGGAACATGCCCTCAGCCTCTTGTCTACTGCTCCTGAACACTAAATCTCCAAGTCAGGGGGCCCCCAGTACCAGCAAGAGACCAGCCGTTGGAAAGCACTCAGGCTGTATGGGGTTTCTGACTTTGGGGCCGGAGAGTGAGGCTACAGTAGGAACCTCTCATCTTCCTTTTCCCGCCGTGCAATCCCCAGGAAGGATGTGGGTTTCCTCTGCCGTCAAAACAACTGATGGGTGCCAGACTCTGAGGTTTACTTCTTGGAAATCCTGGAACTCGGTACCTGGGACAGGCCTCCCGTGGCCTGGTGAATCTGGGCTCTGGGGGTCTTGCTCTGTTTGTAGAAGTCAAATATCATCAGAGCTGCGAACACCTTTCCTACGGTCATCTCATCGGCTGGAGGGAGAGAAAACAGAGGGTGGGGTGTGGAAGAGGAAGGGGAGGTGGGGGGCAAGGGAACAGCCTCCACCACAGGGACTCCTGGACATGCTCAGGGAAGGGCACAGGGCTTGGCCGAAGTTGCATCTGTGGACACTGAGCACGTGTCCTCTGGAGCTGTACTGACTCTCCACAGGGCCCTCCATCTCCTCCCAGTGAAGTGGATGTGGGGTTTAATCTTTAAGCACCTCATCTCTAACTGTAGGAGTCTCCCTGCTGTTCTCTGGATTTTTTAAGTATACACCCCCACCAGGAACGTGGGTGACTGTGGTCAACAGAATAACGCCCAGGGAATCCCTTCCCACAGTCCCTATGCACCCACTGGTAAGACCGTTCTCCCTGCAGGTGGAAACTAAGTCTAGACTATTGACGAGGTCACCCTGGCCCAGGCCTCCTGGCTCTGCCTCTGGGTGGGACACAAAAGGGGGGTGAACAAGGAGAATTTCTTGCCCTCACTTATGTTTATGGGGTGGCACCAGTAACTCCAGGGTCTTCTGGGGCAGATTGGCCCACACAGAGGAAATCTCCTTCCTCATCTCTGCCTCCCACTGATGCTGCTTGGTGCCGGCTGGGGCAGGACAAGGGTGTGGAGGGGAAGAGAAATGTTAGGAGCTGTCTCATGGGCCCCCTGGGGGAGCCGGCACAGAGAGGTGTGGTGTGAGGGGAAATGGGACAAGGACCGTGCCAGGAGAAAGGGCAGAGCGGAGAGAAGCACGGCCACGGCGTCTGTCGGAGCATCCCTGATGGGCACGTGCAGAGACAGAGGCCTGTGTGCGTGGGCCCTGGGAGTGGAGAAGGGATATGGTGGCGGTCCAGCTGTTCGTCCAGCCATTCAAAACTATCAAGAGAGCACCCTCCCATGCCAAGGACTATTCTAGGTGATGGAACAAAAGCAAAGGAGCCACCTTTGTGGCACCATGTGGCTTGACTCAACAATAAAGTGGCAGTAAGTTCAAAACCTAGTGTGTTGGGTGCAGGAAAAGCTTAAGTAGGGAGGGATGAGAAATATTAGGAGGGCTGAAATTTCGGACAGGGTAGTCAGGAAAGGTCTCATGAGAAGGTGGTGTGTGTGTAAGACCCCGAAGGCAGAAAAGGACCAGGGGGTGCAAAGGCCTTGGTGTGTCACACAACCAGCCAGGAAGGCAAGGCTCACTGAGCAGGGGGTGGGGGTGAGGGGTTGCAGGGAGCAGATGTTGAGATAGGAAGCAGCAGAGCGTGATAAGCAGAGGGATAAAATACTCTGATTGATCTTTTTTTAGCATCAGGTTTACTATGGTACAATGTACCTACAATGAAATCCACCCTTTTCAGTTATCCCATTCTATGAACTTTGGTAAATCCATAAAGCCGCACATCCACCCCACAATCGAGTCATGGTATATGGCCCCACTGCCAAAGTCCCTCTGTGCTCCCTTTGTAGCTGACCCCTTGGCCTCCTCTCACCCCGTCCCATCCCTAGTGTGTTTTCTGTCTCGGTCTGTTTTGCGTTCTCCAGAATGCCACACAAACAACGTCATCGGGTGTATTGGCTTTTGAGTAGGACTTCTCCACTCAGCGTGGTGCCTTTGAGATTCAGTCCACGTTGTTGAGTGTATAAGTAGCCTGTTTCTTTTGATTGCGGAGTACTACCTTGTGGTATGGATAGACCCCAATTTGTTTATCCATTCACCAGTTGTGAGCATTTGAGTTGCTTACATTTTGAGGAGATTATGAAATAAAGCTGTGAACATTTGCATATAGGTTTTTGTGCAGATGTATGTTTTCTTTTCTTCCCACTTGGGAGTGGGCTGGCTGGGCCGTACGGTAAGGAACTGCCAAACTAGGATCACAAGAATTCCATATTATGCATTCTCACCAGGACTTAATATTGTCATTTAGAAAAGTACTTTAGTCGTATTAATAACCATGTAGTGTTATCTTACTATGGCTTCATTTTGGATTTCTCCCATCCAAGTACGAACCAGGCCCGACCCTGCTTAGCTTCCGAGATCAGACGAGATCGGGCGCGTTCAGGGTGGTATGGCCGTAGACTTCATTGTGGATTTCTCTAATGATTAATGATATTGAGCATCTTTATAGGTGTTTATTTGCCTTCCATATATATTTTTTGGTGACATGTCTATTCGAATCCTTTACCCATTTTTATTAGGTTGTTTATTTTCTTATTACTGAGTTGTGACAGACCTTTATCTATTCTGGAAACTGATCCTATATCAGATACATGGTTCAAAAATATCTTCACCAATGCTTTAGCTTCGTCTTTTCATTTTCTTAAATGTCTTTTTGAAGAGCAAAAGTTTTTAATGTTGATAAAGTTCAATTTCTCAATTTTTCTTTTACGGCTCGTGCTCTTTGTGTCTTCAAAAATCTTTGCCAAACTCAAAATTGCCAAAATCTCTCTCCTGTGTTTCCTTCTAGAGGTTTTATAATTTTACATTTTACATTTATGTCTATGATCAATTTCAAGTTAATTTTTGTAGGAGGTAAAAGGTATGTGCTATGGACTGAATTGTGTGCTGCCCCCATTCGCATGCTGAAGCCGGAACACTCATTGTGACTGTATAAGGCCGAGAAGGAGGCAATTAGGTGAAATGAGGTCAGAAGGGTGGGACCCTGACCCAGAGAGTTAGTGTCCTTATGAGAAGAGACATCAGAAAATTCATTCACTCTCTGTATGCACTCGGGGAAAGACCATGTGAGCACACAGTGAGAAGGTGACCACCCTACAAACCAAGAGAACAGGCCCAGGAATGAAACTTACCTTCCTGGCACCTTGATTTGGACTTTCAGCCTCCAGACTGTGAGAAATAAATTTCTGTGTTTAAGCCACTCAGTTGTGGTTCTTTGTTATTGGCAGCCCTAGCAGACTAAGACGCTAAATGTCAAGATTTTTCCCTTTTCTGGATAGTTGTCTAAATTTTTCAAGTACCATTTGTTGAAAAAATTATCTTTTCTTCATTAATTGCCTTTACAACTTCATCAAAAATCCATTGGCAATGTAAGTATGAGTCTCTATTGTGTTCCACTGACCCATGTCTCTGTCCTGTCACCAACACGATACACCTCAATTGACGTGCTTTATAGAAAGTCTTTGATTCAGGTAGAGTAAGTTTTCTTTGTTCTCTTTTCAAAATTGTTTGTTATTCAAGTTCTTTTGCTTTTCTAGATACATTTTAGAATTTGTTTGTACATTTCTACCTAAAAACCTGTTGGGATTTTGATTGGGTGAACATTTATTCTATTGATGAATGTGGGAAGAATTGACATCATGACAATATGGAATCTTCCAATGCATGAAGATGATGCAGTGCTTAATTTTTAGATCTTCTTTGCTTCTTTCAATGTTTTGAAATTTGCAACATAGAGATCTCACATATATACTTTTTAGAGTTATCCAACAACAAAGAAGTACTTCATGTTTTTGGTGTGATTTTAATGGAACTTTTTCCCATTTCAATTGTTAATTGCTAATATATAGAAATACATTTGCTTCTTGCACACTGACCTTGTATCCTGTGACCTTGCTCTATACTTGGGGATGGTTTTAGTTACTTTTTTTAATGGCTTAAAACAACAGAAATTTATTATCGCAGTTCTGGAGGCCAGAAGCTCAAAATCAAGGTGTCCAGCATGACCGTGCCTCCTCCAAATGTTCTAGTGAAGAATTCTTCCTTGCCCGTTTCTAGATGTTGGTGGCTCCCAGCCATCCTTGGCATTCCTTGGCCCGTAGATGCCTCCATTTTATTCACTTTTTCTTAGAGTCTTTCAGATTTTCTCCATAGATAATCATGTCAGTTGTGAATACAGGCAGTTTTATTTCTTCCTTTCCAATTGGTATGCCTATTTCTTTTTCTTAACTCATTACAATGGCTAGGACCTAACATATGGTGTTGAACAAGAATGGTGACAGCAGACATCCTTCCTTTGTTCTTGATCTTAGGGAAAAAGGGGTTAGTCTTTCTTTGTTAAGTGTGTCATTCGCTGAAGGTTTTTCATAGATATCCTTGATCAGATTGAGGGGGCTTCCTTCAGTTTCTACTCCATGCAGAATTTTTAAAATCATGGATACTGAATTCTTGTGAAATGCTTTTTCTGCATTATTGAGATGATCATATAGTTCTACTTCTTTGATATATTAAATTATATTGATTTTTTATACTTGAACTCAACTTGCATTCCTGGGATAAACCCTACTTTTGTCATCAAGCAAATAGATATATATACAGCCAGACTCAGTTTGAGAAAACTGGGTGGAATATTTTTGTGTCTACAGTCATGAGGGATACTGACCTGTCACTTTCTTTTCCTATAATGTCTTTGTCTCATCTTGGTGTAGGAGCAATGTCAGCACAATATGGTAAGTTGAGAAATGTCCTCTTTTTCTCTATTTTCTGGAAGAGTTTATATAGAGCTGGTATTATCTCCCCCTTAAATGTTTGGTGGACCTCACCTATGGAGCTAACTGGGCCGGGGATTTTCTTTGTTGGAAGGCTTTTAACTACAATTTAATTTCTTTAATAACTATAGTGCTACTCAGATTCTCTCTTCCTTTTTTTAACCCACTCAGGTTATCCATTCTTGAATGAGCTTGATATTTGGTGTCAAGGAATTTTTCCATTTCATTTAAGTTGTTGAAGTTATTGACAGAAAGTTGTTCATAAAATTTCCTTGTTATCCATTTAATGGCAGCAGGACCTGTAGTGGTGTTCTCTCTTTCATTCCTTATATTGGTTATTTCTATCTCTTTTTCTTGATTGGTCTAGCCAGAGGTTTATTAATTTTATTGCTTTGGTTTTTAACATGATCATTCTAGCTGTTCTGTTGCAGGCAGACAAGAACAGAGGCAGACCAGTCTGAAGCTACTCTAAGAATCGAGTCAAGACCCGAGAGAGGGGCTTGGACCAGGAGCTAGCAGTGGGAGAGGACATAGAAGTGATCATATTCTGGTATATTATGAAGGTGGAGTCAAGAGATATGACAGGAGATCATATATGGATCAAAACTGGGAAAAGGATTTTAAAAAAAAGAAAGAAAGAAAGAGGAGGTAAGAATGACTCCAGAGGTTTTTGTCTTGAGTGACTAACTGGAAGAACAGAGCTTCCACTGATGGAGACGGGAAAGATCATGGGGAACACGTGGCGATCAAGTTTGGGCAAGTGAACTTTGGAATGCTTCCTGGGCCTCCCAGTGGAGACAGTAAAAATTCACATGAGAATGCAGAATGCAGGTCTGGAGTTCAGGAGGAGGCCTGCACTAAAAACACAAAGTTGGAATTCCCAGTATTTAGAGCCATGAAAATAGGTGGAATGACGAACGTGGCAAAGGGAACAGTCTGAGGGGCACCGTGACATTCAGAGGATGGGAGACATGAGAAAACAGAACAGGAAACATCAAAGGGATTCAAGAAGAACTACACGACCACGGAGGAAGGGCCGAGCCGCGGGCGGGCGCGGCCACGGAGGAAGGGCCGAGCCGCGGGCGGACGCGACCACGGAGGAAAGGCTGAGCTGTGGATTAGGTAAAATGAGGGCCGAGCACACGGAGGTCGCCGAACAGCTCAGCAAGAGTGGCTCCAGCAGCATTGCAGTGGAAACCCACCTGCAGACCGAACAAGAGAGACCAGACAGACAATACAGACCAGTCTCTCGAGGAGTTGGTCGCGAGGAGGGGAAGAATAAACATAGGGAAGCCAATGGAGGGAGCAGAAAACCTTTTAAAGATGGGAGAGATCATAGCTTGTTTATATGTTGATACAAAGAATCCAATAGGGAGGAAAAAACTGACAGGGCAAGAAGCAGGGTGCAGAATTTCTGGCATGACATCTGTGGGTAGATGATGAGAACGGGACCTAGAGTGCAAGGGGGGCAGGGTACAGGACTGGCCTTGACTCATCCGCTACAAACGAAATGGCTGAGCTCAAGGGCTTGAGTGCGGCCAGGAGGGTGGTGTGGTGGCAGAGACAGTGCAGATCCCCTCTGGTGGCTCTAATTTTTCTAATTTTCACAGGAGGGTGAAGGTGGAAAGGATACACTGGAGGTTTATTCTCTCCTAGATTTGGCACAGGCTATGCAGTCCTATCAGTTAGCTCAGGAGAGGACCTGACAGGGCCCGGGGTCACTACGGGGAGTGGACAGAAGGCACACAGACGCTGCACCCTGGAAGGGTACTACCTCATGTAAACCTATGTTCTGCCGTCACATGCTCTGGGTAACCTGGACAGGTCATTTAACCTGCACCTCAGCTCCCGCACATGAAAATGGGATCATTACAAGGCTCAAAGGCAGGGCGGTTATCAGGGGATGAGGTCAGTGCCCAACAGAGGCGCCATGAGCAGCTGTCCTTGGTCGTCTCCAGACAAGCCTCCTCACCCCCCTTCCCTGCACACCCACCTGGGGGTGGCTCTGGACTGAGGACCGCCTGGTCCTGGCTTGGTGCCCTCCCCAGATGCTGCCTTGCTCACCTGGAGCCAGCTCGATCTCCAGTGCAGTCCGAATGAGGGCCATCAGCGTGGACGTGAAGTGGACGGTCATGTCCTCATTGGAGATGGGCATGTTCATGCGAACCAGGAGCTAGAGACAAGGGGAGCAGGTCAGGGCCAGGCCTACCAGGGTCCCTCCACCACAGGACTACAAGGGGCTGGAGGCCCCTAGAGGCTGGGCTTCACCACCTGGGGGTGGCTTCTGCAGGCGCCCAGGCAAAGTTGGGTGGCTGGGAGTTTTGCCAGCATTCACACTCACTCTTGGACCACCCCCCCCTTGGAGCAGTCCCTCCTTCTCCTAGCTGCAGAAAAATAGAAGTCCAGGTAAAGACTGTAGCATAGCACCAAGCCAGAAGCCTGGATCCCTCTGAAAGAACAGGCACATGCTGAGCCAGAAGGACCCCTGCCCAAGGCTGGAATAAGGGGCGTGGGGCCTGGGCTGAAGAGGGAGGGATCTGGGCTGCAGAACAGAGGCGAGGCACCCTGGGATGGCCCACAGACAGGAGGGAAGACCCCTGTCCTTACAGCTCTGCCCAACGTCATCTCCTCCACCGGCAGCCTGGAGCACTGGACAAGGGGCAGGTTAGCCAAGAGCACAGCTCTGAGCTCCCACTCCCAGTGAGGCATCCCTTCACCCCAGGAAGGCTTCTGCCTCTCACCACCCAGCCAGGGGGCCTGGAAGAGGCAGCCAGCACCTTCCAGTCAGAAGGACCCAGAACAGATGGTACTGCACAGGGCCAGCGTGGAGGCTGGTAGGGAGAGGCTCAGGGCCATTGCACAGGAGTAAAAGTACTTCGGACCAGACTGGGGGCAGTGCCCTGCTGCTTTGCTCCCTGTTTCCGCATCAGGTGAACAGCCCCTTTTCTCTCCTCATTTTTCAAGGACAGAACAGCGGGAGACAGATGTGTGTCTGTACCACAGACCTCCGGGTATAGCCAGCAGCTGCCCAGAGCCTGAGGCTCTGAGAACTTAGGTGGTGTCCAGGAAGAAAAGTACCCTTGGTGTGTCTGGCATGGTCTCAGCCTGGGAGGTCACCTAGCTGACCAGGTAGAGCCCTAGGGGCACCGTGACCCACCTGTCTTCTCTCACCGCTCTCTTGTCGTCTACCATAAGACAGAGCTAGAGAAGTGGGCACAGAGCCCCTCCCCGGGTTGTGCCTGTCCTCTGCCAAGCCCACATCCCATGACAGAGCAGCCTCTCTTCCCCTCTAGGGGGGCCCCCAGCCCGGCCCCCAGCCCTGCCCCCAGTGTCTGGGCCCTAGATCCAATCCTCGGCCTAGTAGAGACCGGGTGGCTAGAGACACGAGCCCAGACTCTGCCCCCCTGAATCCTGGTGAAGCCCCACCTGGCACATCGAATCGTGGTCCCAGGACCTCACACATCACCTTTGTGATGCACACCAGGAAAATCGGCTTTCCAGAGCACAGGGTCCCTGTAGACCAGCACCGATGGCAGGAGGAGAGGCAGAGGGATTCCTCTCTAGGGAAGTCAGGGAGTCGGGTCCCAGCCTCAAGGAGGAGCAAGCAGGTGATTTCCAAGAGAAGAGAGCTCTGTCCAGGGCACCTTCACCAGAGGCTCTCCTCTGCCTGTCCAGGCCCTAGAAGGGCAGGGATCTCTGGAAGTGGCAGAAGGACAAGGCCAGGGTAAACAGACAGGCATCTCTGCCCTGGGCCTAGGACCTCCTGGTCATAGCACCCTGAGCATCTCCTGGACCCTCCCCAGCTCCCCAAGCCCATCCATTCCTACCCACCCTGAGGCCTCCCCTGGTCTATTCATGACCAGAACCTTGGAACTGGCCAGCACAGCTGGGGAGGGGCCCTAAAGGCTAGCCCATCAGAGCCCTGCATGCCCAGCCTGGCCCCAGGTATCAGTGTGGACAGAACTCTCCTCCTTGGGAACAAAGCTACAGTCTTGCATGCAGGCCTCAGGCAGGCGCAACATGCATGCCAGGCAGGGGAGGGCTGAGGAGGACAGCAGAGGCATCTGCCGATGGCCTGAAGGAGCCACTTAGCTTCCAAAGGCTGTGCTGAGCCAGGTGACAGAGGGAGGCCCAGATTGAGAGCACAGAGACAGACAGCACGGACAGAACCAGAGAGAGGAAAGCTCTGCTGGGAAGCTCGCTCAGAGAGAGGGCGGTGGCAGAGAGGCTCCAGACACATGCTGGTGGAGCCGCACTACTCGGGCTGGCTCTGTTTTCTGGGAGCAATGGGAGCTGCAGCAGGGCTCTCGGTGTGGCGCGACGGGTGGGGGGTGGTGCTGGAGGGATGGGAGGTGCCTACACACCAAAGGGCACATGGGGCAGGTGGGAGTAGGCTTGGGGCTGGGCCATGTGACCTGCCCGCCCCCCAAGGAGGGAGGCCTGGAGATGTCCTTCAATTTACCACCTCCTTGCCGCTCAGCCTCCTGGGCTCCTCAGCGATGGAGGGAGGGGGCGTGGGACTACCTGTCCTTACCCTGCAGCAGTCTCTGAAGCCCCAGGAATGACAGCAGAACGCCTCTCCCTGGCATCCTTTCCTTCTTAATGCCACAGCACCTCCTTCCCGCTGTGGAACTTACAAAGCCCTGGGGATGCTGCCTCCCCAGGCTGACAGCAGCCCAGATCTGGGGAAGTTCTGCATGTGCGGAGCTGAGTGGGGGTTCCTCAGAAGTGCCAGAGGCCCTGCAGGCCCCTATTACCCCAGGCTCAGACCCAAAGGGCTGGATACCTCCACCCTCATCAGGTGCTTATGGGACAGAGAAGTTGAGTGCGGTCCTGAGCCCGGAACAAAAACAGCTTCTGTCTGAAAGGTGGTCTGTCCCCTCATTTCTGGGAAAGAGAAGGAAAGGAAAAAAGGCAGGTGGAGGGCTCTGGCTCCGTCTTCCTGAGCCTCTCAGGGGCTCTCAAGGGGGCAGACCTGCGGGCACAAGGGGCGGGTGCAGACACCATCATGGTATCTGTGTCCCTCTGTCTGGGAAGGTAGAGGACATGGCTGGAGCAGAGAAAAGGAAGAAACAGTGAGACAGCAGAGCGGCAGACAGACAGACGGACAAGCCCCGAGAGGAGACGGGAGACCAGCCCCAGCACAGCCAGCCTCAGGGTGCAGGGTCGGGGTCTACCTTGTATGCAACTCGGGCACGGCATTTCTCCCCCAGCCCCAGGGGTGGGGACCTGTGTTTCAGCATCTCAAACATGTCATTGTAACTGATGCGCCCGCTGGACACCCGGCCCAGAGAGGCAGAGGCAGGGTGGGGTCCACAGGAAGGGGTGCGGTGGGAGGGGGCCGGGGGGAGGAAGCAGACAAGAAAACAGATCCAGTTAACCAGCGTCCGATTACACGCCAAAAGTCAAAATACGTAAAATGAGGGACTTCTCTGCTTGACCCGATCCCCTCCTTGCCCCTCCCAGCCTCACCTCCACACTCCAGCCCCACGCAGGGCAGCGGGCAGGGGTGACATCTGAGCTAATGAACATGGAAGGATGAGGAAGGGCTGCATCGGGGCGGCTTTCGGTTGTCAACTTCTGATTTCACACTTTTAGAAACCACAGATAATGCCAAATCAGAAGAGCTGCTTCACCATGCCGGGAGAGCCGGCAGACAGAATTACGTGACTGATGAGGCCGGCCTGAGAACCACGGCAGAAACATAGCTTTCCGTCACGCTCAATTTGCTTCCAAGTTAGCCTAGAGGCTAAAGAAGTGGAGAAAACTCTACAACAAGCCAGAAAACTAGAGCTGGGGGAGCCCCGAGGCTCTAGAGACAAACTTGACCGGTGAGTCCTGCTCCAAGCCCAGAGACACCCTAGGCCGCCCAGGGCGGGGCTGCTGCTGGGAGTCAGGGCTGGGCAGGAAATGGGAGATGGGGGGGGGGGTGGAGGGGGCAGAGGCGTGGTGGGCAGCTGGGGTGGGGTGTGGCTTGGAGCCACTCTTGCACGCTCCTGTCCACACCAGGGGCAGGGCTGGCCCCAACACACGGGACAAGGCTGCGGATCCAGGGAGGTGTCTGGGGGCCGATGACTGTCTTCCAAGGTAGACAGGCCACCAGGCCTGCAGCCTCACCTCCACCCCTGGGGACACCTGCCTATGGGACCTGCTTGGGGTCCCAGAGACGAGGTCGGGTTCAGGTCACCCAGGAGAGAAAGGCAACAGCTTTTTCCTGGCAGGCACAGCTGCCCCAGGGCCTGGCCCTCCTCTCAGGGTTCCCAGCCTTGGCTGAGTGGATCGATCCAGAGCTGAAGCAGGAGGGCCCGTCTTTGGGCCTCCACTGCCTCTGTCCTCGCCTCCCTCAGGGACCAGAAGCCCCTCGGTTGTCAGGCTCTTCAGACTGGGAGGGGCCACTCCTCCTGGCCTGCTTGTGCCCATGCGCTCCTCCTCTGGGGCCCTTGGCCTCCAGCCTGTCTGACCATTAGCCCACCCTGCAGAGCCTGGAGGCAAAGCCGGGAAAGACAGCTGCTTCCTCGGGCACAGGCAGGGCCTGGCCCCCAGCTCCCACCCAGCAGCCGACCCCTGCCCTCCAGGCCCAGCCAGCAAGCTTCGTGTGCACCGCCTCAGAAGGCGGCCTCTCCCCAGCCAGCGGGAGGGGTCGGGAGATCAGATGGGGCACCAGAGCGTCCAGGAGGTTGGAGTGCGGGGCGGGGCAGGGCAGGAGGAAAGAGAGGTGAGGTGTCCTCATTCCCAAACCAGGCAGGGAGTGTGCGCTGTGTTTGCATTTCGGGCAGGGAAGGGTATGTCCCATGGAGGCTCTGAGTTGCAAACCTTGTAGGCCAACCTACCAGGGCAGTTCTTCCCTAAGCCGACAGGTGGCGCAATACAACGCAACAAACTGTACGTATCCTTACAATGAACCCGGCAAGTGGAAAGGAAATGTCACAGGTTATGGCAACCAAGGCACGATGAGCCCGTCCCGCCCGCCCACCCAGCCTGCGACAGGAAGAGGAGCCGGGCGGCTGGACAGGCAGCTCCCTGCAGGGAATCCTGGGGCTCAGAAAGCCCCGGGAGGCAGGGCAATCCCAAGACCATTTCCAGAGCCTGACGCGGGCAGGAGGCACACCATACAGAACCAGTGCTGGCCCCTGTCGCAAGCCCCCACTGTGCACGCACTGCAACCACTGGTCCGCCTCCCCCCGGGTCTTGTTTGCCCACCCTCTCTGGCAGCCCCTGCTCTCGCTCCCTGAGTTCCGGAGACCCCACGCCTGGCTCTCCTGACCGTCTCTACCTCCTGCATCTCCTGGAGTCTGCTGGCCCGGCTAAGGACCCCCTAGTCCCAGGGTGGGCACCCTGGCCAACACCGACGTTTCTCTTTCCTGTCCAGTCAGCTCCAAATTATTTCTGGAAAAGAGGGAAGAAAGAGGAAGCCCCACTTTGGCCTCACCCAAGGTGCCTGCTACCTCACTGGACCTAAAGGATCATGATGAAGGGTCTGGAAGCATGGTGAAGCCCCCAGCCCCAATAATCACCCAACCCAATTCACGGCCTGTTCTCTGGCTCATCTTCTCTCTTCCACCATCGAATCCCTCACACGGCACCAGATGGAAAGTGGGGGCACCATACTGTCACTGCAATGCAAAAAACTGTCCTCGCTGTCTGTAAAGCAAAGTCAAAGCTCCTTGTTTATCCCAAATTTCAAGACCTTCTCAACCTGTCCCAGCCGCCCTTCCAGCCCCTTTGCAATGCGTTCTCTTCTGCATCAGACACAATCACAGCCCCTTCCCTTCAGCCCCGGCCCCAACCTCTTCTCTAGAGCTCAATCCATCCTGCCCTCTTCAGTTTGGCTCAAATGCCACCTCCTCTTACTCACCGGCCAGATGGGGTTTCTCCCTCCTCGAACACCCCGGGCTCACACTATGGCTCCTCTGTTCTCCCACAGTCCCGTTGGACTCAGCATCCCGAGAGCACGTGCTTGCTTCACCTACACACCCCTGGTCCCCAGCACACGGCGGATGCTCAGGAATGTTGACTGGGCAGATGGATGAACACAAGGATGAGTAGACAGATCGCTTACAGGTGTGATTGTGATTCTCCTCTCGACTCTCTACCCTTCACCAAGTGAGGCAACGGGGAAGATGGGAGAAGGCGGCACCATAAAGCAACAACCCCAAGCCTTCTTCATCTCCCCCACAGCAGGCATGTGTGCACGCACATGTGCACATACATACCCATGCACACCTGCGCTCACACACATGTGCACACACAAACATGCACACCCGTGTATACCCATGCACACGTGCATTCACACACACGTGCACACATGCACTGCACACAATCACGTGTGCACGCGCGTACGCATATATACAAACCATGTGCGTGTGCGCACATGTACACATGTATGTCTGCTGCATATTCACACACGTGCACACAAGCACACACACGTGCACATATGCACTGCACTCACATTTGCACACACGCGCGCACGCTCATACGCGTACACACAAACCATGTGCATGTACACCCATGCACACACGCGTGCACACATGCACCACACTCGCACATTTGCACAAACACGTGTGCACACTCGTACGTGTACACACAAACTATGTGCGTGTGCGCACATGCACACATGTATGTCTGCTGCACACATGCATGTACGCATGCCACATGTGCACACAAACACACCCGTGCACATATGCAACACGCACCCACAGAGCCATACACACATATGAAAGCTTGGGAAATTTCACAAAGTTTTGTTGTTCTTTAAGTCTCTCCAAGAACGAGGAGACAGCAGAGTGGCCACCTGGGATATAAAGCGGACCACAACCCTACATCTGCCACGGAGGCTCGGAAGGGCTCAAAGCACCCTCGGTCCTGTGCCCAGGACTCAGTCTCCTCAGCTGCCTCTGCTGGGCCTTCCCCTATCCCCTGCCATCTGGAGGCAGGCTATGTTTTCAGCCCAGGCCACTTGGGAGCAGCAAGTCTGAGTGTTAGTTGCGGGTCACATTTATGCTACTTTTGGACCATGGTCTTGTGTGCTATTTCACAGATGCCACCTCTGGGGTGACGCTTATATTTGCTGTCTACTCTTCCACAGCACTTTCTTTACCCCACTCCCAATGGCCCCTGCCTTCCAGAGGCCCCATTTTCAGAACTCTGGATTTGGGAAACAGTCTGAGCCCCCTGTGCACCATCACAAAACCACAGTCTGGCCCAAGTCCATTCCCTGTATGTCCAAATTCTGCTCCACCTGTGGCTGGACTAGGGGAAGCCCTGGGTCTACAGTTCATAAAGATTTGGGGGAAGTCCTCCCCTCTTACAGGCCTGCACTGACTTGCCTTTGTCCTGCACATATGGACATACTGCCCATACAGCATCTCTGCTTCCCTGCAACACACGCTTTAGAAACAACGTGCCCAGTACTCCCTTCAGCAGCACATATACTAGAAACAATGTGCCCAGAAACAGCAGCATCTCTTGAGACCACAGTGCAGATGACCCTCCTAGAATGAGCCTCAAGCCTGCCTCACTTGGAGTCTCTCCTGCTCTCTAACCTGACTGGGCCCTCCTGACCAGAGAACCCACACCTACCCCTGAGCCAGAATGAGACTGAGCACTGCAGGGCCGATGTGCTGACACATCAGCAAAATGACAAGACTCTCCGAGGCCACAAAAACGGTCACCTACACCATGAAACATAAATAAAAGCCATGCTTGTTCTGCACTGCGTGAAAATTATTCAATTTTCACTACAATGGAAAACACCCAAAGACACTACAGGAATGGAAATGCCCTAGGGTGGCTGGTGCTACCAGTGGTTTCAGGACTTGCCCAGCCTGGGAAGGGTCTCATACAGCCTCTTCTGGATCCTCACATGATGGGGTAGCGGCTCCAGGAAGGCTGGATGAGAGGAGGGTGGGGGAGCCCAGCCAAGCCCCCAGGGGCTTGAGGGTCAGAGAGCTCTGGAGCAATCCCCTTGCTGAGCTCCAATTTATGGAAAAACTGTGGGCAGTAGGATCCTCCCCACGACGACACTGACCATCTCCTCCAGGCCTCTACCACGCAAGGGGTGACCAAACACAGAGCTGTGCGAGGGGGACATGGGCAGGCTGGGAGCCTCGGAGAGAGGAGGTGGGAAGTGGCTACACCCCATCTTCACACTCTTCTCATTCCCTTTGAGTGTGGGAAGGGACGGATGCCCATCCGTTTACTGATGCATTGTTCATTCACATTCATGTCTGCTGAGCGCTCACCATGAGCGAGGTGATGAGCAGGCCTGTGCCTTCCCCAGCAGCCAGGTCTCTTGGCCCCTCCATGTCCTGTGTTGGCCTTGCAGAGAGCATGCCCTGAATAACTACTCAAGTACCCGCTTGAGAGAGTGAATGAATGAATAAGCAAATGAAGAAGCGAGTGATGAAGGAACAGACAAATGGGCAGATGGTGAGTCCATGCTGCTTTGCTAGCCCCGAGGATAAGAATATGTGTCCTGGGTGTGCAGTACTCTCCCATGGATCACGAACACCCTTCTAATCCAAGCCAGTCCCCACATGACATACTTGCTCTGTCTGGAAACAAACTACCCCTCACTTAATGCAACACAGTAACCCTTTCCACCATGACCAAAGGGTCTTCAATATACTAGACCCTTCCTGGTAGCTCCTTTAATTTCAGTGGAAGTTCACCAAGCGCCCGCGATTTGCAACCTGGGCTGGGGACACAGGTGCATGTTGGCTCCTGTTCCCAAGAGATGGCAGAGAGGGAGAGGCCTGAGCCCATCGGCGGGAAGAATGTCATTTCTGCCATGAAGGCCTCCAAGCTTCATGAGGACGGTGAGGCCCCAAGGGAAGGCCCTCCTGCTGTGTCCACACCCTCTCCCTTGAGCCCTCCACACCCCTCATGTGACAGACCTGTGAGGAGACAGTACACTCCCATTTGGCAAGAGACCCGAGCCTCACAGACCCCTGGGAACCTCCTAAGCCTGGACTAAGGGTCTCACAGAGAATTTCTCAGCCCAGGGAGTTGTGTAAGAGCACTGTGGGCATGAGAAGGAGCGTGCCACCTAGAAGGGGACCTGGCACCACCCTCTGCAGACCCCGCCAAAACCTGAAGGGGTTTGACAAAACCTGTGCCACATGACACAGGTCTGAAGCCACCCAGCCCTGTGCCGAGATCAGTGGCATGGACCACCCTGAGGACCACGGAGCACGGGGGCCACTCACCACGTGGCCGGGTCGTACTCAGCCCAGACCCAGATGAACTCGTCCAGGTGGTGAGGCCCTAGGATGGAAGAGTCCCGTGTAAGGTACTCAAAATTGTCCATGATCATGGCCACAAAGAGGTTCAACATCTGCAGGACAGGAAGGAGAAGGGGTGACGTAGAGAGACCTCAGCCCGCCCTCTACGCTAGCCCTTACCCTCCAGCCAAAGTCTGTGCGAAACCATCGTGGCAGCGGAGGCCACTCTGACTCAGCCAGAGCCCGTCCAGCCCTGCTCCCCCCAGCCTCTGGGCCTCCCCTGCACCACCACCACCCCCAGCCCCCGCAGCAGCCAGCCTCCTACCCCAGGGTTCTGGGTCCCGCAAACTAACCCGAGAGCCCCGCGGGGCCGTCGAGGCTGAGCTGGACCCAGTGGAGTATACCCTTCGGAAGCAGCTCCCCCACCACCTGCCCTGGAGGCCCAATGACATTTATGTCAACATGAACACTGACTTTAAGGCCCAGTTGGCCCGCTGCCAAAAGCTTCTGGACGGAGGAGCTCAGGGTCAGAATTCATGCAGTGAGATCTGCATTCATGGCTTGGGCCTGGCCATCAACCGTGCCATCAGCATTGCCCTACAGCTTCAGGCAGGCAGCTTCGGGTCCTTGCAGGTGGCTGCCAATCCCTCCACCGTGGAGCTTGTCGATGAGCTGGAACCAGAGACTGATACACGAGAACCGCTGACCCGCCTCTGCAACAACTGGCCATCCACATCCGGGTCTTCAGGGTTGCACCCAAGTAATGGAAATGAGGATGGCCACCTTATCCACCCACCCCCACATAAGTAGGCTCAGCTGTGGCTCTTCTTGTACTGAGTACAGTCATGGACCTTCTACCAGAGCCACGTAAGAAAAAGCCTGTCCCCTTACAGCCCAGAGGACTCTGAACTGCGAGGAAGAGTATTGTCTCTTGTTGGGCCCAAGCATTGGGTCTTCCCGAGTCTTTGTGGTCTGTGACCATTGTCCTAGACAATAAAAACTACCAAGTTGTGTTAGTACGCAGCCACCCCCGAAAAAATAATTATCATTATAGCCATCCTAGTGAGTGTGAAGGAAGTGTGTGGTTTTGAGTTTCCTTAATGCCCAAAGGTGATGAATGTCTTCATGTGCTTGTTGGCCACTTTGTATATCTTCTTGGCTAAAATGTCTATTCTGATTTTTTTGCCCATTTTTTATATGGTTGTCTTTTGTAGTACAGTTCTAAGAGTTCTTTATGTATTTTGGATATTATCCCCTTATAAAATATGTGGATTAGTATTTTCTCCCATTCCTTAAATTGTATTTTCACATTTTTTTATAATCCCCTTTGACAAACAAAAGTGTTTAATTTGAGTAGTCTAATTTATTTTTTTCTTTTGTTGCTTGTGATTTTGGTGTTGAATCTAAGAATCCTCTGACAAATCCGAGATCATGAAGCTCTGCCCCCTATGCTTTCTTCTAAGAGTTTTGTAGTGTTAGCTCTTTCATCAATTCTGGGCTCTTTTTTGTATATGGGCTGAGGTAGGGGTCCATCTTTATTTTTTTGCATGTGGACATCCAGTTGTCTCTTCATCATGTCTTAAAGAAACTATTCTTTCCATACTGAACAGCTTTGGCATCCTTGTCAAAAATCAATTGTCCATAGATATTTGGATTTATTTCTGGAATCTTCATCCCACTCCACTGGTCTATCCTTATGCCAATACCATACTGCCCCGGTATCATCCTTATTAAGATATATATAACTGACATAATTATATGATACTTAAAGTGCATATTGTGGTATATATACATACATAAACATTGTGAAATCATTCCTACCATCTATTTAACACATCCATCACCTATTTTTTTTGGTAGAACACTTACTTTCTACTCTCAGAAAAATTCAATTATACAATACAGCATTATCAACTATAGTCACCATGTTTTACTTTACATCCTCAGACATTATTCATATTATAGCTGAAAGTGTGTACCCTTTTACCAACTTCTCCCTATTTCCCCAACTCTCTAGTCCCTGGCAACGACTCTTTTTTTTTTTTTAAGATTTTATTTATTTATTTGACAGAGAGAGACACAGCGAGAGAGGGAACACAAGCAGGGGGAGTGGGAGAGGGAGAAGCAGGCTTCCTACGGAGCAGGTAGCCTGATGTGGGGCTCGATCCCAGGACCCTGGGATCATGACCTGAGCCGAGGGCAGACGCTTAACGACTGAGCCACCCTGGTGCCCCCTGGCAATGACTCTTTTACTCTCTGTTTCTACGGTTTGACCTCTAAAAAAAATTCCACATATAAGTTATACATGTAGTATGTGTCTTCCCCTGTCTGGCCTTTTTCACCTAGCATAATGCCCTCAAGATCCATCCATGTTGTCACAAATGACAGAAGGATTTCCTCCTTTCCCATTGCTGAAAAATGTGTGCGTGTGTGCGTGTGTACACACACACACCAAATCTTCCTTATCTAATTCATCTGTTGATGAACACTTAGGTTGTTTCCATATCTTGGCTCTCAGGATTTTGATTTGCATTTCCCTGATGATAAGTGATGCTGAGCACCTTTACATGTACCTGTTGGTTACCTGTATGTCTTCTTTGGAAAAGTATCTCTTCAGCCACATTGTTTTTACTCATGGTACCTTTATAGTAAGTTTTGAAATAGGGAAATATGAGTTCTCTCACTTGGTCTTTAATTTTCAAGATTTGTTGTTATTTGCGACTCCTTGCCATTCCATATGAATTTGAGGATCAGCTTTTCCATTCCTGTAGAAAGGCCACTGGAGCTCTGACAGGGATCACACTGAATCTAGAGCTCACTTTGTGGGGACATTACCACCTTACCAATATTAAGTCTTCTCATCCATGGACATGCATGTCTTTCCATTTAATTCGGTCTTCTTTAACTCATTTTAGCGATATTTTGCAGTTTTCACTGTACAAGTTTTCATCTCCATGGGTATTTATTTATTCCCAGGTATTTTATCCTTTTGGGTGCTACGGAAATAGAATTATTGCCTTAATTTCCTTTTCTGGTTCTTTACTGTTTGTTGATTTTGTACCCTGACACTTTGATTAACTCATTTATTAGTATTAGTAGCATGTGTGTGTGTGTGTGTGTGTGCGCGCGCGCGCGCCACGCTTCAGGATATTCTACATATAGAATAGTATCATCTGCAAATAGAGATATCTTTACTTCTTCCTTTCCAATTTGGATGCTTTTTATTTCTTTTTCTTGCCTATTTGCTCTAACTAGGACTTCCAGCATGATGTTGAAAAGTGATAAAAAGTGGGCATCCTTGGTGATGGGTATTAAAGAGGGCACGTTCTGCGTGGAGCACTGGGTGTTATATGCAAACAGTGAATCATGGAACACTACATCAAAAACTAATGATGTAATGTTTGGTGATTAACATAATTAAAAAAAAAGTGGGCATCCTTGTCTAATTCCTGCTGTTTGGGGGAAAAGTTTGTAGTCTTTCACCACTGAGTATAATGTTAAATGTAGGTTTTTCATAAATGTCCTTCATCATGTTATGGACGTTCCCTTCTACTCTGAGTTTGCTAAGTGTTTTTGTCATGAAAGGGTGTTGAATTTTGTCAAATGCTTTTCTGAACCAATGAGATAATCATGTGGGTTTTTTCCTCATCACATTGGTTAATCTTTGTATGTTGAAAATGAATCCGTGCATCCCTGGGATAAATCCCATTTGATCATGGTGTATAATCCTTTTAATGTGTTGTTGGAACTAGTCTGTTAGTATCTTGTTCAGGATTCTTAATATGTATTTATCAGGGACATTGGTTGTAGTTTTCTTTTTTTGTGGCATTTTGCCTGCCTTTGGTATTAGGACAATGGCAGCATCCCAGGATGTGTCAGGAGGTGTTTGCTCTTCTACTTTTTGAAAGAATCTGAATAGGGGGCACTTGGTTGGTGCAGTCAGTTAAGCGTTCGAGTCTGGATTTCAGCTCAGGTCATGATCTCAGGGTCGTGAGATGGAGTCCCACGTCAGGCTCCGCAATCAGCATGGAGTCTGCGTGAGATTCTCTCTCTCCCTCTTTCCCTCCCTCCTCTAAAAAAATAAAAAGAGTTTGGATAGGATTTATGTTAATTCTTTTCTAATACAATTTTCTAAATTGTGGTAAAACATACATAGCAAAAAGCTTACCAATTTAACCACTTTTAGGTGCACAGTGCAGCAGCATCAAGCACACTGACACTGCTGTGCAATCATCCCCACCATCCATCTCCAGAATTCTTCCATCCTCCCCAACTGAAACCCTGACCCCATTAAACCCTAACTCCCACCCCTCCCCCAGTCCCTGGCACCCGCCATCCTACATCCTACTCTGTCTCTGTGAACTTCACTCGAGGGCCTCAGATAGGTGAAACCATACAGTTATTTTTCCTTTTGTCACTGGTTTATTTCACTTGGCATAATGACTTCACGATTCATTCATATTGAAGCATGGGCCAGAACTGCCTCTCTTGTTAAGGCCGAATGATAGTCCCTTGTATGTTCATGTCACATTTTGTGTACCAATCACTTGTTGGTGGGCACTTTGGTTGCTTTTACCTCCTGGCCATTGTGAATAATGCTGCTATGAACGTATGTGTACAAATATTTATTCAAGTCCCTGTCTTCAATTCTGGCATAAGCCCAGAAGTGGAGTTGCTGGATTATACTGCCATTCTAGTTTCAGTTTACTGAGGAGCTACCATACTGTCTTCCACAGCTGCTGCACCTCGTCACATTCTCACTGGCATGAACGACCGCCTGTTTCTCCAGCACCCCAGCAAACGGCAGGTGCGGCTTTCTTTCTCTTTTTCTCTCATGCCTGTGCTTACTCATCAGTCATGTTGGCTCTGTCCTTAAAGTGCAGCTCAACTCCCTTCATCCCCACCCTTCTCTAGGCACTGTCACCTCCAACCATCTCCTGACCACTCTTCAGCCTCTCCTGAGCAGAGGCCAGAGCAAGGTTTTAAAGTATCAACCAGATTGTGTCATGCCCCTGCTCAAAGTTTCCCAGAGGTGTCTGCTGACTTGGACCTAGTCCACTTACCGCCCCAACAACCAGTTTCCTGAGGCTCATCTGCCCCAGGCACACCAGCTGGAGTGCTGCTTCTTTGTAACTCATCACCATGGCAGAGGCTAAAGACTAAAGGACAGTTGTCCCGCGGAAACTTAAAACCCTTTCTGAGAAGGAAAGGCAAGGCCCACAGGAGCTCATGACAGAGTGGGTCCTTTTAGAGGTCATCGTCTCTGGGGAAACAGGACCATCAACACAGAATCAGCTTGTAATGTGCCATGAATCAGTATCAGGGATCAGTGAGAGATGGAGGAGGGGTCTGGGATGGATTGAGACAGGTGGACACAGGGGCACAGTGACCAGGACTTACCAGAAAGGAGCAAAGGAAGATGAAGGAGATGAAGTAGAAGTAGGCAAAGTCGCTCCCACACTCATTGGCATTGGCGTGCTCATCACAGGCCTGGTTGCTGAGACAAGACGGCATGATCTCATGCCAGGCCTCCCCAGTGGCACTCCTGAGAAGGGCAGAGCCATGAGACCCACAAAGGAAGGCCCAGGCCAGCCTGAGAAGAAACCTCAGAAGAGCTGGCTCAAGTGCATACGCTCCCTGGGCTCCCTCCCACAGAGAACCCACTCATATGTAAGGTCTAGGTAAGAGATGCCTACTTCTTAAAAAGAATCCTCTGGCATTAGATTTTCAAATTGATCATTAACTCAGAAAGAACTAGTTACTGAAAACAAGGCACTGCACCAAAAGTCAGCACTATGGTGAGCTCCCCCTCATGGCCCTCTGGCACCTCGGAGCCAACACAGCCTTTCCTGGCCTCCCCCACCCAGCATGTGCCATCCCAGCCTTCCCTGATTCAAGAAACAGGGGCTCCATCCCGTTTCTTAGGCCAAATATACTGCAGGCATCCCTGCCTCCATTCCTTCTCACCAGCTTCATCAGCTCATCTACCTTCAAAAATCAGCTAGACTCTTACCACTTCTCAGCACCCTGGGCTAAGCAACAACCACCTCCCCTGAGCTGCTGCAATAGCTTCCTCACGGACCTTCCTGCTCTGCCCCACCCAACAGCCAAGTGGGTCCACTACACACAGGTGAGATCAGGTCACTTTTCCTCTCAATGACCCCTCACTCACTGCAAAAGCCAAAATTCACACAACTGCCCACAGCTCTGTGAAACTCGCAGCCTGCTCTTTCCCCATGGTCTCTGCTCAGTCCACTCCAGCCACACCAGCATCTGCTGTTTCCTGAACACACCAAGAATAGCCCCACCAGCCTGAGTGGCCATCCTGGAGGACCTTTCTTCATGGAATTTTGTCCCTGGGTGTGCGGCCAGCACGAAGGCCAGATGTGCACTAGACTTGCAGGCAGACCAGAGGCCTGGGCCACCCCCCGACACTGGGTGAGCCTGCATGGTCAGCTCTCGGCACAAGTGGAGCCCACTTCCCATTAACAATGGCTAGGGGTAGGGGGCTTTTCCTGCAGGGCAGCGGTCCAATGCCAAGCCTGACTGATACTGGTGCTCATATGTGACACAGAGACCAGGGAAGAAAAGAGATCTTTGAGAACAAAGACTTAAAACTGAGGCTGGTTTCATAGGCCTGCCTCAACTCTTATAGCACGAGGCAGGACATTAATAAATGAAGAGATGAAATGAACGTAATAGCTAATGTCCAGAGAAATGATGTCATTTGGAGAAAGTGTAGGCCTAAGGATACTTGTCCATCTGATTAAAAAAACAAGAGTCAGACAACTCTCTCCAGGCAGCTTAGCTAAGCAGATCGGTCTGATCTCCCTCCATAAAAAGAAGAACCTCCACGGGCCCTGGAATGCATCTGCCTGGGATTAACCGTGCTGGGCATCTCCCAGCACAGGCCTTACAGCATCCTGGTGCATCTGCATAAACAAACACGCGTGTGGGCACCTCAAGAAGGAGCCCCAGGCAGGGTTTTATGTCAGCACCCCTCCTCCACAAGTCCCTACGAAGAGCTCCTTTCTTCCCTCCTAGGGTCATGTGGTGGGCTTGCCTTAACGAAGGGGACCCTGGAGGCAGTGAGACACATTCACCCCCTCCCCACAGCCCCCAAACCAGGATGGGCCACAGGGAGTGTGTCACATCTCGGAACAAAAGCTGACATGCAGCCCTGTCGAGCACACAGGGAGGCGCCTGAGCCAGAAACAAGCTACTCTGCCTGCCTTGGAGCCTGGAGCCTTGGGAATTGCAGTCCTGTGAGCCACGGGGCAGGTGGAGGCACTCACTCTGGCCAGTTGAGTTCCTTGGGTCCCTGAGTAGCACACTCTGTGTCCCCCTGCCCTGCCCCCGCCCCTGCCCCCGCCCCCGATCCCACAGACCCTGCAGTCAACAAGGTGAGCAGATGCAAAGCCTATGGCCAGCACACCGAAAAAGGCCCTACTGGACACCTTCTGTCTTCCCAGACCCTTGGCTGCAGCTTCACCAGAGGCCTTCTGGCCACCCCCAGGGATCTGAGCTGAGGTGGTCAAGGCCAGCCTCACCTGGGGCTCTCAGGTTGACCTCCCTCATGGACTTCCCTTCCATCTGTCCTGAGGCCCAGGAACCCTTAGGGAAGGAAGGAGGAAGAGGGGAGAAGAAGCTGGGAAGGCCCACTGAGGGGAAGCCAGCACGAGCTGGGGTCGGAGGGGGTGGCCCTCTGGGTCGGCACACGCCCTGTCCCTCCTGAACGGAGGGGCCTCTGAGCCTGCGCTGACTCCCCAAACAACACACCTGAACAACAGCATCAAGGCTTGCAAAAACGTCCTGAAGGTGTTGTGCTGGTTGATGCTGGTGTCATTATCCAGGGCAATATTTCCAAAAACCTGAAATGAGAAAGAAGGCTGCAAGGCTGGTCCTGTTGGGCCCTCAGGAGCTGTGGCCAGGCAGAAGAGGATGTGTGCACGTGAGGACCCACAAGGCACAGGACGATGCCCTTAGCCACCACCCCTGCGGCAGGGGCTGGAGGGGCCAGCACTTCCAGCCAAACACGTCACTGCCCGCCCCCACCCCCCAGCTCCGCATGTCTACACCTGCAAGTCCGCATGCCGAGTAAAAATGCCACCCAGAGCTAAGTTTACATGGGCTGCGCTATATATAAGACAGGAAGCATTTGAAATTTCACCCTGTCATCAATGACTCCGAAGCAGTAATTTTATTGGTAATAGCTATGAGGTCAACTTGAAAGTTTCTTTCTAAATTTCTGTGCAAATATCACAATGGGCTTTTTATCCATTTTAATTGATTTATTTTTAGGGTTAGGAATGCAAACAAGTCAGTAACTGTACTTGCTTAAAATCTGGAATCTGGCTGAAAAATTTATGAACTATCACATATTCACCAAAAACAAAGATCAGTGACCCTTCTGGTCTTATAAATTCCCAAACCAAAGCAGGCACAAATATATATATATTTTTAAATAGCATCAGATCTCAGCAAATTTTAAAGGAAGAGAAACTTTTCAATCCCTGAAGTAGAGTTTAAAAATCACTTTTCAGCTAACCTTTAAGACAATGGCTTCTCCCACTATAATTTAACATTTGGATCCATCTCCCATCCTACTGTTGAAAAGTGGCCAGATGCCAAAGATTTAAAACTGGAACACTGCTTTGTCTTTTAAATGTTTTTCCAAGTAGCTGACAGAGGGTTCTTTGGCAAAATAAAGGCAATCTAACTTATCCAAGCTGAACTTGACAGTACAGTGATCTGGTGTGATCCTGTTGAATTTTTTCTTCTGTAATATATAATTTCCTTTAAAGGATCAGGTCAACTCTCTGGACTAACAGAATGACCAGCGGGTGCTTTGCAGGCCACTCAGCACCAGGCAGATGTTCTCAAAAGCTCCACCACCATGGGGGCCCGGCACCCAATCAAACATACCCATCAACACCCTAACAGCCCAATGGGGTTCCACTCAAGAGCACAGCAGAGCATTTCCCCGCAGACGGTGGAGCTACGCCTCACTAGTGGACTCTGGGTGACAGGCCCAAACCCGTGGTGCCCAGCCTCCATGTCTTTATCGGTAGAACAGCCTTTCTGAGAATTACGTTCACAAAGTGCTTCAAACATAGAAATGTTCCCCAAGTGCCAATCTGTCATTGATACCATTTGATGACCATGATCAGTGCCCTTCTGCCCCAGGGCACAGGCCCCCCCCCCTTCTGCTCCCTGTTCCATCAGGCGCACCCAACTGCATGCCGATGATGGCGTAGATGAAGAACAGCATGGCGATGAGCAGACACACGTAGGGCAGGGCCTGTGGAGACATACAGAGGACAGGGCAGCTCCAGGGAGGGCTGCCCAGCTACCTTGCTCGGGCCTCGTCTGCAGAGTGGACGGTGGCTGGGGCTCTGGGGCCACCCAGACCCCAGTGACCACAAATCCACCCCCACTGACCATGAAGCCCCTCCACCAAGAGACCGCCTCAGTTCCTTCGTCTATAATCAGTCATAGAACCCACCTCAGAGTCAGTGAGCATTACCAAGATGCTCTCTGGATCACTTAAAATGTCTTTGTAAACTACAATAGGATAACGGGTGCCAACAAGGAGCCTCCACGAGGAGGGGCTGCTCTGGTGGCGAGGAGGAGGTGGTGGCCACAGCACTGTGCATCACACAGGGGAGGGTCAGGGCACGAGGGCCGTGCCTGGGCTTCACCTTGAAGGACTGGATGAAGGTCCACAGCAGGATGCGGATGGTGTAGCCTTGGCACAGCAGCTTGATGAGCCGGGCAGCATGGAAGAGGCGGAGAAGGCTGAGGTTGATGAAATTGTTCTGTAGGGAAGAGAGGCTGTTCTCTAACCTGCGGAGACCAGCCTCCTGCAACTGCAGGTGCTGCTCCCCACCCACCTCTCCCTGGCGTGCTGTGGTCCTGAAGAAAAGTGCATACAAAGAGAGACTGAACAAAACGTCACTGCTCTATGGTATAAGCAGCTATCGGCCACCAGAAAACCTTCCAAAAGTAAAGCTTGTCATTGCAAATCACCTCTCATGCAGCAAATCAAAGAAACCCCTCTGCTTTAGGCTCCCCTGCACCCAACAGGGAGGGAGAGAGAGAAAAATTCTCAGAAGCAGCTCCTTGCTGCCAGGTGGAGCCAGGAGACCAACTGTGGATGGGCCTGTAACACTGACTGCCTCTTGAAAGACACAGCCAAGCCGTCCAAGTGCCAGGTAGGGCTGCTTCTTCACCGAGAGCCTCTGAAGGGCCCTTCGCTTCTCCATATGGCTAGGAAAGCCCCTGCTGCCTGGGACCTGGCAGAGGGGCAAACATCTCTTCTGGGGCTGCTCCTGGTGCCTGCAGATAAGTCACCATAGGAAGGGTAAGTGTTGGCGACCCTGAGGCCCACACCACGGAAGCCACTTATGAAATTCGCAAATGGTCTCAACTCCAGAGATCCCAGGGTATCTAGCACTGCTCCCTCATCCAAGAGGTTCAAAATCAAGCACAAAAAGAAGCAATAAACTCTGGACTCCACAGATTACCTGGCAGGGAGGCTTCCACCCTGGCCCAGGGGCGCCTTGAGTTATTGGCACATCCCTTTCAGGGAGCACAGCTCTGGACGGTGTCCACGACATGGGGGTGCTTGTGGCCCTGGGCAGTCTCCCACCCTCTGTCTGCTTGGAGACCAGGTGCCCGCACACAGCCTGACAGCAGCTTCCTGCCACTTTGGTGTTTTAACATATGCAAGCAGCTCAGGTCTAGACACATCGTATCACCAGATTCAGTGGTCAGATGAAGAGAAAAGAACACGACGTGTTGAATGAGAGCAGCAGTAGGAGAGCATGTACAGGAGGCATGGGGAGCCTGGGGAGAGCTGGCCGCCCTCCCTCCAGGGCTGCCCATCTGCTCTAGGCTGGGCTGAGGCCTTTGGTGGAGAGGCAGGTCTCACTCTTACTTCTAAGGACAGTGGCCCCAACCCAGCCCTTGTCTGCCTCTTCAGTTCCCACCGGGGTGGCTGGGGACGAGGCTGTCTCTGCTGGAGGGCTAGATGTCGGAGCTATGGGGTGGGAGGTCTGGTAGTCACAAGGAGGTGCTGACTGTGGTCCAGATCAGCAAGAAGGCAGGAGTGGACCTTGAGGTGTGACCCTGGAGGGCACACAGTTTGCCTAGAGCTCCCTCACCTGCTTGTGCTGGGGAAAGAGAATCTCAGTGGTACAGGATGTCCAAGAGACACCCACCCCTGCCCCGTGGGCCCCAGGTTCTCAAATGAGCCAGTCACTTTGGGAGGATGGGCACAGAGATGGAAAGGAGACTTTGTCTATAGTGCTGGGAAATCCTTTGTACAAGACAATAAAGCAGAGGAACGGGAGGGAGCTTCCAAGGGCCTGGCCTCTAAAGCACCTGCTCACTTGGGTCTGGAGGGGCCAAGACTGTGATAACACAGTTATCATTTGCCCAGCCCAAAGCGCTCTGCTCAGGCCACTGGCACAGACGAGAAGATTTCCTGGAGATATTGGGGAAAATCGAGGCTCTGGGTGAGAAAGAAGGGATGGAAGACAAGGCAGGGGAAGGCACTGTCCATCCACATGGTGCATGAACGCAAAGCTCAACAAGTCACCTGCTACGTTTTGTTGAGGCTCAAGTTCTCACCCCTCCTCCCAGATGTCTTTTCTCGGGGCTCCAGTGGGCATTCGGGAGAGGGATGGGGGTGGCAACAGACAGACAGCCTTAGAGAGCCATGAGGACAGATGGCGACAGCAGCCACAGATAGTCCGAGCACAGCATGGCAGGCAGAGCACTCCATGGCTGTGCCCAGGGCGGGAGCTGCCAGGCAACGCCATGCGAGCGCATGCAGGAGAGCAGGGGGCAGGAAGCACACGGCAGCCTCCCACGGCTATGCATAGTCGCCTCTGGCCTCGGCCAACCCCTTGGAGATGGACATAGCTTGCCCATCCTCCCAGAGTCCGTGGTTTCTGTCACACCAGAGAGCACCTACTACTTCCCCTACTACTTCAAAGCCAGGCCCTTCCTTATTGCCATCTGCCTCTGCATCAGGAAAGGTCAGAGCACCCCAAAGATGCATCATCACACCTCTCAATGTGGTAGCTGATTCACCTTGAGGGTACACTGGTCCCTGGCTCCTTTGAGCCCCTTGCTTCCTCATCCACAAGATGGAGACATTAGGACATTGTGCCCAGACGGTGAGGAGTCCGAGATTTAAGGATTTAAAGGTACGCTGGGCATTGTGAAACATGGCCCCCACAAAGGCGATCAACAGGCCTCAGACCCAGATCGGCATCTCCTGCATCCAAGTACATCACTGTTTCCAGTCAGGGTCAAGCAAAGTGAACTCTGCATATCTGCTGGGGGCCACAGTCTATGCTGTAACAAACTGCTCTCCTAATCAGCTTTGTTCTCATGGGACAATGATGAAGAAAAGAAAAGCTCTGTATACCCCAACATGCGCAGCATGTCAGGTGATGATGTGTGCTCTGGAGGATGAGGAAGGGCACGGGGGGTGGGGTGCTCTTCCCAAGTGGACGGGAAATGGCCACGAAAAGGCCTGAGTCGAAAATTTCTGCGGCATCAAATGGCATATTTTCACAACTCAAGATCTTCTGCTCCACTTGTGAAACACTTTATCGTTAATGTTCGTTTTGTAACAGGAATCTCAAATATTTGCTACTTTATGTGAATTTCCAGTCACAGCTTCAGTTTAATCTGCTCCTGGAATCTTTGCTCTCCTCGCAAACATCCCTGAAGGCCTGGAAGGAAGCCCCAGTTCATGCTACCTGCACTCCACACAAGATCACTGAGCAAGGGTGCACAAGTGGATCAATGATGCCTGGGTGCAAGAGCCCTGAGCTTCACTGTCTCGGGGGGCAGACCCTCTTCCCACTCCATCAGGCCTTACACCACCCCTTTTTGAATCATGAAGACAAAATCTCCAATCCCCTCCAGCCCTGAGACCCAGAGAGGGTTCCCTATGGAAGGGCATGTCCAGGGAGAATGTTACAGGAGACATCGTCAGAGGCCACCGGGGAGAACCAGCCTTGTATGTTGGTACGGTGGGGAAGGGAGCAGAAGGGAGACAGTGCAGGAGAAACCATGGACTCTGTAGGATCAGGTCCAAACTCATGTCCTACAAAAATCTCCCCAATTCTGAGCCTGATCCCGACAAGAAACACTGGGCACTTGGCCGCTTCACTCAGAAGACCCTACACCTCCTCTCTAGACCCAAGGCCAGCTCCTGAATCCAGGGGCTCCTGGGAGGGCCTTCAGAAGCCCCTGCTGGACCCCAGGAGCCGAGAAGAAGAGGCCAGAGGGGATGGGTGTACTGCCAGTCTCTGACCACACCACTCAGGAAGGCAGGGGTGAGGGGCCACAGGAAATGGAAGGAAGAACAGGAGGAGAGCAAGGAAAGCAAGGAGTTTTAAGAACTGCTGAAAGTCATGAAACGGACCGTTTCCTATATGTGACGTTTTCATGGATGGATATTTGCGTATTATTTACAAATTGGGATGTTTGAGCAGCAGGTGTGCAACATACAGATGGAGACATGGTTTTCGCGTTGTCTGTTGGTTGGATGGCGTGAGTCAGCAGGTAGGTTAAGATAAATCAAGAACAAAAACAGAAAACGAAAGAGAAAATGAGTCATCAACAAGCAAAAACTCAAACTTTGAATACCTCACTGGAAAATTTTAGGATTTTAGTAAACTTTGCATATTTGGTTTAAAATGCATCAAATCAAAACATATTTTTGAAATCTGTAGGTTATGCAGACAGGGTGGCATTCATTTGCATTCCTGTTTGTAATGCAAATCCAAAGATGACTCACAGACACTTATTTTTTTATTTCCAGGCAAAGAAATCAATGTCAGTTTTATGCTTGCTTGGGAATGCTGTCTCTACGTGACCCTCGTTAAGACTATTACTCTATTTTGATTAAGTTGGTGGTGGGAACTGACACTCATCTTTTTGCCTAAGGAAAAAAAAAGTACATCACAAAGTAACATCTGAAGTGACTACAAATGAACAAAAATAAAGACACCACTAATCCACATGACGACTTCCTTTCATCTTTTCCCCTCTCGGCAGGACTGGGTGAAGGACTGAGCTCCGAGAGCACCAGCGGCCAGGGCACAGCAGAGCTTCCAAGACAAGCGGCTCCTCAGCCCTCCCACCGGCCCTGCTAGGCATCAGGGGCCGATGGCAGCAGCCATGGAGGGCTTATTTGAGGCAAGGTCTGATACAACCACAAGCCCCCTTGGCCCTGCGCGTCCAACATCTGAGGTCCAGACACTGGGCTGCTCCAGCCACCTGCGCTACAGAAGGTCTCTGCCTTGCGTGTGGGCCTCTTTGGAGGTGGAGGTTTCCCTGCAAGACAGCTGGGTGTCGTGCTCTCTGCATGTCTGGCCACCCCCACCCTTGATGCCTGCTCATCAGTCCGCCCTCTTGGGCGAGGAGGCACACACATGAGGGAACCCCCAGAGCTGTGCCCTTGCAGACAGGACTGCGCTGTCTGGATCCCTTTATCCAGGGAACAAAGATGCCTGTGTCCAAGGACGGGGCCCGTAAGGATCAGCAGCCAGCTTGCTCCTCCCAGAAACCACACTGGTACGAACTATTTCTGGATGAGAAGAACTTGGGCAATGCCACAATGCCAATGGTTGGTGTGACAGAACATCCTTGGTTTTTGTGTGAAAATGGCAGCTCAGAACTTTCCCCGCATTATTTGGATTACTAATTTTTTAAAACCATAAAACATACCACATACACAAAAGAATGTGTATAAATATGTGTACGGATGCACATTTTCAAAGAAAAATCATAACATGTCCATATATTCATCACCCAGCTTAAAGAAAACAGAATGTTACCATTACTTTTGAAGCCCGTCCTGTCTCCCTTTTTCCTCCCCAGATGTAGTAGCTACCCTTAATTCTTGTTAAAAATTGCTTTTCTTTACTGTCTTATGACAAACTCTTAAAATACGTTATATTTGACTTTTCTTAGCCTTTTTAATGGGACGCTACCGTATGCAGCCTTCGCGGACTTGGGCAAACCTGTGCTGACGGCAAGCAAACTCTGCTTCTGAAAAGCATCCCTCTTGGTGTGGAGACCACCACCCTCCAGTGCGTGCGGCACTTCACTACATTCACGTCCCCTAACAATCAGTGCGTTCCGCTGCTACTGTGAACAAGATAGCCACGACCCTCTGTGTGAAAGTGTCTCCAGGTCACCTGCCCAGACACCCTCTGGCTTATGTGCCTAAGTCACTGCAGGCATGCATATGTCCAGCTTTCTAGGGAATGGCATCTCAATGTCAGTTCACTTTACATTTCTTTAATTACAAATAAGGGTGAGCAGCTTTTCCTATGTTAATTGGTCATTTCTGTTTCTTATTCTTTTAGTAAAATGCCCAATTATGCCTTCAGTTCATTTTTCCATTCGGTTGCTTTTGTTTTTCTTAATGATTCACAGAAGAGCCTTGCACATTCTGCACACTAACCTTTGCTAATGGTTTGGAAAACCTCTCTGTCCTCTGGCCACGCCTTTGTCACTAAATGTTGGTGCATAATAGAACTCAGTAGCTCATTCTTTTCTCTCCTTTATTGATCTCATTCAGTCTCATGGATCTGATATCATCTCATATGCTCATGGTTCCCAATCCTATGACACTGGCATGAATCTCTTCTCCAAACTCCAGGGCCATCTGTCCAACAGCCTGTTGGATGATTCCTTCAGGGAGGCCAACAGGCAACTCAAATCTAACATGTACAAACTGCATCCAGTCCACATGTACAAAGAGTCCACAACAAACCTGTTCCACCCACAGTCTTTCCCATTTCAATTAATGATAATCGACGTTCCCAAGTCTTTTTTTCCTGAGAATTTTCCCTGGCCAGGACATGAGAATTAACATTCTCTGGCCCCCTCTCCCCAGTAGCCTTCAACTAGTAGCTAACAGCACTTGCTGAAAAATACCCCAGTCGGGTGCCTGGGTGGCTCAGTTGGTTGAGCGACTGCCTTCGGCTCAGGTCATGATTGTGGAGTCCTGGGATCGAGTCCCGCATTGGGCTCCCTGCTCAGCGGGGAGTCTGCTTCTCCCTCTGACCCTCTTCCCTCTCGTGCTATCTCTCATTCTCTCTCTCAAGTAAATAAATAAAATCTTCAAAAAAATACCCCCGTCACCCCGCCCCTTGCTGGGATAATGGAGGCTCAGGGCTCCCAGTGAGGACCCACAGTGGTACCTGGCTTCATATACCATGTATTGGCTGCCCCCCTTCCCTGGCCCACTTCCTTGTTCCCTTAGCATTCCAGGGATCACCTCCCAAATAAATGACTTGCATTTAACTCCTGTCTTGGGGTCTGTTTCTGGGATAACCCAACTAAGCCCTAACTTGCCTAGCTGCTTCTGCCTGTGCCCTGCACTATATTCTCAGCCAGAGGTTTGGTCTGAAGAGCCAGATTATGTCACTCCTCTTCCTACCTCACTCAAAATAGAGGGCAGAGTCTCATGGCAGGTGGCCCAGTGCCCCAGGCCTTGCACCTTTGCTGCACCTGTCTTCCTTAGCTCACTCCTACCCCAGCATATCATGGGATGATCACTAAAGCCAGGAGGAAAAACTCAAGCCTGTTACATGAAGCGGTTGGCTCAATACATTGGTGTCACTAGAACCCCACACAGAGATGAGCTGGAAGACAGTGCTGAGGCAGAGTTCTAGGTGGTGAACCTGAGCAGCCATGGCGCGGATGGAGAAAGAAGTTGCCTGTGGTATGGATTACAGGACCTTAGGCAAGAGCCAAAGCTTGTCCAGGGCTCCGGAGGGAACAAAGTTTGGGGAAAGGCATCCAGATGGGCCTAGGGAATGGATGCGACATGCAGGTCCTTGTATTACACATCAGTGTCCACCACAGAGCATCCACAGCTGTAGGGGCACTAAAAACCAGGCCTTGAGATGGTTTACCCAACAGATGACAGCCAGCCTCTATTCTCACAAGCCCCAGTGTTCACATAGTAGATCCATGAATGGAGTGACCATGATGGCTGAGATGAAGGCCGTGCCTGAGCCCATGGCTGGGCTGATCCAGCCATGACCACTACTAAACACCCAGCCCACTATGAGCAGAAGTCAACGAGGCCTCTACAGTGCACCATGCTCTAGGCTGTCAGCCAGCCACTTGGTGGTAATTTGCTTACATGAGAATCCTTTCACCTGGAAATGGCAGTGATTTTTCTCTACTGGGATCACTCATACTCTGGGTGTGGGATTATCTTTGCCCATGAATACCTTGGCCCACACCAGTACCAGGGATTCACCCATATTGGATTCACATAACATCGACTCCAAACTGAGCAAGCGGAAGCAGGTACAAAATGAGCAGGTGACTCGAGATCCACTGGCATATAATATTCAACATCATTCAGGAGGTAGAAACCTCATAAAACACTGAAAAAGCCTCTTAAAGACAGAGATTAAATGCTGGCTTTGTGATGTACCTCACGGGTTGGGATATTGTCCTTCAAGATGAACTGACAAACAAGAGATGGTACTGGGTGTCCAACTGTCGCACAGATCCAGAAAGCAAGGGGTGGAAGTAGGGGTGGCCCCTCTCACTATCCTCCAGCAACCCAGGTCAGACTTTGTTCTCATCATCTCCATAAGTTTAGGTTTGGCAAATCTAGAGGTCCTGGCTCAAGGGGTAGGGAAGGCTTCCACTGTGGATCACCAAAGTCATGGTGGGCCCCTGTCACTTGTGCTCCTCATGCCGTAAGATCAGCAGGCAGAGCAGAGTGTCCAGGCTGGCCAGGGTACTGGATGCTGGGAATGGAGAAGGGCAGAGCTACCATTACATAGGGTAGGAAGAAGTCTATCTGGAAATCAGGGGGTTCACTAGGGCCTTTCTAATGCTCTATGACCAGTCTTAATTGCGACTGGACCACTATGGCAGCCAGAACCACACAAGGGTGTGACAAGCAGGGACTTGGGCTTCATAGGGTGACAGTGTGGGCTGCCTCATCCCGTCCAGCAACTAGAGCGGCAGAAGGCTGGCCACCAGTAAGGGGACCCCAAAAGGGGTTAGGAAGAATAAGTTAATGAACATCAACTTAACCCAGACTAGCTCTAGCTGGTCAACAACCCTCTTCTCCCACACATCGTGACCAGCATCATCCTGAAGAAGGAGGGAAGTGAACCCAGTGTGAGACGTGGGCAGAGCTGAGTGGGGCCAGGGTAACAGCAGACACTCGTGCACTCCAGTGCAGTGCTGTTACCAAGGAGTCTGATATTCCTTCCTCCCCAGTGGTGCCAGAGCCTGCTTTGCCTGCACGTGGGGTGCACTCAGAAGGGCTGGAGGTATTTGACAACTGCAGCCCCCAGGTGCAGCCCTTAGCGGTGGACTAATCCGTACAGATGCATGAGCTCTGCAGCTCTGAGGGGTGACCACCCTGTGTCCAAGCCCCGTCGGGGATGACCCAGATGCACCCCGGCACTTGGCTCCAGATCCATTTCTGATCCCCCTTCTCTTAGCCGTCCATTTCCCCAAACTTCCCTCTCATGGTCTTGCCCGGGAGTGCTTCCTAAGAAATGACTTGTACAAGAACCCCACCTTAAGTCTCTGCTCCTGGAGAAGTCATTTAGGACTGAGAGGAGATTTTTTGCCATTTAATTCTGACATAGTGCATTGTACTCAAAGAACACTGCTTTATGATTCAGATCCCTTGAAATTTGTCGAGACAATTTCATATTTTAGCACTTGGTCAGTTTTTACATATAATCTGTGTATCTTTGATATGAATGAGTATCTCATTTTATTTACACACATATACATGTAAAATAAACCTAATATTCTAAAATATTCTAAATTCTTGTTGGTTTCAGATCATGTACTTTGGTGCCAAGTTGTTAGATTTGTCGCACAAACACAGATTTAAAAGATTCTTGTCTTCCTGGTCAGTTGTTACAATGAAGCTCCCAGGTGCCTCTCAGACCACCAGCCTAGAAGACCTTTTGGAAACCACTTTCTTCTCCAAGAGAAAGCATTTCCCAAGACAATACCCAATCCCCAACTCCACCTCTGGAGAGGAGCCTCCTTCTTTCCAGGGGCTCCTGGGAAACGCTGGCAAGAGAGAAGGGGCTAACACTCAGGACCTGGAGGTGCAATGAGGAGCACTGCCTAGAAGGAAACCATTCTGGGGCCCTGCAGGAAGGACAGGAAACACTACTTACCGCAATCACTGTTACTAAAATATCAGTAATACTTCCCAACACAGTGACAAAGTCAAAGACATTCCAGGTATCTCTGAAGTAGATCTGGGGAGAAAAAAGAGCAGTTACTCCTAGAGGCTGGTAAGGGTTCTGCCAGGCAAGGAGTTGCAGGAAGTACCCCTAATCAAGAAAGGAGCAAAGGGACAGATGGGCCACCCAGGGGGGACACCACAGCTGGGTAAGCAAACACCTGTGGGTCTGGGCAGGTGCAGAACTGAGAGCTGTGTGTCCAAAGAGGAGGAGGCTGGCCCCGTCTGTCTCCAGGAACTGGCCTGGGGCAGAGCTCAGGCAGCTCAGGTTATTGGAGCAGCCCCTTCCTCAGGAGCCCCCGCAATGTCACATTTGCTCTGGGGGCTTGGGGAATTCCCAGTGCTAAGCTACAAGTCCCTGAAGATCCCCCCTACAGAGAGGGAGCCAGAATGCAGACCACCAAAAGGCCAAGAGGGAGCCAAAGCACCTACCAGCACCCCAAAAGAAATGATCTTCAGCACACATTCCATGGAGAACATGGATGTGAACAGAATGTTCAGGCATTTCAACATTAGCTCATATTCATATGGTGTGTCATAGAACTGCACGGGGAATAAGTGCCATTGGCTGCAGGTTCGGCTGCCCCAAGACACCCCAGCCTTGACCTCCTGCCAGAGCAGAGAGAACTGCACACCTGCCCAGGGTAAGGATACCCATCCCTGCTCTCCCCGTTTTCACCCAGGACACTCTCACCATCTCAGTCCACAGAGAACCCAGGGCACTGGGCTTCTGTAGGCATCCCATGCTGACCAGGACGTGATCAGCTGCAACTATGGCTCTCTCTCTCTCTCTCTCTCTCTCTCTCTCTCTCTCTCTCTCTCTCACCCCAGCTGGCACCCACTGTCCCCCGTGCTGGGCCAACTTACCTTCATCATTAGCACCACTGTGTTGAGGGCGATCATGGCCATGATGAAGTACTTGAAGGGAGGCGAGACCACAAATGTCCATGTCTTGTACTGGAATGACTGTTTGTCCTGAGGCATGTACCGCGTCAGGGGCTTGGCGCTGATGGCGAAGTCGATGCAAGCCCTCTGCCCGGGGACAAAGGAGCACTGAGAACATGGTGGGGTTGGGGGGAACACCACACTGCGGCACCCACTGCACCCCACACCTGTCTCTTCCATCCTCACAGGCAGCCCTGACCAGCCACACTCAGTCTCTCCCTGCCCCTGTGCTGGCCACCAGCTATGCGGTGATAAGCGAGTCCCATGCGGAAGGGAACTCCAGTGGTTCTGCCCATGCTGCCCATCAGGGGAGCCCAGCAGAGCATCCAATGCACACGTGCACATGGGGCAGAAGAGGGAGCCACCCACCTCGTTCTTCTCCAGGCTGCATTCAGACATCACCTTGTCCCCCTGCACCTGGAAGGTGATGATGATCAAGGCCACAAAGATGTGGACGAAGAAGAAGGGGAAGACCACGAAGTAGACCACATAGAAGATGGACAGCTCCATGCGGTACCCAGGGCTTGGGCCCTGCTCCTCTTAGGTGGCGGCCACAGAGTTTTTCAGGACCCTGCACCAAGGGCAAACACCAAGTGTCAGGGGAACCCCTGAGGAAAGAGCCATGGGAAAGTCAAGACCTATATCACAGGTGAGGCTTGCATATCTGAGCCCAGAGATGGTAAGAGGAAGTGGATGCTCAACACTGCGGGCCCCAGCCCGCTCCCCAGGACCGCAGTCTCCTGAGGTAGACTACCTTCCCTATAGGGCTTGTTCTCAGGGCTGTTGGAGGGCCATCAAGGGTCTCCAGGGACCGGAGGTCCTAACCCCAGGACATGTGGAGGCCCAGGAGTTCTGCCCTGCCCTGCTTACTCCTGGCTCACACCTGCTCATGCCCAGCTCACCAGTTCATACCCAGCTTCACTTGCCTTAGAAAGCCCTGGGCTCCTGGCACAGCACTGACCCTACCTTCTGATCGGTGCTCCTCCTAGCCCCAAAGGAAGTCCCCAGTCATCCAGTGTGGCACTGAATACATACATCCCTCTGTCTACCCTTAACTGAGGCCAGAAGGGTAGCACAGGGAGACACCAAATAGACCCATTCTCCCTCAGGCCTTCAGCCACTCAAAAATGATTTTCAGGAGATCACTAAGCTGTGTACTTTGTCTTAATCTCGTAATCTTTCCAGGTTGCCTGCTCCTAGAAGGCAGAGCCATGTCTTACCTGGTGGGTGCAAGAGCCTATGATGTATCTGCTGGAAGACTAGAACACAAACGGATGCAGAGTTTGAGACTCCCTGCCCAAGCTGCCCCTCTGCTCTAGTGTTATCTGACACAATGAGCCAGTGAGCACTCACATGGGCCGCCCTTCTCCTGTGGACACTGTGACAGTGTCAGCAGAGCCCAGAGCACCTGTACCCTAACTGGTACCCTAACCCGTACTCTAACCCTAAACCCTAACCCGTACCTTAACACTAACCCGTACCCTAACCCTAACCCGTACCCTAACACATACCCTAACCCTACCTGTACCCTAATCCATACCCTAACCCTAACCCATACCCTAACACGTACCCTAACCCATACCCTTACCCCTAACCCATAACACTAACCCTATGCCCTAACCCTGGCCCTACCCTAGGCCCTAACCCTAACCTTAACCCTAGGCCCTACACCCTGACCCCTATGCCCTAACCCCTAGGCCTTAACCCATAGGCCCTAACCCCAACCATAGGTTGCCTCCTGAGAGCTTTGTTCCCTAGGGCTCGCTCCAGAGCAATACCAGAGGACTCACCTTCCACCCAGAAAGCAAGCCCAGCATTAGGAACTCCGGAAAGGATACACAGCAGGAGAATGCAGCATGCCCATCCCAGCGAACCCACTCTTTCATTGGTCCCCTGGCCGAAAAGAAGAGCAAGACACTCACGCTGACCCACACCCTTGACCCCCACCGCCAGGAACCTCAATGCAGCGCTGGCACAGCAGGCCTCCCATGTCCCTACGCCTAACACTCAGCCTAGGTTGGCTTCTGAGGGGTCAGTCCCCAGAACCTGGCTACAAAGCCCCACAGATTCGGGACGCCCGAGCAGTATCGAGGGACTCAGGCTGCCACCCAGAAGGAAAATGTGCCATTTGGTACTCGGGAAAGCATTCAGAGCAGGAGAACTCCGAATGCCCATCCCAAGGAATGCACAAATTTTGCGCCCTCTAGCGGCAAACCCTGAGCCTGACACTCAACCTGACCCACGCCCTCAAGACAAACCCCAGGGAAGCAGGCCACAGTGCTGGTACATCGGGCCTGCCGTGCCCCTACGCCCTAACCCTATCCCTTGCTGGCTTCTGAGGGCTCTGGCCCCAGAGGCCTGGCTCTAAAGCCACAGGGATCAGGGGCACCAGAGCAATACCAGGGGATTCAGCCTGTCTCCCAGGAGGAAACCGCACCATTGGGAACTCGGGGTAAAGCTTTCCAAGTAGGAGAACTCTGGGTGCACATCCCAGCGAGATGCCACATTCAACGACCCCCTGCCCACAAACCCTGTAACTGACATTCACCCTGACCCACGGCCCCCACTCAGATCCCCCGCCCCCCAAAGCTTGCCCCAGCATGGGCAGATCAGGGCTGAAACGACCCTAGGCCATAAGTCTATCCCTAGGTTGGCTTCTGAGTGCTCTGTCCCCAGAGCCTGGCTCCAAAGCCCCAGGGATCTGGGACACCTAACCAGTGCCAGAGGACTCAGCCTGCCACTAAAAAGGAAAACATGCCATTGGGAACTCCAGTAAGAATTCCGAGCAGGAGAACTGTGCCCATCCATCCCAATGAAACCCAAGTTCAATATGCCCAGGCTGCAATCCCTGAGCCTGACATTCCACCCTGACCCATGGCTTCAAATTTGACCCCAGGAGTCTCATCACAGTGCCGGCACATCAGCCGTCTCATGCCCCTAAGCCCTAAGCCTAACCCTAGGTTGGCTTCTGAGTGGTCTGTCCCTAGAGTCTGGCTCCAAAGCCCCAGGGCTTTGGGACACCTGACCAGGACCAGAAGATTCTGCCTGCCACTAAAAAGGAAAATGTGCCATTGGGAACTCCGGTAAGCATTCAGAGCAGGAGAACTGTGCCAGTCCATCCCAACGAACCCCAAGTTCAATGTGCCCACTCCGCAATCCCTGAGCCTGACGCTCCCCCAACCCACGGCCTCAACTCAGACCTCGGGAAGCTCATCACAGCACCGGCAAATCAGGTGTGTCATGGCCCTAAGCCCAAAGAGTAACCCTAGTTTGGCTTCTGAGTGGTCTGTCCCCAGAGCCTGGCTCCAAAGCCCCAAGGATTCAGGACACCCGGGCAATATCGAGGGACTCTGGCTGCCACCCAGAAGGAAACCCCGCCACTGGGACTCTGGAAAGCATTCAGAGAAGGAGAACTCTGAATGCCCATCCCAGTGAAACTACATTTTCTGCGCCCCCTCGCGGCAAACCCTGTGCCTGAAAACTCACCCTGACCCCCACCCTCAAGACATACAGCCCATCCCAAGCTCACCACAGTTCCCGCAGACCAGGAGTGCCGTGCACCTGGGCCTTAACCCTGACCCTTGCTTGGCTTCGGAGAGTTCTCTCCCTAGGTCCCTGGCTCCATGCCCCAGGGATTTGGGCCACCTGAGCAATACCAGAGGACTCAGCCTGACACCACAAAGCAAAATGCACCATTTGGCACTTCTGAAAGCACTGAGAGCAGGAGAACTCTGCATGCCGTGCCCCCAGGCCCTGACCCCAAGCCTAGATTGACTCCTGAGTGCTTTTTTCCCTAGGGCTCGCTCCAGAGCAAGACCAGAGGACTCAGTTTGCCACCCAGAAAGAAACCCCACCAATCGTAACTCCGGAAAGGAGTCACAGCAGGAGAGCACTGCATGCCCATCCCAGCGCACCCACCCTTTCAGCGGTCTCCCGGCTGAAAAGAAGAGCAAGACATTCACGCTGACGCAAGACACTCACGCTGACCCATGCCCTTGACCCCCACCCCCGGGAACCTCGACGCAGCGCTGGCAATCAGGCCTCTGGTGTCCCCATGTCCTATCCCTCACCCTAGGTTGGCTTCTGAGGGGTCAGTCCCCAGAACCTGGCTCCAAAGCCCCACAGATTCGGCACACCCGGGCAATATCGAGGGACTCCAGCTGCCACCAAGAAGGAAAACGCGCCATTTGGAACTCAGGAAAGCATTCAGAGCAGGAGAACTCTGAATGCCCATCCTAAGGAATGCACAAATTTTGCACCCTATGGCATCAAACCCCGAGCCTGACACTCAATCTGACCCACGCCCTCAAGACAAACCCCCGAAGCTGCCACGTCAGGCCTGCCGTGCCCCTAGGCCCTAACCCTATCCCTCGCTGGCTTCTGAGGGCTCTAGCCCCAGAGGCCTGGCTCTAAAGCCACAGGGACCGGGGGCACCTGAGCAATACCAGAGGATTCAGCCTGTCTCCCACAAAGGAACCACACCATTGAGAAATCAGGGTAAAGCTTTCCGAGTAGGAGAACTCTGCGTGCCCATCCCAGCGAAATGCCACTTTCAACGGCCCCTGCCCACAAATGCTGAGCTTCACACTCACCCTAATCCCACGCCCCCAACTCAGATCCCCTGCCCCCCAAAGCTTGCCCCAGCGTCGGCAGATCAGGGATGAAATGACCCTAGGCCGTAAGTCTATCCCTAGGTTGGCTTCTGAGTTTCTGTCCCCAGAAGCCTGGCTCCAAAGCCCCAGGGATGGCAATACCTGAGCAACACCGGACGACTCAGTTCACTGAAAAGAATTCAAACACACTACTTGCAACTCCGGAGAGCATTCAGAACCCGAGAACTCTGAATGCCCATCCCAGCCAACGCACAAATTTGGCGCCCTCTGGCGGCCGACCATGATCCTGACACTCACCCTGACCCACGCCCTCAAGACAAACCCCACCGAGCAGGCTACAGTGCTTGCACGTCAGGCCTGCCGTGTCCCCAGGTCCTAACCTTCACCCTACGGAGGGATCTGAGGGATCTGTCCACGAAGGCTGGCTCCAGCAAGACCAGAAGACTCAGCCTGTCACCCAGAAGGAAAACACGCCATGTGGAACTCAGGACCGCGTTCAGAGAAGGAGTACACTCCATGCCCATTCCAGGGATGCCCCAGGTTCATCAGCCCCTTGGCCGCAATCCATGAGCCTGACACTCATCCTGATGAACGCCCTTAAGTCAAAACACCCGTACATCGCCACAGCGTCAGCACTTCGGGCCTGTCATGGCCCCTTGTCCTAACCGTGATCCTATGGAGACTTCTGAGGGGTCTGTCCCCAGAGGCCTGGCTCGATTCCCAGGGATTTAGGACACCTGACCCGTACAAGTGGACTCAGCCTGCCACTACAACGGAAAACGTGCCATTGGGAACTCCGGAAACCATTTGGCGCAGAACTGTGCTGGTCCATCCCAACGAACCCCAAATGCAATGTGCCCAGGCCACAATCCCTGAGCCTGATGCTTCCCTGACCCATGGCCTCAACTCAGTCCCCGGGAAGCTCATCACAGCCCCAGCAGATCAGGCCTGTCATAGCCCTAAGCCCTAAGCCTAACCCTAGGTTGGCTTCTGAGTGGTCTGTCCCCAGAACCTGGGTCCAAAGCCCCAAGGATTCAGGACACCTGAGCCATTTCAATGGAGTCAGGCTGCCACCCAGAAGGAAAATGGAAAGGATTCAGAGCAGGAGACCTCAGCATGCTCATCCCAGTCATAACCCACATCTATTGGCCCCCTGGCAGCAGACCCTGACCCTGCCACTCACCCTGAACATCACCATCAACGCAGACCTCTGGGAAGCTCTCCCCAGTGTGGACATGTAGGGTTCGCCCTGACCCTAGGCCCTATAAGCACAGGTTGGTTTCTTAGGGTTGTGTCCCCAGAGGCCTGGCTCCTAAGCACTATAGATGGGGACATCTGAGCAATACAAGAGGACACAGCCAGCCACCCTGAAGGAAACCACGCCAATTGGAACCCCAGAAAGCATTCGCAGCAGGAGATGTTTGCATGCCAATTCCAGCGAACCTCAACATTCAGAGGACAACTGGCCACCAACCCTGAGCTTGACACTCACCCTGATTCATGCCTTCAACTCAGACCCCAGCTCGCCACAGTGCTGGCACTTCGACTGCCATGCCCCTACGGCCTAACCCTAATCCTAGGTAGGCTTCTGAGGTTTCTTTCCCCAGAGACCTGGCTCCAAAGCCTCAGGGATTCGGGACACCAGTGCAATATGAGAGGACTCAACCTGCCACCCAGATGGAAAACACACTATTTGGAACTCGAGAAAGCATTCAGAGTAGGAAAACTCTGCACGCCCATCCCAGCATACCCCTACTCTCAGTGGCTGCAAACCCTGACCTTAATCTCACTGTGACCCACGTGGTCAACTCATGCCCCTGGGAAGCATTCCACGGCGCAAGCTGATTGGGCCTGCCACACCTGTAGGCCCTAACCCTTACTCAGGGTTTGCTTCTGTGGGCTCTGTCTCCAGAGGCCTGGCAATAAAGCCCCAGGGATTGATGACACATGGGAAATACCAAAGAACTCAGCCTGCCACCCAGAAGGAAACTGTGCCATTTGGAAACCTGGAAAGCATTCAGAGCAGGAGAACCCTACTTGCCCATCCCAGCGAAACCCAACATTCAGGGGTCCCCTGGTGGCATACCCTGAGCCTGACACTCACTCTGACCCATCCCCCAACTCAGAGCCCTGGGAAGCATGACACAGTGTTGGCAGATGTGGCTGAAATAACCCTAGGCCATTTTCCTAACCCTAGGTTGGCTTCTGAGGGATCTGTCCCCAGAGGCCTGGCTCCAAAGTCCCAGGAAATGGGACACCTGAGCAATACCAGAGGACTCAGGCTGTCACCAAGAAGGAAACCACACCATTTGGAACTACGGGAAGTGTTCAGAGCAGGAGTACACTGTATGCACATTAAAGCACACCTGCACTTTCACTGGTCCCCTTGCCGCAAACCATGAGCTTCACACTCACCCCGACACACGGCCTCAACTCAGACCCCCAGGAAGCTAGCCATAGTGCCCATAGATTCAGCCTGCCAAGCCCCTAAGGCCCAACCATAACCTAGGTTTGCTTCTCAGGAGTCAGTCCTCAGAGGCCTGTTTCCAAAGCCCCAGGAATTGGGACCACCTGAGAACTACCAGAAGACTCAGCCTACACCCAGGAGGAAACCTCACTGTTTGGACTCCAGAAAGCATTCAGGGCAAGAGAAACCCGCATGTCCACACCATCCATCTCCCACATTCAGGGGTCGGGCCTAAAATCCTGGGCCTGGCACTCACCCTGACCCATGCCCACAACTCAGCTCCCTGGGAAGCTCACCACAGTGTTGGTAGATCGGGCCTGCCATGCACATAAGCCCTAACCTTAACCCTATTTTGGCTTGTGAAGGGTCTGTCCCCAGAGGCCTTCCTCTAAACTCCAGGGATTGGGGACAACTGAGTAATACTAGAGGACTCCGACTGACACACAGAAGGAAACCTCGCCATTGGGAATTCCGGATGCCCATCCTAGCGAACCCCCACTTTCAGCGGCCCCCTGGCCAAAATCCCTGGCATGACATTTATCCTGATTCACGCCCTCAACTCAGTCCCCTGGAAAGCCTGCCACAGTGCTAGCAGATCGGGCCTGTCATGCCCGTAGTCCCAAACCCTAACCCTGGCTTGGGTTCTGATGGGTTTTTCCCCAGAGTCCCGGCTACAAAGCTCTGGGCATTGGGGACACCTCAATAATAGGAGAGAACTCGGGCTGCCACCGAGAAGGATCCTGCGTCATTTGGAACTACAGAAAGGTCTCTGACCTGGAGAAATCTGCACGCCTATCCCGGCGAACCCCCACATTGCGCTGTACCTCAACAAGAACACTTCACAGTTCAATATGCATTTATGATAAAAACTCTAAACCATCTGGGTATAGAGGGAACATACCTCAAGATAACAAAGTTCATATATGAAAAGCTCACAGCTGACATCATACCCAAGGGTGAAAAGCTGAAAACATTTCCACTAAGATGAAAAACAAGACAAAGAGGGCGCCTGTGGGGCTCAGATGGTTAAGCATCTGCCTTCGGCTCGGGTCGCAATCCCAGGGTCCTGGGATCGAGTCCTGCATCGGGCTTCCTGCTAGGTGGGGAGCCTGCTTCGCTCTCTGCCTCTGCCTCTCTCTCTCTGACTCTCATGAATAAATATATAACATATTATAAAAAATAAAAAAGACAAAAAGACAAAAAAGCAAGACAAAGATGCCCACTCTCATCACTTTCATTCAACACAGTATTGAAAGCCCTAGCCAAAGCATTCAGACAAAAAGAAAAAAGAAAGAAAAGATGAAATCAAAACAGGAAAACTGTCAGTGTTTGCAAATGACATGATACTATATATAGAATTCCATAAACATTCCGCCAAAAAACTGTTAGAATAAACAAATTCAGTAAAGTTGCAGGATACAAAGTCAATTTACAGAGACCTGTTGCATTTCTTTTTTTAAAGACTTTATTTATTTGCCAGAAGGAGACAGCACAAGCAGGGTGAGCAGCAGAGGGAGAGGGAGATGCCGACTCCCCACTGAGCAGGAAGTCGACTGCGGGTCTCGATGACAGCAACCTGGGATGGTGACCTGAGCCAAAGACAGATGCTTAACTGACTGAGCCACACAGGTGTCCCAACTTGTTGCATTTCTGTGTACTGATGACAAACCTTCCCAAAGAGAAAATAAGAAAGCAATGCCATTTACAATTGCATCAAGAAAAAAAAAAAAAAAACCTAGGAGAAAAGTAACCAAGAATGAGAAAGACCTGGTACACTGAACACATGTTGGAAAAGGAAGGAAAAACACATGTAAGTTGAGGGGGCGTGTATGGGTCAAAGAAACAGAGGACGACACAAATAAACGGAAGCATACGTCCTGCTCATTAACCGGAAGAATTAATCATATTAACATGTCACCACACGCCCGGATTTCAAGCTAGATTACAAAGCTGTGCTCATCAAAACTGTATGGTGCTGACATAGAAACAGACACACAGGTCAATGGAACCGAATAGAAAGCTCAGGAAATGATAATCATAGCAATTTTGGCAAAGTTTATTCATTAGAGTCAGTACATTAAAGGTATATTTAGACTTAGCTCTGATATCATTATTATTAACTCTGAACGGGAATTAATATTTATGTCCTGTTTCAACAGCTGATTCCAATAAATGCATTTCTTTAAACTTGTTTATATAAACACATATTATTAAATTAGAGGGATTTAGAATCGTTTTTAAGAAATATTAAAATCACTTTAATAAACCTATCATGGAAAAGAAACAGAGATATCAATCACCACAACTGATAGCATCACAAGACAATCAGACACAATCTCTTATCTGATGGAAGAATACAACATTTTGAGTAGTTCTGCCCAAATGTTAAACCTGTTGAAAGCTATAGATCCAGCAAGGCATTTACAAAAACACACGTCAGTGAAATGCCCTAACAAATACTATGACATGTAATCAATAAAGTCCACACTGCGTATATTCCGACAGGAAATATACTTTCCCAAAAAATAAACTGTAAAACAAAAAAAATGAAGGAGGAGGAGAAGGAGAAGAAGTAGAAAAAGAAACCTGAGAAACTAACCCACACATATATGGCCTTAACTTACGACACAAGTTCAGAAAATATACAACGGGTAAAGGACTGCCTCTTCAGTGAACGGTCCTGGAAAACTGGACACTACATGCAGAAGAATGGAACTGGATCACTTTCTTAAAGCACACACAAAAATTTTAAATGGATGAATGACTTGAATATAAGACCTGAATCCATAAACATCCGAGAAGAAAACACAGGTAGTGAGTTTCTCAACAATTGGTTTTGGCAGAGTCTTTTAGATCGGACACCAAAGGCAAAGACAACAAATGAAAAAATAAACAAGTGGAACGACATCAAACTGAAATTTCTACATGGAAAAAGAAACCATCAAAACTTAAAAGGCGACCTACCCAATGAGAAAAAATATCAGCAAATCATATGTATGAGAAGAGGCTAATATCCAAAATATGCAAAACACTCATACAAATCAAAACAAAAAACCTGTATAAAGAATGGGGAGATTATTGAATAGATACTTTCCAAAGATGAAACCCAGGTGGCCAACAGACACAGAAAAAGTTGTTCAACATCCCTAATTGTCGTCAGGGAAGCATAAGTCAAACCCATAATCCGCTATCTCCTCACAACTGTTGGGATGGCATTTGCCCCAGAGACAGACACCAGGTGTGGTCAAGGGTGTGTAGACAAGGGGACCCTGTGCACTGTTGGTGGCAATGTACATTGGTGCAGCACCTGTGACAAAGAGTATGGAGGTTCCTGGAAAAATGAATACAACTACCACATGACCCAGTGATTGCTCTGGGTGGATTTATTTGGAGAACACAAAAACACTACCTCAAAAAGATAGATGCACTGCCATGTTCACTGCAGCATTCTTCACAGTAGCCAGACATAGAGACAGACACCTTGGGAGCATTATGCTAAGTAACGCAGACACAGACAGATAATTACCAGATGTTCATGGACGTTTCACATGGAACAAAAAATACCGAATGCAAAGATACTGAGGACAGATTGCTGGTTGCCAGATCCAGGGATGGGGGAGGAATGGGGGAAAGTGGTCAAAGGCACAATGTATGGGCGCCTGGGTGGCTCAGTTGGTTAAGCGACTGCCTTCAGCTCAGGTCACGATCCTGGAGTCCCGGGATCAAGTCCCACATCTGAGTCCCTGCTCAGCGGGGAGTCTGCTTCTCCCTCTGACCCTCGTCCCTCTCATGTTCTCTATCTCTCATTCTCTCTGTCTCTCAAATAAATAAAATCTTTTTAAAAAAGCACAGTGTTTGAGTGATAAAATGCATAAGTCATGGAGCGTTCTGTGCAGCATGGAGACTAAAGCTAACCCTGCAGGATGGGGTACAGGTTCCCCCATTATTTGAAAGTACACTTTCAGTCCTTCCTAGGAAGGAAACCTCTCACAGCAAGAATGGTGTAGACCAAAGGAGGAATTACCATTCATTTATACAGAAAAAAATAGCATGCTCAGACTCCAAAAACGACTTCTCTTTGGATTTTCCTAGGCCTCGGGACACGACTTCCTAACGGATGCCCAAAATAAATGGAGATGAAGCACAGCAGATGCTCACAGACACAATTCAAAGTGCTGGGGGCTGGACGTGGAGAGCGGTTCCCAAGAAAGACCTGGTTGAGGTGCATGCCACCTCTGCAGTGGCTCCCCGCAAAACAGATGATGAACGCGATGCTCACTTTTCGACTTTTTTCATCAGAGCGAAATCCTCTTCAGGATTCCTCCTGTTATTGAAGCCGGGTAATGACATAGATCTTAAAAAAAAAAAAAAAAAAAAAAGCCATGTGTACCGTGAACTTTTAAAAAGTGGGGGATACTTGTACTTGAAAGTTGCCGAGGGAGTAGATGTTAAATGTTCTCCTGGACACGCACATCAATAGATCCACTGTGAAAGGCCCCTTCCTGAGCAAGCGGAACACAGACGGCCTCCTACCCCCAGATACCTCCTCCTTCCCCTCGCTCAGGACAACCAGCCACAGCTGGGAGTTACCCCAATTCCTCCATTCTCCCATTCCCAGTATCTAACCCATCAGCAAATCCAGTGAGCTCCATCTTAAACGTACCCAGAATAGGACTGACCACTGCTTCCAGGGCCACCTGTCTGGTCCACACTAAAGGCCATCTCTTGCCTGAGTTCCTGGAAAAGCTTCATCATGGACCTCCCCTGCCCATCCTCAACACTCTGTCATCTGTTCTCAACACTGCAGCCAGGATGGCCCAGTGAAACAGGGTCCCATGGGGTCACAGCACTGCAATGGCTTTTTATCTCCCTCTGTCACCTCCCTGAGGTCATGTCCTAAGCTGTCTCCTGTGGCCACAGGGCCTTCTTGCTACTTCTGGACATACCTGGTATGCTCCTGCCTCAGGACTTTTGCACATGCTTTCCTTCCATTTAGAATGCTCTTGATGTGATATCACTCACCTTCTTTAGATCTTCACTCAAGGATCACCTTCCTAGTGAAGTCCCACCTGGCTATATGTCAATAGCAAGCACCACCCTTACCTCCCCTACAGCACCCCAGCCCTGTCTCTTGCTCTGTATTTCTGCAGCAGTTATCACAGTCACCAGTCCATCTCGGCAGGGCAGAAACGAAGGCCTACACTGACGCTTTAACCACTGACTCCGTCCGATTTCCTCGTCCAAAGCCCCGGGGGAAAAGGTGCCCCAGGGCTCTTGCACAGACAGGATGCCAAGGACCAGGGGTCCACTGACTGCACCCTGAACACTATCAGGAAAATGAGCCATGCGAGGAATCCACCTGCCCATGAGACCTGAAGCCAGACACCTTCCTCAATTACAGGTGAGCACTCACACTTCCTCTCCTTGCCTGAGGTGCTCATCTGAGAAAGCTGAGCAGAGACCCATTCCAGGATCCAACTCTCCCTCTGGCCAAGGTCCTGAGAAACAGACATCTCTCCTCCTGCACCAACCACCCGGGATTGACGTCTGGAATCCACCTGTTGTCAGGCAGTGGTGCACCTGTCCCTCTTTCCTGCGATATCATTGCAAACCAGGCTGTGCTGCACATTTCTCAGGAAGGAGCCTGCAGCGGCATCAACAGGCCAACCAGGCTCAGCCTCAGTCTTGCACATCAGGCCCCATGCAGAAGTAGAATTGCATGGATACTGGTGTCCTGTGTGGCCTCGGAACCAACGGCAGGAGCTGAGATTTCAGTTCCAAATGAGAAGTGACCTCTTGCACACAGCACAGGAATGTGGAGAGGATTTCTCAGGGGTGGGGCTCTGGAAGAACTGCTTCTGCTGACTGAATTTACAGACACCAGGCAGAGGACATCTGCTGTGCCTCCTCTAAGGAAGCAGGGGGCACACTGGGCAAGAATCGATAATGCTGCCTGTGAGCTGCTTCCCACCAACCACCCTGCTGAGCTGAGGGATCAGGCACCAAGCAGGAAGAAACTCTCTTATCACATCTGCAGCAGGAGGGCTGGCCAGGGAGGAGAGCCCAGTCCCTGTCCCTGTAGCAAGCTGGTCAGCCCATCATGAGCGACGGTCCACCACCACGGCATCACAACCTCCCAGCTATCTGATCCGACTACCCTGCCAGGCTCAGACCTGCTCACACAGTGAGTCATAAGACCCAGCGACGTCTTTCCACTCCAGCTCAATGCTTCTCACAGAGAAGCAAACTCCAGCCTCACAAATGTGCTCACCATTAGCTCTGGAATTCCCTGGGTGGTGTCTACACTGGCCCACACAGGTGTCCCAACCAGATCACTCCACAAGTACCCTAGGGTTTCAAGCCACTTTCAAACTGCCCTTAGAAAGGCAGGAACTAGCCCGATTAGGCACACCAGCCAAGTGACTCAATGTGCTGGAAACTTGGACAACATCCTCGCTGAACACCCACGCGTCCATGTCCGAGGTTCAAACCTTCGCTAACTGGGCATTGAGCACCATGTCAGCATCAACACTGCTCTTTCAATTCACTTGTCTCCCATTCCTTAAAATCAGAAACCAAGCTCCGGTCACCACTCCATTTTCCCTCCAGAAAAATAAGGCAAATGACAGAATAAAACACTTACATGTGCACAGCACACTTCTAATTGAAATATAATTCCTTGGTCTTGCTCATACAGGCAGCCCTACATTACCCATACTAATGAGAGAGGCCATCTCGAAGTCAATGTCTATATGGTTTTCTTAAAATAATAATAATAATAATAATAATAATAATGACATGGTCACATAAGGGTCTGGATCTCCATTGCCACACAACATGGCTCTGGTCCAGATAAGGATGAAGACACTACCTCAGCCCACGAAGCGAAGCCCTTACCCTCAGGGATCCCGACACACCTCACGGGTGATGAGTTCCTTTGCTACGTGGAGTTGTCCGAGTACAAAGGATGCAGGCACCCTCCAGGATTCCCTCCATTTTCTTCATAAATTCCCCAGCTCAAGTCACAAGTGACTCACCAGGTCAAGCTTCCAGAGCCCAGGATGGGCCACCAGGTAAGCAGCCCCCTCAGGGAAGGCTAACAGGGGGCTCGATTTCCGTTGGGAGCACGATAAGCCACTCCACGAGCTCCTGAAGAACCTACACTCCTTCTCCATGTGCCCCTCTGACAAAGGGCAGGGCACCCTCTTACAGCTCTGAGGCTGTGTTTTACTTTAAAACATAATTTCTAATATCGGAATGTGGTTCATGGAAGAGGAAAACATGAACACCCACCAAGGATTCTCATAATATTTCGGAAGATTATTTTCCCAGTGTTTAATTAAATCAGGATATAAAAACACACAGATAGCCCTTTCCACTAGCAGGTATGATTCACTTTGGTGATTGAAAGAAGAGCAGGAAATAAAAGGGTAACAGATGTTCCAATGACCCGTCATTTCCATAATCAAAGTTTTGAAACTTCACACACACAAAGAAAGAAGCTCCAACAAACGATTTGGCCTGGCAACTCTGAGACGTCTGAACTGGAGTGACAGGGACAGACGATGACGTCGTGTATGTTGGGTGAGGCTGGTGGCACAGAAAAAGGTGCTCAGCCAGCTCTCCACCTGGGCCTCACCTGTCCTCAGCCAGGAACCTCCTCACGGCCCTCCACCTGTCACAACTCTCACCCGGGAGACCCACAACCACCCCTGGAGCCCGCCCTGCCCACACCCTCCTGCTCAATGCACTCAGCTCGCCTCTGAGACCCCTGTCAGGTTTACCCAGACCTGGAACTCCCCCATCCGCTGCAGAGCTCCAAGACTCCCGCTCTTCTTCCAAAATGACACTGGCCCAAGGCTATCATGAGAAATGTGGAAGGCTACCTAATGAATGGTTCACTACTTTCCCCTTCTGTCGTATTTCTCTCCACTTACCTTCCTACCTGGGCAAACTGTAAGTAACGTATCAATGGAACATGGACATGCTCTGAGACCTGCTTCTTTCATTGCAGCCTTCTGAGGACTCCTTGTACAATAAAACACCATACCCTATGATGGGGGGGGGTTAAAACCTTTATTCACAGAATAATACAGCCCAAATCACCTCGTTTTAAATTGCTCTTCATTAGACAGAACAGTTTCTGTGGAAAAAGCCTTTCCATAGATATTAGATGCCAGCAATTTCATAAGGAGTCAATGGAAGCTCTGTGGGATAACCTGACTCACCTAGGGTCAGGCAAGCAGTTCCAGAACTCAACCCAGGGCTCCTGACGCCAAGCCCCTTGATGCCACCAGCGTCCAGAATTCTCAGACTCTCCTTCTGACTCCACCACCAAAGAAGCTACAGAGAAAATCGGCATGTCAAAATATCTAGATGACACATTTAGAAAAACTAGAAAGTCAAGCTCAACTTTTATCTTTTTTTAAAGATTTTATTTATTTATTTGACAGAGAGAGACACAGCGAGAGAGGAAACACAAGTGGGGAGTGGGAGAGGGAGAAGCAGGCCCCCCGCGGAGCAGGGAGCCCGATGTGGGGCTCGATCCCAGGACCCCGGGATCATGACCTGCGCCGAAGGCAGATGCTTAATGACTGAGCCACCCAGGCACCCCTCAAACTCAACTTTTAAACAGTGAAAGGCTGCTTTGAATAATTTTGATTTTTCCCTCGATCCTCATTGTAAACCTTCTGATGAGAAGACTAATCAATTATGAAACATCACCTTTGACAAATGACAAGACATCATCCAATTCTGTATCTGACGACAAAAAGCCAACTAACTCTAGATGCTGGCCACTCAAACATATCCTAGGCCCAAATGAATAAACACTGTTAGATGAAGGAACAAATGATATGTTAAAAACACACAAAGAGAAAATGAACACCTCAACTCATCTGTTCCTCATGCAACTTGAGTGGAGTCTGGTTTACTCCAGGCTCCAGGACCCCACCTGGAGGATCCTCCTGCACCATCCTGACAGACCATTACCACCATCCCTGGGGGACATGAAACCATCCTGTCTTTGGGAGGACAGGTCTCCCTCAGGAGCCAGGGTGGGGACTGGCTCCTCTCCCCTCCCCAGGTCCAGGACTCCCGGGACATGCAAGAGCTCTTCATCTGAGGAGGAGTCATGGAGAGCAAGTGTGTGTCGTCAGCCCAGCAAGTGAAAGAACCAAACCCCAACGCTCAGTTTCCAACAGCAGCAGAATTTCAATGTACCATTTGGGGGCAGCCTCCTCCCCTCTTACGTGGCCTTGGGGTACCCCAAGGAAAGTCTTCTTTGTTCTCCTTCCCTCAGAGAGAGGAGTTGGCCCCATGTCATGGGGTCCCCACCACATCCCCACTACTGAGGAAGAGCCACACGCAGGGGCCTGGTGTCTGGAGTGTGGTCGGCCACTGCTCCTGGGCTCCCAGCCAGGGGCCTGGCGGCTACATGGAAAAACTCAATTGCTTTTGGGGGAAGGAGTGCTCACTGCCCATACCGCTCATCATCCCCCTCTGCAGTCTGCAGTCCAGGCTCTCTGCCCAGCTTACGTCAATCACCAGCACTCCACATGTTCCTGCCATGGGAGGGATCATTCAGCATCACCCCATTGCAGAGAGAAGGAGAGCGAGGCCCAGCGAGGGGAGGTAAAATGGCTCCAGTCCCAGAGCTGGTCAGCAGAGAAGCTGGAAAGTCAGCCCTCCAGAGCCCCTGCTAGACCAGCCAGAGACTCCCTGAGTTGAAAGTGAGCCCTCCCCTGCCTGACCAGCCACACACTGGCCCCTGACCTTCATGATGGCCTGTTCTTGACCGTGAAGGTGAGCTGGCCGACTAGGAGGGGGAGTTCAGCTGGTGGGACAGGCTGTAGCTACAGGACAGAGTGACACATCTGAGCTAGCAGGAGCCACACTCTGGTCTCCCTCCTGGAGCCTGACCTGGAGCTGGAATCTGGGTGCCCTAGGGGCCAGCACACAACAGGGTCTGCACTGAACAGGGATCCATGGCCCCCAGGGAGAGTCCACTCTGCCCTGTCCCAGCTCCTGCCTGGCCTCAGCTCTCCTCACTGTGGGGCTGCAGGACCCGGAACCAGGCCCCATAGGGACGGCTCGGTTCCAGCTTGTAATGATTTCGCAGCCCGTGGAGCCCCTGGGGCCGGAGGGAGGACTGGCTGTGGACAAGGACTGGGCTGGGGAGGATGCAGGGCCTTGTGGAGAGTGAAGGATGGGGCAGGGGCCGAGTCCTGGGGCCACTGCTCATGTCTAAAAAGGGCTGAAATCCCTGAATGCCCATGGGGTCCCTCACTACAGTAACGACCCCCTTCACACTCGGGCATCCTGCTGCTGGGACCCTCCTCCCCGGCCTCCTTCCCGCCCCTCTGACTCCAGCCGGGGATGCTGCCAGGGACAGGCTAGACGTCTGTCCCGGCTCCTGCCAGGAAGACAAGGCAGAAGGAGGAGACGAGAAGGGGAAGGGGCAGACTGATCTTCTCCCTGTCCTGAGTCGGTTCCACTGATGCCTCCAGGTCCTCTGGCCCATCCCTGCACTTAGCTGGGCCCTAAGAGGGAGTCTGCATTCCAGGACAGCTGGGTGGGAGGGTCATTCAATGACCTGTGTGTCCCCAGATGTGCTACCCACCTGGCCGTGCACCCTAAGGCCTGCCGCCCAGGGTGGGTGTGATTGCGGGGCCCAGTGGACTTGTGGGGCCACAGAGTGGTTGGCTGTGGTGAGGGAATGTGGGGGACCGGTCAGGTGCAGAGCCATGGGTCTCATGTACATCTGCTGCAGGGCTGGTTCACCATACAGGTGCTGCGTGCAGGTCTCCTTTGCACACCTGGCCATTAGACACCTGGCTGGCCCTCTCGGTGGGGAGGCCTGGGGGCCTGGTGTACCTGTCCCCCACCTACCCCTGGAGGAGCGGCCACGTTCAAGCTTTTCTATGTCCAACCCTCAGGAACAGTTGGGAACCTGGGTCAAGAGAGGCAGGCACTGGCCCAAGACAAATGAGGGGTGCAGAGCCCAAGGAGCAGGGCTGCTCTCCAGTCCTAGGCCAACCCCAACCCTCCCATGAGGTTCGCTTTGGGGGTGAGAGCCCCTCAGATCCAAGGGGATAGCTACCCACCCCGCCCCATGTGGGGACATGACCTTGGCATCCCCAGGCATGCAGAGGCATGTGCACCTGCACACCCACACACACCACTCTGACTGCCCAGCTGGGGGTCAGAAGGGGAGGACACCCTGGGAGCGAGGTGGGGGACAAGGGGGAAAGAAGAAAGAGGTTGGAGACGGCTGGGCCATGGGGCAGGGCATCAGGACTCCTGGCAAGGACCCAGATCCAGAGCATGGGGAGGGGAGACAGGCCAGGCTGATGGTCAGGGGGCCCAAGGGACCCAGGGGGTTGCCAGGGCACTGGGAAAAGACAGGGTCTGGGTTCCGGTGTCCACCACCACCCTGGGCACTTGGGAGTAGGAAGAGATACCCACCCCCAAGTCCAGAGCCCAAAAGGCCTCAGCTTACTGTGCTGTCACTTGGGCTGCAGAGATGCAGTGTCCCAAGGGTCCCACAGGCTTGTAGAAGAGCCTGTTGGCCTTGGATCTCCATCCCCGACCCCCTGTGATCCCAGTCTGGGGAAAATGTTTTCTACCCCCTCGAGGTCCTTCTCAGCAGAGGACAGACTCGGGGCTTGGGGGGCTGAGGACCTGGCTACACAGAATGTGGCAGAGCACTGGGCCACCAGTCTGGAGACCAAGGTCAGGGCCCTCCTTGTTGCAGCCTCAGGGTCCCCATGTGGAAGAGGATCCAGAATCACTGCTCTGGTCAGGGTGAGGAGGCCTTGGGAAGGAATGGAGCACCAGGACCGGAGAGGGAAACAGGGACAAGGGAGGCTTCTGCGGTTTCTCACATCGCCCATGGAACCCACAGATCCTGCTCCTGTGAGAGACACAGACACAGAGACAGAGAAGGAGACAGAGAATGAACACAGGACAGAGGGAACCAGTTGTGCCATTCTATTCCTGAGAGAACCGTCACATAGGCCATCCACCCTGGAAGGGAGGGAATTCCATAGGGATGTGTGACCAGGACTCAGGGGTGCCAGGAGCCACTGTGGGGACTGCCCAGCACACGGGCACAGACAAGGCCCTGGGACCTGAGCCTAACCCTATTGGGAGCCCCTGGAAGTCTGTGTTGTGAGAGGACAAGGTCAGAATCAGTTCATTACTACCTTCCCATGGGGGATGGGACACAGGCAGGAGGGGGGTGGCTTTGCCTGGACCCCAGAGCAGATTCAAGCCCCTCTGAGCTGTGTTCCATGCCAAGCCCAACCCCTGGCTCATCCTTGCATTGCCAAGTATGCCCCAGCCTCCTGTGATAGCAGGCACGGAACATGTGTAGAGGTCCCTAACCCTAACCCGTACCCTAACCCGTACCCTAACCCTAACCCTAACACTAATGGGAGCCCCTGGAAGTCTCTGTCACCAGGGGACAAGGTTAGAATCAGTTACTACATTGCCACGGGGGCTGCGACACAGGCAGGAGGGGTGTGGCTTTGCCTGGACCCCAGAGCAAATTCACGCCCCTCTGAGCTGTATTCCATGCCAAGCCCAGCCCTTGGCTCATCCTTGCATTGCCAAGTATGCACCAGCCTCCTGTGATAGCAGGCACAGAGCATGTGTAGAGGTCCTACCCCTGATGGCATCCCTAGAAGTAGAAGCCAGGATAACCCGATGTGCAGATGGGGAGCCTGGGGAGGCCCTGAGAGGCACGGGGTCTGTCCAGGGTCACAGCTCTGGGCACGCACAGGAACCAGGTCTGAACCCAGGTCTGTGGCATCACAGCAGAGACACCAGCTGCACCCAGGCCTCCCGGGGGCTGTGGGTGGGCTGTGAGGGTGTCACTGTATGGATGGGGCATGGGGGGAGGGTTAGCATTGAGCAGTGGGGGAGGGGGGCCCTCGGGGGGCTCTTGTGTGAGGAGGAAGTTGGGTAAGGGGACCCCAGGCAGTGGTGACCTCAATTCCCTGACAACAGAGCCCAACAGAATTTGGAACCCCGGTAACCAGGCACCCACATTCCACAGACAGCCCCCTGCTCAGCTCATTTTGTTGGAGGTCCTCATCCAAGATGTTCACATGTTGCCTGCCGAGGTCCAGAGGCTGCAGGTGGAAGAAAGCGCGCTGTGCAGACGCTGTCCCCCGCTGGGGATTTTGGGTCAGGGCTCCCCACCGCCTCTGGCCATTTGGCCGGAAGCACAGAAAGGTGACACCAGGAGGCCCAGAGCCGTCCACCCAGCCCCACTCGCTCTGATGACCTGTGTAGCTCCAGGTGCCCTCCCTGTGTGTGTGTGTGTGTGTGTGTAAGGGGTGTGTGTCTGTGTGTGTGTGTGAGTGTGTGTGTAAAGAGGGGTCATGCGGGGTGGGGCCACCCCGAGCAGGAGGTCATGTTCAAGGTCAAGGCTGGCTGTGTGGGATGGGGTGTGCGGGCGCTGCCCCTTCTGCCCAAAGTTTATCCCGATAGCCCTGCAGGGGTGGGTCACTGCATCCCGGGTGCAGGGCTGTGCACGCACAGGTGTGTCTGATCTGGGAGCAGCAGGGGGATTGGGCAGGAGGACAGTGCTAATGGCCGGGCAGGGCTGTGATACCTCGGGGCTGGCTACCGGTCCCTGTCTTTGCAGAAGGCCACGGAGGACATGGAGAGGAGGTTGCTGGACACGCCCTCCGTCTCCTCGACAGAGGGGGTGACCACACAGGGGTCCCCAGGAGCAGATGCTGGAGATTGTAGGGGAAGACCTCCTACACCACCCAGACCACTGTCCCAGGTGGTTGTCCACCGGTCAGTGGTCCAGGAGCCAGAGCCCACAGAGGCCAAGGCTGAGGGTGAGAAGGCTGGGGATGGGTGTTTGTGGTGTGTGGGGATGGGTCGCTCCTGGCCCCACAGGGAGGAGCCCGCAGAGGCTGGTTGGGGCCAGGAGCAAGACTGGGCTCAGAGCACACAGAGGGTGGACTGCAGTCGGGGAGACAGCCCTGTGAGGGTTCCTTCCCGGCTGTGGCTTCTCTGGGAGGCCCTGGGCTGGGCTCTGTCTTTGCAAAGGCCCACGGAGAGTAGGCACAGAGGTGAGCTTTTCTCTTTTCACAGCTGCTCCACCCTCTGAGCAGCTAGAGCTGGCTCCCACTCCATCAGCAGCTCTGGGGGGAGGGGTGGTGCCTACAGCAACTTCAGGAGGACACCAGGAGCTGGCAGGTAACCAAGCACCCGCCCACGGAAAGCCTGGCGTGGACAAGGAAGAACTGGCACCTGCTCCTGCCCCAGCCCCTGCCCCAGTTCCTGCCCCTGCCAGAGCCGCTCTCCCTGCCCCTGCCCCTGGCCCTGCTCTTACACCCAGCCCTGCCCCTATCCTAACCCCTGCCCCTACTCCTGTTTCTGCAGGGCTCCCAGAGCCACATCCAGAGCCCACAGCCCTGCAGGGAGAGCTCCTTGTACCATCGCCGGACCCCGACGCCTCGCCAGAGTGTTTCATCCCCTCCCCCGATGTTCTTTCTCTCTGGTTCATATTAACTGTTATTTTATCTTTTCATGTTCTGTATACTGTTTATTATTTGTTTTAAATAAAATTACTTGTTTTCAATTGAACATGTCATGAGCATTAAGTACATGCCCAACGCTGTACCACCACACCCCAGAACATTGCTGCAGAATATCTCATTCCCCAAAGGAGTCCCCGAACCAGAAGGCCTCCCTGCCCATTTATCCACCAGCCCAGACCCTGGCAACCCCTAAACTGCTTTCTCTCTCTGTTCTTTTACCTGTTCTGGATGATTCCATAAGTGGAATCACGCAGTAAGGGCCTTTGTGTCTGCCCACCTATTTTCAAAAGGGACTCGTTTTCTCCTGTGTTTACTTGACATAGAATTTCTCTTATTTGATATTGAAATCCCCGATGGATTGCACATCACATGTAATCATAGAAGCCACTTTAGGAATTATGGGCACAATCTCTGGGCCGAGACCCCTGTTCCTGCTGGGACACCACAGCCTGACCCCAGACAGGACAGGGCTGGTTCCTCCTGTGGCCCACACAGAAACCAGGGAAATGCAGAAAGCTGGAAGACACACCACAAAGGGCAAAGGCACTGCTCACAACCCAAGGCCAGAGAAAGGTTTCACCTGACTCTGGTCCAAACCATGCTCCAAGTCACTGGGTTCCACAGGGATGGAGACCAAACACATGTAAGTCCAAGGCGGAAGGATAGGCACGCCGGGAATACGTGTGAGAGATGTGGAGCTCCTGGGTAAGGACTCCGGCAAAGGAAAGCCAATGGAGGCAGCGCTGGTCACCCTCAGACCGGCAGGTGTCCGGTCTGGGGAGAACGTGAGGAAGCGGAGGTCCAATGCAGGTCCCCTGGAGAGAAGGGTGACGGGCACCCCTGTCTGGGAGAACAGTGAGCAGCACCCATCTCAGGCCACAGGTGCACCCATCACCTGGTATGCTCAGCCTCGGACTCACCCCCGGAAACTCTGGCTCGGTTTTCACATATGTATTGTCAGGAGTGTTCATCACAGCGGTGCTGGAGAGAGCAGGGAATGGAACAGCACTAATGCCCAAGGAGATGGATGGGATCCACGGTCCCAGTTCTCATGACAGAATGCCCTGCAGCTACTGTCCCGGTGTCATCCGGGGCACAGGATCCGGGAAGCCCCTCCTGAGACCCCCCTCCTGCCATGTTGCTCCTGGGAACATTGGGAATTGTTTGAGGAGGAGGGGGAGAGGATCCAGGATGACAGCGGGTGCAAGGAGAAGGAAGGTCAGCACTGGGAGGACAGACGGAAGTGCCCTGAGCCACCATTCAGGGCCCGGGCTGTGATGCCCTTGGACCTTACCCCAAATAATGGCTCCTGAGGTATGGATCCAGCTTCTGTGGTTTCATTCCCTCCCTCCCTGCATCATTTATTCACTCCCTCATTCATTCCCCCCTCCCTCTCCTTCCCCTCCACCCCTCCCACCCTCCCTGCCTCCCTGCCTCCCTCCCTCGCTTCTACCCCTCCCATCCTCCCTTCCCTCCTCCCTCTCTCACTTCCCTCTCCGGATCCTGCCTCCCTTCCAACCTCCCTTCCCTCCTCCCTCTCTCTTTCCCTCTCTCCCATCCTCCCTCATTCAGCAGAGGATCTGGGGTCCCTGCTGTGTACTGAGCACTGGGGATTCATCAGTGAGCACCCCCGAACCCACATGGTCACGTCCACTGTGGGAGGTGACGGGGGCAGTCCTCAGGGCTAGCACTGGTGATGAGCACCAGGAATCTGCTCCTGAAAACAGGTCAGTTGCACAAAGAAACGAATGGAGAGACCCATGCTTAGCACTTCCTCTAGAAAAATCTAGTCCTGAAAAGTGATGAAAAGTAAGTATATCCTAGACTTCATGCGATGTGAGTTCTTTTTCTTTAATTATTTATTGTTATGTTAATCACCATATATTACATCATTTGTTTTGGTGTACTGTTCCATGATTCATTGTTTGTGCATAACACCCAGTGCTCCATGCAGAATGTGCCCTCTTTAATACCCATCACCAGGCTAACCCATCCCCCTAGCCTCCTCCCCTCTAGAAACCTCAGTTTGTTTTTCAGATTCCATCGTCTCTCCTGGTTCGTCTCCCCCTCTGACTTACTCCCCTTCATTCTTCCTCTCCTGCTATCTTCTTCTTTTTCTTTTATCTTAAAATATGTTGCATTATTTGTTTCAGAAGTACAGATCTGTGATTCAACAGTCTTGCACAATTCACAGCGCTCACCGTAGCACATACCCTCCCCAATGTCTATCACCCAGCCACCCCATCCCTCCCACCCCCGACCACTCCAGCAACCTTCAGTTTGTTCCTGAGATTAAGAATTCCTCATATCAGTGAGGCCATATAATACATGTTTTTCTCTGATTGACTTATTTCACTCAGCATAACACCCTCCAGTTCCATCCATATCGTTGCAAATGGCAAGATCTCATTCCTTTGGATGGCTGCATAATATTCCATTGTGTATATATACCACTTCTTCTTTATCCATTCATCTGTCGATGGACATCTTGGCTCTTTCCACAGTTTGGCTATTGTGGACATTGCTGCTATAAACATTGGGGTGCACATACCCCTTCGGGTCCCTACATTTGTATCTTTGGGGTAAATACCCAGTAGTGCAATTGCTGGATCGAATGGTAGCTCTAATTTCCACTGTTTGAGGAACCTCCATATTGTTTTCCAGAGGGGTTGCACCAGCTTGCATTCCCACCAACAGTGTAGGAGGGTTCCCCTTTTTCCACATCCCCGCCAACATCTGCCGTTCACTGACTTGTTAATTTTAGCCATTCTGACGGGTGTGAGGTGGTATCTCATTGAGGTTTTGATTTGGATTTCCTTCATGCCGAGCGATGTTGAGCAATTTCCATGTGCCTGTTGGCCATTTGGATGTCTTCTTTGGAAAAATGTCTGTTCATGTCTTCTGCCCATTTCTTGATTGGATTATTTGTTCTTTGAGTGTTGAGTTTGATAAGTTCTTTATAGATTTTGGATAATAGCCCTTTATCTGATATGTCATTTCCAAGTATTTTCTCCCATTCTGTTGGTTGTCTTTTGGTTTTGTGGACTGTTTCTTTTGCTGTGCAAAAGATTTTTATCTTGATGAAATCCCAATAGTTCATTTTTGCCCTGGCTTCCCGTGCCTTTGGTGATGTTTCTAGGAAGAAGTTGCTGCGGCTGAGGTCGAAGAGGTTGCTACCTGTGTTCTCCTTTAGGATTTTGATGGACTCCTGTCTCACGTTTAGGTCTTTCAACCATTTGGAGTCTATTTTTGTGTGTGGTGTAAGGAAATGGTCCAGTTTCATTCTTCTGCATGTGGCTGTCCAATTTTCCCAACACCATTTGTTGAAGAGACTGTCTTTTTTCCATTGGACATTCTTTCCTGCTTTGTCAAAGATAACTTGACGATAGAGTTGAGGGTCCATTTCTGGGCTCTCGATTCTGTTCCATTGTTCTATGTGTCTGTTTTTGTGCCAGTAACATACTTGATGATGACAGCTTTGTAATAGAGCTGGAAGTACGGAATTGTGATGCCGCCAGCTTTGCTTTTCTTTTTCAAGATTCCTCTGGCTATTCGGGGTCTCTTCTGGTTCCATACAAATTTTAGGGTTATTTGTTCCATTTCTTTGAAAAAAGTGGATGGTATTTTGATGGGGATTGCATTGAATGTGTAGATTGCTCTAGGTAGCATTGACATCTTCAAAATGTTGGTTCTCCCAATCCATGAGCATGGAACGTTTTTCCATTTCTTTGTGTCTTCTTCAATTTCTTTCCTGAGTATTTTATAGTTTTCTGAGTACAGATACTTTGCCTCTTTGGTTAGATTTATTCCTAGTTATCTTACGGTTTTGGGTGCAATTGTGAATGGGATCGACTCCTTGATTTGTCTCTCTTCTGTTTTGTTGTTGGTGTATAGGAATGCCACTGATTTCTGTGCATTGATTTTATAGCCTGGTACTTGACTGAATACCTGTATGAGTTCTAGCAGTTTTGGGGTGGAGTCTTTTGGGTTTTACACATAAAGTATCATATCATCTGCAAAGAGTGAGAGTTTGACTTCCTCTTCGCCGATTTGGAGGCCTTTGATTTCTTTTTGTTGTCTGATGGCTGTGGCTAGGACTTCTAATACTATGTTGAATAGCAGTGGTGAGAGTGGACATCCCTGCCGCGTTCCTGACCTTAGGGGAAAAGCTCTCAGCTTTTCCCCATTGAGAATGATATTCGCTGTAGGTTTTTCGTAGAAGGGTTTTATGATATTGAGGTATGTACCATCTATCCCTATACTCTGAAGAGTTCTGATCAAGAAAGGATGCTGTACTTTGTCAAATGCTTTTTCTGCATCTATTGAGAGGATCATATGATTCTTGTTCTTTCTTTTGTTAATGTATTGTATCACGTTGATTGATTTGCGGATGTTGAACCAGCCTTGCAGCCCAGGGATAAATCCCACTTGGTCGTGGTGAATAATCCTTTTAATGTACTGTTGGATCCTATTGGCTAGTATTTTGGTGAGAATTTTTGCATCCATGTTCATCCAAGGATATTGGTCTGTAATTCTCCTTTTTGATGGGGTCTTTGCTGGTTTTGGGATCAAGGTAATGGTGGCCTCATAAAATGAATTTGGAAGTTTTCCTTCCATTTCTATTTTTTGGAACAGTTTCAGGAGAATAGGTATTAATTCTTTTTTAAATGTCTGATAGAATTCCCCTGGGAAACCATCTGGCCCTGGGCTTTTGTTTCCTGGGAGATTTTTGATGACTGCTTCAATTTCCTTAGTGGTTATAGGTCTGTTCAGGTTTTCTATTTCTTCCTGGTTCAGTTTTGGTAGTTGATACATCTCTAGGAATGCACCCATTTCTTCCAGGTTATCTAATTTGCTGGCATAGAGTTGCTCATCATATGTTCTTATAATTGTTTGTATTTCTTTGGTGTTGGTTGTGATCTCTCCTCTTTCATTCATGATTCTGTTTATTTGGGTCATTTCTCTTTTCTTTTTGATCAGTCTGGCCAGGGGTTTATCAATCTTGTTAATTCTTTCAAAGAACCAGCTCCTAGTTTCGTTGATCTGTTCTACTGTTCTTTTGGTTTCTAGTTCATTGATTTCTGCTCTGATCTTTATGATTTCTCTTCTCCTGCTGGGTTTAGACTTTATTTGCTGTTCTTTCTCCAGCTCCTTTAGGTGTAGGGTTAGGTTGTGTATTTGAGACCTTTCTTGTTTCTTGAGAAAGGCTTGTATTGCTATATACTTTCCTCTCAGGACTGCCTTTGCTGCATCCCAAAGATTTTGGACAGTTGTGTTTTCATTTTCATTGGTTTCCATGAATTTTTTTAATTCTTCTTTAATTTCCTGGTTGACCCATTCATTCTTTAGTAGGATGCTCTTTAGCTTACATGTATTTGAGTTATTTCCGACTTTCCTCTTGTGATTGAGTTCTAGTTTCAAAGCATTGTGTTCTGAAAATATGCAGGGAATAATCCCAATCTTTTGGTACCGGTTGAGATCTGATTTGTGACCTAGAATGTGATCAATTCTGGAGAATGTTCTATGGGCACTAGAGAAGAATGTGTATTCCGTTGCTTTGGGATGGAATGTTCTGAATATGTCTGTGAAGTCCATTTGGTCCAGTGTGTCATTTAAAGTCTTTATTTCCTTGTTGATCTTTTGCTTAGATGATCTGTCCATTTCAGTCAGGGGGGTGTTAAAGTCCCCCACTATTATTGTATTGTTGTCAATGTATTTATTTGCTTTTGTTATTAATTGCCTTATATAATTGGCTGCTCCCATGTTCGGGGCATAGATATTTACAATTGTTAGATCTTCTTGTTGGATAGACCATTTAAGTAGGATATAGTGTCCTTCCTCATCTCTTATTACAGTCTTTGTTTTAAAATCTAGGTTGTCTGATATAAGGATTGTCACCCCACCTTTCTTTTGGTGTCCATTAGCATGCTAAATGGTTTTCCACACCTCACTTTCAATCTGGAGGTGTCTTTGGGTCTAAAATGAGTCTCTTGCAGACAGCATATGGATGGGTCTTGTTTTTGAATCCAATCTGATAGCCTGTGTCCTTTGATTGGGGCATTTAGCCCATTTACATTCAGGGTAACTATTGAAAGGTATGAATTTAGTGCCATTGTATTGCCTGTAAGGTGACTGTTACTGTATGTTGTCTGTGTTCCTTTCTGATCTTTGCTGCTTTTAGGCTCTCTCTTTGCTTAGAGGACGCCTTTCAATATTTCTTGGAGGGCTGGTTTCGTGTTTGCAAATTCCTTTAGTTTTTGTTTGTTCTGGAAGCTTTTTATCTCTCCTTCTATTTTAAATGACAGCCTAGCTGATATAGTATTCTTGGCTGCATATTTTTCTCGTTTAGTGCTCTGAAGATATCTTGCCAGTCCTTTCTGGCCTGCCAGGTCTCTGTGGATAGGTCTGTTGCCAGTCTAATATTTTTACCATTGTAGGTTACATATCTCTTCTCCCGAGCTGCTTTCAGGATTTTCTCTTTGTCTCTGAGACTCGTAAGTTTTACTATTAGATCTCGGGGTGTTGACCCTTTATTATTGATTTTGAGAGGGGTTTTCTGTGCCTCCTGGATTTTGATGCCTTTTTACTTCCTCACATTAGGGAAGTTCTCTGCTATTATTTGCTCCGATATACCTTCTGCCCCTCTCTCTCTTTCTTCTTCTTCTGGGATCCCAATTATTCTAATGTTGTTTCGTCTTATCGTATCACTTATCTCTAGAATTCTGCCCTCGTGATCCTGTAGTTGTTTCTCCCTCTTTTCTCAGCCTCTTTATTTTCCATCATTTGGTCTTCTATATCACTGATTCTCTCTTCTGCCTCATTTATCCTAGCAGTTAGTGCCCCCATTTTTGATTGCACCTCATCAACAGCTTTTTTGATTTCGACTTGGTTAGATTTTAGTTCTTTATTTCTCTAGAAAGGGTTTCTCTAATAACTTCCACGCTTTTTTCAAGCCCAGCTAGTATCTTTAAAGTTATGATTCTGAACTCTAGGTCCGACATCGTACTACTGTCCGTATTGAGTAGGTCCCTGGCTGACGGTACTACCTCTTGTTCTTTTTGCTGAGGTGATTTTTTTCGTCTTGTCATTTAGTCCAGAGGAGAATAGATGAATGAGAGAACAAAATGCTAACAGGTTTACAACGTCCCCAGCAAATATACTGTATAGAAATCAGAAAAGACCTGAAACCAGGGGAAAAGAAAGGGAAAGAAAGAAAAAAGAAAGAGAAAAAAAAGAAAAATATATAAAAACAAAAACAGAACAATACAAAAAAAGCAGAATGTGATCAAATATGATCAGGCTAGTGCATAGATCAGTGCCACACACTAGATTTTGGGCGTATTTTGGTCTGTTAGAAAAAAGTGCCTCCTAAAATTTTAAAGGAAGAAAGACTTATATGTACAAAATAAGGGTTGATACAATGAAGGGATAGAAGATGACTGTAAAGATGAAAATTATAAAAGATTTTATAAAAGGACTTGATAAGATAAGAAGTTCTTTGAATGGCAGGGCGCCTGGGTGGCTCAGTTGGTTAAGTAACTGCCTTCGGCTCACGTAATGATCCTGGAGTCCCGGGATCGAGTCCCACATCGGGCTCCCTGCTCAGCAGGAAGTCTGCTTCTCCCTCTGACCCTCTTCCTTCTTGTGCTCTCTATCTCTCATTCTCTCTCTCTCAAATAAATAAATAAATAAATAAAGAATTTGTTTGACAAAAGAAAGAAGATTAAAAAAAAAAAAAGAAAAAAGGGAGAGAATGTGATCAGGCAGGAGACCAGAACAGAGCCATACACTAGTGATTTAGGGTATGTTTCGATCTGTTAGAAGAAACTGTATCTCAAAATTTTAAAGAGAGAACGACTTATATATATATGCCAAAAATAAGGGTAACTACTATGAAGGGATAAAATATGACTCTAAAAATGAAAAATAAAAATCTTTTTTTTTTAAAGAGATTGATAAGATGGTGGTTGAAAAAGGGAAAAAGAAATAACAAAAATTAACTTTGATGAACTAATGAATCATGGTAAAAAAAAAAAGCCATGAATTCTATGTGCAGTATTCCCCTAGCGCTGGAGTTCTCCCGTTCTCCTTGATTGGTAAACTTGGTCTTGGGTTGCTGGCTGTTCGTGCTGATCTTCTGGGGGAGGGGCCTGTTGCTGTGGTTTCCAAATGTCTTTGCCGGAGGCGGAATTGCCCCGCCCTTGTCGGTCCGGGCTAAGCAAGCTGCTCGGGTTTGATCTCAGGAGCTTTTGTTCCCTGCAAGCTCTCCGTACAGCCTTGGAGGACCAGGGCAAAAATGGTGGCCTCCCAATCTCCGCCCGGAGGACCTGAGAACTCGGGGCCCCGCTCCTCAGTGCGCCCCCAGAGAAAAGCAGTCACTCCCGTCTCCCTGGTCTCTGGCCGCACTCCGTGCTCACCCGGCCTGTGACCGAGCATTGCTATCTCTGGCACCCGACCCTGTGTGGAGTCTCCAAACCCAGCAGATCCCTGTGGTGCGTTCCCGCGCCACTCCTCCCCGGGAAGGAAGGGGAGTCTCCCCGGATTTGCCGCTTGTTGGGTCCCTGCTGCAGGAGCAGTGGCCCGACTGGGCCGCGGATCACAGTTTATGGCCACCCCGAGCTGAGAGCCTGCGCCTCGGCTCCGTCTCTGCAGCCGGCTTCCCCGCTCCGATACCTGGGAGCTCTGGGGCACTCAGACACCCCCGGTCTTTTTGTGACCCCAAGGGTCCTGAGACCACACTGTCCCGGGAGGATTCCACCCCCTGCTTAGCCACTGCAGCTCCCTCAGCGGAGCCGACTTCTAACAGTCCCGATTTTGTGCTCCGCGGCTCTATCACTTGCCGGAAGCAGCCGGCGGAGGCCCCTCCCCGCTGTCTATCCTCCCGAATATCGCCTCGGATTCACTTCTCTGCACATCCTACCTTCCAGTAAGTGGTCGCTTCTCTGTTCAGAGAGTTGTTGCTACTCTCCTCTTTGATCTCCTGTTGAGTTCGTAGGTATTCAGAATGGTTTGATCCCTATTCAGCTGAATTCCTGAGATCAGATGAAATCTAGGTCTCCTACTCCGCCATCTTGCTCCGCTCCCCCATGCGATGTGAGTTCTAATGACAGGTACGCACTAAATCCTAGAACCAACAAAGAGTAAATCATCCAGTATTGACTGGGGTGTTGTGACTTTTCTGACCAAATGACAGCGTTTCAGCCAACATCTCCAAAGCCTCTGAGTTTTCCCAAGGGCCTCTGTGATCCTTTGGTCCTTCCATCGACCGCCTTGGGAAGCTCTGTCCTGTCGTCTTCCTTGTCCCCTGCCTCTTCTGGGACCCTTCCGTGGCTTCCCCTCCCCCCACTAGGGTCGCCCTCACCAGGATTCCCCATGCCCCTTGACTGGGCGCCGGGATCCCACACTGGGCCCCATGAGCCCAGTGCCTTGTGCAAGTCCCGTGCGCTCCCTCTGGGATCACTTGGCATCTCCCTTGCAGCGGACTGCGTCTTCCTGCACTGGGTCTCCTCTGAGCAGTCTATGAGGCTGCACTGTGCCCATGTCACGGGCACAGAAGCAAGAGTCCAGAAGGTCCAGATGACCTGCTCCCAGTCTCAGCATGTGGAGCCTGGGCAGAGAGTGGTCCCTGAGCAGAGGAGGACTTAGGCCCAGGGAGCCTGAGGGAGGATGTGGCACAGTGAGCCCACAGGAGGAGATTGAGCAATGTATGAACCTGGTGCTCAGAACTGCTGGGAGACCACATTGCTCTGGCTCTGTCCCCAGGGCTGGAGGCTGTCAGGGTATACACCCTCCCAGGCTGCAGGCTGGCAGTAACTCACAGGAGGAGGCGCACCTGGTGCAGGAGAGAGCTCTCAGGCAGAGAGGAGGAGGCAGGTGTTCCCGCAGCAGCTGGAGGAACTTAGGATAACCACCCTCCCAGGCTGCAGGCTGGCAGTGACTGGCAGGAGAGGAGACACCTGGTGCAGGAGAGAGCCCTCTGCAGAGAGGAGGGGGCAGGTGCTCCCCCAGCAGCTGGAGGAACTCGGGGTAGCCACCCTCCCAGGCCGCAGGCTGGCAGGAGAGGAGGCACCTGGTGCAGGAGAGAGCCCTCAGGCAGAGAGGAGGGGGCAGGTGCTCCCCTAGCAGCAGGGGCACTTGGGCAGGCTGAGGGGGCATCAGTGGACAGCAGTGACTGCAGCTGGGGTTTCCACACAGACCCTCTCCTGAGGCTCAGCACAAGCTTGTCTGATGGGCTTTGTCCCCCAAATACAAAGTCTGGCCCAGGACCCCCCCCAAGGCCCAACTCCTAATCCTTTATACTCAGTTCAAGTGACAAGAAATGGCCAATAGTTTAGGTGGTGTTGGGTGCACAAGGACATTTGTTTTTGTGGCCCATGCTATACAGTTGCTGGCATTTTAAAGATCTCAGGGCTTTGATTCAAAAATGGAAGGATGCCGGGGACCCCAGAGAGCTTTCTGGAAACCTGCCTCTGGGCCTTGCAGCCCTCCCATCCCACCAGTTCTGCTCAGAATCCCTCCAGGCCACAGACCCACAGTCTTGGCTCCTCAGATGGCCCAGACAATGTGCCTTCAAAACGCGATCCCAGTGGGGCTGTAGGACACACTGCAGATTCCACCAAATCCCCCTCCCAGAAAGTGAGGGTACGACTGGACCAGCTGTCCAAAAACTGACAGGTCAGGGTTCCAAGAAGACACCAGAGGCACCGGAGTACCTGAGGAGCATCTGAAGCCAGGTAGGGACAGTGAGAATCTCCAGTTTTGCCTAGGGGCAGCTCCCGTCCCCCTAAACCCTCAGTGGGATGGCTTTACTGGGGGATTGGGGGGGACCATGCCTGGAGGACCCATGGCTCCACTGTTAGAGGTCGCCGACTTGATCAGTGCACGGTGGGGAAACCTGGCCACACCCAAAGAATTTCTAGAAACAGTAGCCATCTCAGTGGTAGCTGACCTGGGAGGTCAACCTTCCAGCTGCCTGAGGTGAGACGAGCCACAGACCAGCACACTAGCCAGAAGTGGAAGAAGGAGAACAAGTTCTTCATTTCATAGTTTCTAAGTCACCGGTTTGTTCCTACGGTCAGTATACTTTGCATCCTGGGAAATCTCTGCCTGTCTAAGGTCATGAAAATATTCTCCTCATGTTCTCTGCTGGAGAAGTTCTTGAAAAATCTCTGGTTTATAGGTAAAAATCATCCAAAAGTGACTTTGGATGGCACAGCCATGCTGGGAAAAGGATGGATTTTTCCCCAAAATACTTAAAAATAGAACTCCTGTATGATCCCACTGTCAGGTAGACCTTTTCAGGAAATGAAGTCAGTTTCTCGAAGTAAGACCTGCACTCTCCCACCCAATCGCCCTGAGGAGGGGCGGCCACCCTTAGCAACCCTCCCCTTGAGGCAGGTGCCTCCCTGGACAAGGGGCTACCCCAGGGCTGGGAGGTCTCCACAGCAGCACACCCAATATCCTGGATACTAGGAGACAGAGTACAGCACCAGGCCAGTGAGGGTCAGGACACACTAACCCAAATATGGCACCTTGGCAAATTAAAGATAGAAGCTAAAAGAACTTTTGCATAGAGCAGAAGCAAGAAGGACTCTCTGACGCCCAGCCATCAGCCCTTCTTCCCTTAAGCAGGTCAGAATACTCCCATGTGGAACTTTCTCTCCCCGGACCAGAGGGATGATGTGCTTATCACCAGAGTCAAGGAATTTAGGACCACGGGGTCTATACGAACACACCTGGTTAAACGAATCCTATCTTCCTAGTTAACTTCTTTACCGTTTACGAGCCCTTGTCCAAACCCCTGTGTCTGTCAATTCTTCACACACTTAGTGCTTCTTTGTCTAAAAGGTAGAAGAGCTGTCTGCTCCAGTCACCTCTGCTGGTCGTCAGGGTCTTGTGAGGCTCCCACCAAAACAATCAATATATTTTGCTTGCTTTTCTCCTGTCCATCTGTCTTTGCCAATTTCCAGACTCAGCCAGGGACCTTAAGAGGGTTGAGGAAAACATTTTCCTTTCTTGCAACACTGTGGGGTAGGGGGTGGGGAGTCAGAAAACGCCATCCCATCTTCCTGGGTTTGGTAAAAACGGACCTCTACTGGGAAGCAGCACAGGACAGTGCATGGCTGGAGGAGCCATAGAGAGGCACGTGGAACATGTAGGAGCTACTTGGCCCCCAGCCAGGGGACTTGGCCCCAGTGACAAGTCCAGGGTGTGATTATGACTATTATAATGGAAGCATCCTAAACATCAGACCTTCCCCACGCCAGGCTTCATGATTGCTGCTCCTTGTAGTTGCTACTGTTGGTTTAGTGACTTTTCTGAACTAACTTTGTCAAGTCTGTATTCTTTGCTGTGTGTATGGCTACTGAATCCCTGTGCTGTTAACTTAGTGGTCAGCCAGTGGCTGGGCAGAGAAATCACCCCTGTTTCCAAGCTATGGGCTACAGATTGGAGGTCCCCACAACCCCTTCAGGTTTGAATAAACTGCTCCAGTGGCTCGTGGAACTCATAGAATCATGTTACTTACTAGACGACCAATTCATTGAAAGGACAGTACTCAGGGCCAGGCAGCTGGAAGCGAGGAGCAGGGCAAAGTGTATAGAAGAAGCTCAGAGCTTCCCTGCTCTCTGAAAGAGGCCTTTGCCCACCTCCACTCTGACCTTCGTCTATACTTCCTAACTGAAGATGTCCTTCTTTCGGGCTCATCTGTTAACTCAAGTGAAAGACCCGGTGGGCACCAAAATGACTCCTCAAGTACTAACCACTGCTGCCGTCCTGGTGATTCTTGGGCACAGCCATGAATCTCAGCTTCCTCATGATGGGGGCAGCCCAGCAGCTGTGGGTCCTACAGGTCCTCTGGGGACAGGCCAGCAGCTGTGGGTCCTACAGGTCCTCTGGGGACAACACCTTAATGGGCTTATGGCCCAGCAGGTACCTATTCTGGTGGCTCTCGTCGTGCCACACAGCCTCGATCCCATTGGCCAGGTTGACCCCCATTGTCTGGTGACAGGCCAAGGTCAGTTGGTGAACCTCTACCACCGACCCCCCAGAAAAGGCCCCCTTGTAGTCAAAGTAGCCCTTGCCCCTGGGAAATGTGCGCCTGGGACTGTGGCCAATGCTCGTAGCTGAAATCCTTGTGGGCCGCCTGGTAGAAACCGGGGTGCAGGGTGCCAAAGAGGGTCTCCATACTCACGTGGTCGCGGAACTTCATGTCCACCTCTGTGCACACCAGGTAGTCCACCTCACGGAGGAATTGTGGAGTTAATCTTAGAAAATATATTGTCAGCCCTAAGGAGTGATTGTGGAAGCAGCTGAAACGTCAGCAGCGTTCCTGTTCTCGGGCTACTGAACACAATGGCCCAGTCGGAGCAGGATCCCAACATCCCCAGGGGCAGGGCCTAGGTTAGGAGCCAGGAAAGAATGTAACACTCCGTACCCCCCCTCCTGCACCTGGCGTTTGCTAGCACAAACGTCCCACTCTTCCCCGATCCCATGACGGCCTCCCTGCGTGCCTGCGCGTACGGGAGAGTGCAGGCCTGCTTTACAGCTTCAGCATACTTGCCATCCCTTTGTCCTCCTTTCCCACGCTTTGAGGCGTCTGCCCTTGCTTTTCTGAAAGAAATGACATAAAAGCGATGTGCAGAACCCAGCTGCTGCTGCCCTACTTACAGAGGCAGCCCTGCATGGCCGCTCAGATTGGTGTCTGAGAACTTTATTTCAGCACGCGATGACGGGAAGAGATGCTTATAGAAGCGGCGGATCATCACATGCTCTGCATGGACGCGTCCTCCCAGCGCGCGGTGCCGGGAACCTCGAGGACCACCACCTTCCGGCCTTCCCGGAGGGGCACATGGGGCCCGGCGGGCAACTGATTGGTGAAGACGTAGTAGGTGACCCTGTGTCCCACCATGAAGTGTTTCTCAACTGTCTGCAGGAACAGCTCCAGGAAGACCATGTATCCACAGGGACAGGGGACAGGGCTGGAGGAGAGTCACTGCCAGAGGCTGGCGGCAGGACCCCAAAACTTGGGCCGTGAACGTGTGCACTTTCTTCAGGGGGCAGGCCCTGGGCTGATTTAAGCAACAGCCACCCTCCTGGCCTGGCCTGAGTGCATCTGCTGGTGGGGCCTCCCTACCTTCGGCTCCCAGAGATGGGAGCCCTCAGGACCCCATCTTACAAAGGGGAGCCTGAGACTTAGAGGCTAGAAACCCATGCAGCTGATTCTACCCAGTCTGTAGGGCATAGAAACAAGGGCTGTGCCCAAAGGTCCTCAACTCATGGCAGGTGGGGACAGAACCTGCAGGGGGTCAGCCAGGGGAGGGGACGTGCAGGGTTTGCCCGGGAGCTCAGCACAGGGGGAGTGTTCCTGGCGCCAGCATGCTAGCGTCGGTCTTCATGGGTCACAGGGTCACCTACCCTAACCCTAACCCTTAAACCTAACCCTTACCCCTAAACCCAACCCTAACTCTAATCAAACATCATGCTCAATTTTGAGGACTGACAGCTCTACTCTGAAATCAAACACAAGTCCATTATGCTGGCTTTCACTCATTGCTCAGTATCGTACTGAAAGTTCTACCCAGAATGATAAGGCAAGAAATCCACATGTGGAAGAAAACAGTAGAACTAGGTTTATTCAGAGACCAGAGATGACATCATCTTATAGACAGAGCTTCCTAAACAATCAACAAAAAATGATTACAGCCAGTTAATATCAATACACAAGAATCTGTCTTATTTGTATACATTAGCCATGAATCATCCAAAAAATAATTTAAGAAAACATTTCCATTTTAGGGAACATTAACATTGACAAAATACTTAGGAACAGATGTAATCAAGATGCAAGTCTTGTACGCTGAAAATTACAAAACATTGCTGAAAGAAAGGGAAACCTAAATAAATCTGAGGACCCCACGGCGATGAAAAGACATACTATCGATAAGATGGCAATAGTACACAATGCAATGTGGAAATTCAATGTGTTCCCAAGAAAATTCACAAAGGCCTTTGGAAAGAACTGCACAAGCTAATCCTAACAGTCATATGGAGTTTCAAGGGACCACAAAATAGCCAAAACAATCTTGAAAAAGAAAATCAAAGGTGAAAGGTCATTCTTCCAAAGTTCAAATATTAATACAAAGCAACAGTAAATAAAACATTTTGATACTGTCATAAAGGTATGCATTCACCCTGAAACAAATAATACATTATACGGTAATTGAATTTAAATTTAAAACATTTTTAAAAATAAAGAAATAAAATAATTTTTTAAAAAGATATGCATACAGATCAGTGGGGTTTAACTGAGAGCCCAGAAATAAACCCCTTCATCTATGGTCCACTGAATTTTGACAAGGGTGGACAACATTACACTGGGGGACAGAAGGGTCTTTTCAACAAAGGGTGGTAGAAAATTGGCTATCCGTGTACAGAGGAATGAAACTGGACCCTTACCTCACACCACATATAAACATTAACTCAAAATACATTAAAGGCTTAAATGTAAGAGGTAAAACTATAAACTCTAGAAGAAATAAGTGGGGATAAATCTTCATAACCTTGGATCTAGCAATGCTATTAGATCTGACACCAAAGCGTAAGAAAGCAAAGAAAAAATAGATAAAATAATATCCTCAAAATTAAAAACCTGTTCTGGGTGCCTGGGTGGCTCAGTTGGTTAAGCGTCCGACTCTTATTTTTGACTCAGATCATGATCTCGGGGTCATGAGATCGAGCCCACGTCAGGCTCCACACTGAGTGTGGGGCCTGCTTAAGATTCTCTCTCCTTCTCCCTCTGTCCCTGACCACTCGCACACTCACTCACTCTTAAAAAAGAAATGTAGAAAAATAAAAATAAAAATCTTTGTACATCGTAAGATACTATCTGGAAAGTGAACAGATAGCCCGCCGAATGGAAGAAAATATTTGTACATTATGTATCTAATAAGAGTCTGTTGCCCAGAATATGTAAAGAGCGTTTACAACTCCTCAGCAAAAAGACAACCCATTTTTTAAAATAGACAAAAGACTTGGATAGACCTTTTCCAAAGAAATCATACAAATGGTGAATAGCACATGAGTAGATGTTAAACATCCTTAGTCTTTATGGAAATGAAGATTTAAACCAGTTAGATGTCCTTTTACACACAACGGAATCACTATTTTCAAGAAAACTAAAATAACAAATTTTAGAAAGGATGTTGAGAAACGGAAACCCTTACACCTTGCTTGTGACAAATGGTGCAGTCTATGTATAAAATATTTTGGCATTTAGGCAAATAGATCAAAGGAGAATTACCATATGGTTCAACAATTATACTCCCAGATACATACCCCAAAATTGAAAGGAGAAGTACCCTTATTCAGCGCAGCATTTTTCACCGCAGCCAAAAGGGGGAAGCAACCCAAGTGTCCACTGACAGACGAATGGATAAACGAAACGCGGTGTACACAGCACGGAGCACGATTCAGCCTTAAAAACGAAGGGGGCTCTGACACAGGCGACACCACGCATGAAGCGGGAAGTCATCACGCTGAGCGACATCAGCCAGTCACAGAAGGACAGACGCCCTGTGGTCCCACTTACCGGAAGTGTCCCGAGACACACAGTAGAATGTGGCTGCCGGGGCCGAGGGGAAGGGGACGGGGAGCTGGTGTCTCCCGCAGACAGAGCCACCCTCGGGGAGAAGGAAGAAGTTCTGGAGAACGACGTGCCCCCGCGGGAACTCAGCTACGGCCGAGAACTGTGCACCTGACACGTTCTGAGGGTTCTGTGGTGGTTCCGCGGGACAGCGCCCCGTCGGGGGTAACACGCCCTGAAGCACCCCGCGTCTACACAGCGCACCCTTCCTCCGCGGGGTCCTGTGAGCTCGCACCCCCTCCGCAGTCCCCGCTCAGGCGGCTTCTCCTCACCTCCTCCTCCCTCGGCGAGTCCTGAGGAGGCCGGCTCCCGTCAGCGTGGACGCGGCCCCACGTCCTCCCGAAGTCCCCACAGCGGGTCCTGAGGAGGCCGGCTCCTGTCAGCGTGGACGCGGCCCCGCGTCCTCCCGAAGTCTCCACAGCGGGTCCTGAGGAGGCCGGCTCCCGTCAGCGTGGACGCGGCCCCACGTCCTCCCGAAGTCTCCACAGCGGGTCCTGAGGAGGCCCGGCTCCCGTCAGCGTGGACGCGGACCCACACCCTCCCGAAGCCTGAGCGTCAGCACAGTGGGTCGGGCCTGAGGCCTTGGAACACCTGTCCTCGCCCAGGAGGAGGAGGGCTGAGCGCGCATGCCCCGTACGGGTCGCGGGGCGGGACTCGGGCGCCCCCTGCGGGAGGTGGGGGCAGTGCAGGATGCGGTGCACTCAGTTCCGTGGAGGCACCTGTCCCTTCTGGGGTCCAGCTGAATCCATTACATTTGGGAAATTCGAACTGAAATGGAGTCCAATAATCCCCTGACTTCCCCAGAAATAGAAACTGTTAATTAGAAACCATACGGAATTAAGTGAAATGCAGACACAGGGTTTAAAACTTATACCAAAATTCATCCAAAATTGTAGATAAATTTAAAATGTAAAACTATCAAAATAAAGGGGGTGCCTGCGTGGCTCAGTCATTAAGCGGCTGCCTTCGGCTCAGGTCATGATCTCAGGATCCTGGGATCGAGCCCTACATTGGGCTCCCAGCTCAGCGGGGAGCCTGCTTCTCCCTCTCCCACTCCCCCTGCTTGTGTTCCCTCTCTCGCTGTGTCTCTCTCTGTCAAATAAATAAATAAAATCTTAAAAAAAAAAAACTTTTGCTCGGTGAAAGACCTTGCTCAGAAAACTAAAAGACAAGCCACAAACTGGGAGGAAATATCTGCAAAGCACAAATCTGGTAAAAGATTTGTATTCAAAAAATACAAAAGACTATCAGAAATCAATGATAAGGAAACAAACATCCTAATAGATAATGGGTAAGGATCTGAACAGATGCCTGGACAAAGAAGATATACAGATACAAAATAAGCATACAAAAATATGTTTGACATCATCATTAGGAAAGTACAAATTTAAACAACAGTGAGACAGCACTGCACACCTATCACAAATACTAAACTCCAAAAACAAGAACACCAATTGCTGGAAGGTGAGGAATGGCAGCAACTGTCCCTTCGGAAGACATTTTGGCCATTTTTTCCAAACCTAAGTAAGTCTTATGTTAAGATCCAACAATTGCACTTCTAGTATTTAGACAACTGCTTTGAAAACCTATTTCCGAAAAAAACTCACATGCAGTTATGCACGGTAGCTCTATTCATAATGGTTACAAACTTAAAGAAACCAGGATGTCCTTCCATAAATGAATCCATAAGCAAACTAAGTGCATCCATGTGAAGGAAGCAGAATATGCCATGCAAAATATACCTCTTTGGCACAAGGGATATTTGGGCTGATTAATTTTAAGAAACGGCAGACATGGCAGAATCTCTGGTAATTGGTTAAAAGTTGCCATTTGGTGAGTGAAATGTACACTTATAAAGGAATGCCCCATTCGTAAGCCTGTCTCCCTCTGTATCAGGAACAGAATTACTAAATCTCAAGAAACTCTTATCAAAAGAGAAGGCACAGACTTCAAGTTGTGTAACGACCATGCCCTCGTTTACTGTGCTCACCTGAGAACATCCCTTAACTAGCCTTCCCACCACCCAAAATCTTTTGGTCTTTAGCTGAAGATAGCATTTAGGGTGAGAGCTGGGCCACTTCAAGGATATCTCCCATGAATACAGGACATATGCATGATATTAAACTTTGACTTGTTTTTCTCCTGTTAATCTTTTCAGCAATAAAAAGGAATGAACCATCACCCCATACAATCACATGGATGAACTTTACATGTATTTTTCTAAGTGAAAGAATCCAGTCTGAAAAGGATGCACACTGAGTGACCCGATTTGTAGGAGATTCTGGAAAAGGCAAAACTAGAGATGATATTAGGATCTGTGAGTGAATTCCGTGATATTTTCATGATTTATACCTGCCACTATGCATTTGTCAAAACCCAAACCTTTTGTGGCACCTGGTTGGCTCTGTCGGTGGAGCATGCAACTCTTGATCTTCGGGTTGTGAAATCGGGCCCCATGTTGGGTGTGGAGATTACTTAAAAATAAAATCTTTAAAAAATACAAACATTTCTACATCCCAAAGAGTAAATAATAATCTACTGAAAGTAAGTTGTTTAAGTTGTGGGAGTGTCACAGGATGGTGTGGGGGCCAAGGGCAGGCTGCCCCAAATCTGCCACTGTGACATATAGATCATTTTAATTAAAAGTTACTTAAGAGACAGCCTATGCAATGAGGACACTTAGACCCTCCTCTGTCCCCCTGGAAAGAAAATCAATCTCCCATGTGAAGATGTCCCTGTACCAGGAGGTAAAGAGATTTCGACATCACCAGAAATGGGAGATTTGGAGCCCATAAGGCTGTATAAACAACCCTTGTTACTTTTTACTAATTTATGACTGCAGCCCAAATTTTGTTTAGAATTCCTTACTAATCGAAGCTCCCAAGGTTAAGTTTTCATTGTCCTGTGATTTCATCACAGGTGTAGTTTCTCTTTGTCCAAAAAGTATAAAACCCGGCTTCCTTGGTCATTTCTTTAGACCTCAGGTTCATTATTGGGTCTCCATTTGCACATCATTGCACTTTAGGTTTTTTTCTCCTATTTATCTGTCTCATGTCAATTTCTTTCTTCATTCCGCAGTAAGAACCTTGGACCAAGGACAATTTCTTCCTCCCCTTCAATGGAATACAGAACGTGACACATAATCTAACTGTATTAGAAACATATGGGGGAAAAAAAACCCTCACTGTAGGTTGTATGACAAAAGGTGCTGACCTAAGGAACTTTGGAAATGAATGGAATCTGTAGATTAAAGAAAAAATATAATGTACGTATACAGTGGACTCTAGTTGATAAAGTTCTCTGCCATCAGAGTGGTAGCTAACAGTTCTGAAAACACCACATCTGTAATCTGGAATGGAGCAATGAATTAAATAAAGGGCCGGTGGTGAGAGCCACGTTTGTCACTGTTAGAGTAGGAAGTTACAGATCAGCAAAGGGAGAAGATCACAATCTCCATGTGGTGGCGGACCAGGTTGGAGACATCAGTATAAAATCGTCCTTAGCTTAATATAGAGAGAGACGGTTCCACACAGAAATCTTTATCATTAGGTGTGTCGACATAGGTGGGAATACAGGCATATATTGCCTTGCATTGTCCGCTGAGCATGGACATTTAGCTCCCACGTGTAAGACTTTAATACCATTCTCTACTAACCAGAGCTCCTTAAAGAACTTGCTGACGCTAGAACTTGGACAGTAAGTATAGGAGCCAAGATAATCTTGACGTATCAGAAAGTAAGGAAGTACCAAGAAAAGAGCCACAGAGATGGAATGATGTCAATGGAAAGCAGGAGCCAATGGAAAGTGCTCTCCGTCACCAAAGGAGGAATGAGCCAGCGACCAAACACTGAGGTGCTGGAACATAACCTACCCGGGTGTCTGCGCTGGTAAAAATAAATGATTCTTTTTAAGATTTTATTTATTTATTTGAGAGGGAGAGAGACTGCATAAGCAGAAGGGAGAGGCAGAGGGAGAGGGAGAAGCAGACCACCCACTGAGCAGGGAGCCCGACGTGGGGCTCGATCCCAGGACTCTGAGATCACGACCTGAGCTGAAGGTAGACACTTAACTGACTGAGCCACCCAGGTGCCCTGAAATAAACGATTTTTTAAAAAGAAACCACAGGGCCAAAATGGAGTCACTTATGTCAAGAAACCCAAGCCAGCAAACCAAGACTTACTACCTGACCTAACTGCAGTTCCACACACCCTCACCTCCACGTAAACTTTAAACGGTCAACCTGGAAAATGAACTGAATGACCCCTTCTGTTCCCCTTAGGCGGGGGACATTGCCTAAAATAGTGCATCCTTTTCTAGTAATTTCTTTTTATCAATCCCTCTCTGCCTTTAAAATCCTTCCCCTCCCCGCAGCTCAAAGAAGCCCCTTTCTTTTTGCTAAATGAGGTGCTGCCTGCCTCATGAATTGGTCAATGAAGCCAGTGGGATTGGGATCTTTTAAATTACTTTGTTGCCTTTTTTATTAACAAATTACATAGCTTTTTATAAGCAGGATTGAATAGACCTCTCCTATAAGAATTCCAACTAATAGATGTAGATACTCAACCATTCATCAAGTAAATGGAGCTAACTCTCCTCTCCTAAAGTGGGGGCTCAGGGCAGTTGTCTTCCTGCACATGGGAAAGAGTAACTTCCTGGTGGGGAAGCCTGACCAATGTTGCCTCAGCCAGGTGACCAACGTTAACATGGACAGTGACAAGTGTTCCCTTGTTGTAAAGTAATGACAAAGCACTTTACCTCCCTGATCTGCTTCCTCAAAACACATAACCACAGTCTAATCAGGAGGAAAACAAGTAAATCCCAATGGGGGACTTTCTACAAAATGCCTGACCGGTCCTCCTCAACACTGCCAAGGTCACTGAAACAAACCAAGTCTGAGAAACTGAGAAATTGTCACAGCCAAGGAGAGCCTAAAGACACATGATGAGCACATGTCACGTGGTGCCCTACATGGGATCCTGGAGCGAGAAAAGGTAGAACAGGGGGAACCTGAATAAAATACGGACTCCCGCTAAAAATAACATATCAATATTTCTTCACAAGTTGTGACAATTTTGTAGAAATCTAGAAAAAGAGGAGAAATCAGGGGTGCCTGGGTGGCTGAGTCAGTTAAGCGTCTGCCTTCGGCTCAGGTCATGATCCCAGGGTCCTGGGATCGAGCCCCACATCGGGCTCCCTGCTCCGCGGGAGCCTGCTTCTCCCTCTCCCTGCTGCTCACCCTGCTTGTGTTCTCCCTCTTGCTCACTTGCTCTGTCAAATAAATAAATAAAATCTTAAAAAAAAAACAGACATTAAAGGTCAAATAAGGGAAACCTATTGCATCGGACTGGAAGCCTAGAGGAAATGGGTGATTTCCTAATAAAAATGCACAATAATAAAATGGATGTTAAAATAAGGAAAAAACAGGCAGACCAATTAGCCATCCAGGGCCTCATCTTACTGCTGGTTCTCCTCTCACTGTTCTGGGGTTTTCCTCTCCTAGGACAGAAAAGGAACAGGGACAGAACTGTTCTCGGGCTGCCCTTAGACCCGACCCCACTCACTGTCTTCCTCTCCTCCAGCCATACCCTGCTCAGCGAGGACACTGTGCACGGGGAGTCTCAGGGATTGTGGATCCTGATGTGTCACCCAGTAGTTTTATGGATGGCAAGGGACTGGACACACTTACTACAGTAAAAGAAGTTAATATTTTTTAATGGTAGAAACACCTTAATACCTGCAAGAGACAAGAGTGGGTTTGGACCTGGGAGGCCCAAAGGCTCACACTCTCACAATGTGACCTAGACCCTCTCCAACCCTCCATCCTGCTAAGCGACCTGGGGTGGCCCCATTCATAGGCACAGTCTCTCTCACTGCATCTGGGGCCTCCCACAACTCCAGGCTGACATCCACTCACCATCCATTCTACTGGGAAGGGTTTCTCTTTCCCGTGGGTTCCATGAAAAGTCATGGCTTTAAGGGTCTTTGGCCTGGCTTGGGTCACACTCTCATCCTTGAAGCCATCAGAGCACCCAGAAAATAGAGCAGGGGGTTGGGTAGACTTGGATCATACACCCATCTCTGAAGCGGGTGGAAAGTGGGGTCTGCCCTCTGGAACTGTCTGGATGGTAGGCAGGTGACATGGGGTTCCCAAAGGCAAGCTGAGGTGCTGGACTTGGACGTGAGAAGAGATGCCAGGCTGGGAAAGCAGCAGATTCCGCATCACTGGTGACTGACTGCACGGCTTTGGATCTGAAGCCCAAGGAAGGAAGGGGTCACTTAGGGTCACGGGCTGCAGCCGCGCATCCAGTGCTCTTGCTGTTTTCCCATGACGGCAAGGCGCTCTCCTACTTGCTGAAGAAGCAACTTTGCTGTTGGTAGGAAACTCAAGGCTCCTGCCTTGGATATTGGGTCCTCGCATCTCAGAGACTGGAAGGCACACAGACCTCGCTCTTCTCCCTGGGAGGAAGGAGCCCCGGACTCACACCTGCCCCCCACATTAATCGCTCCTCCCCAAAGAACAAACTGGCTCATTCTCCAGTCTCTTCTCTCTCCTTTATGAAGAACAGAGAGCAAATGTGAGGATGATAAGGAAAGTATCGCTCACTGAAACAGTGGGAGGCTCAAGGATTATTCCACACCACAAATCCACACATGGCAGACTTTCTGGGGGCCACAGTCCCTGAATCATGCATGTGACTCTCTGAAACCAGGCAGCCTCACTGAGAAACTGCCTGCTGGGAGGCACAGTTACTCCCATAACCTTAATTCTTAACAAATACGTATGTCAAAGGTTTACATCACAATCGGGAGGCCAAAGGACTGCAGGGTCAGTCTGCTGTATGGCTGTATGGCTGTTGTGGACAGGGCCACATCCAACATTTGGAGGGTTAAGAGACTGTGAAGGAGGAAGCCCTTGTCTCAACCACACAGACGTTGGGAATGGAAACATCCTGTGGGGCTGTCTACACTGCCCATGGGCCTGTTACACTGCCAGGAGCACAGTCAGCTCAGTAATGGCTGAGGGGGTTGTCAGGACCCTTTCTGGCCTGAGCTGGAGGGCCACAGATGCCTCCCTGGATGGTCAGAGGCCAAGGGCTGTCCTGTCTACTACCTGTTTCCTGCCAATCACTCAGATGGGACGAAGGATCTAGCCAGCGCCGGGGGGGGCCCCAACAGCCCACAAGAAGGCTGTATATGGGGGCGGGCAGGCCATGGCAGTCAGTCCTATATGAATCCATTCATGTCTACAGAGTGCCCTCGTGGGGTGGGGCCGTGCTGGAACTTGTAGCTGCCCAGGCAGAGTGGGGCCAGCAGCACCCTTCCCAGGTCGGAGGGTGGAAGAACCCTGTATAACCTCTGAGACCCCTATAACCCCTGACTGGGGATGCGTTGGATCTCAAACAGTCAGGGATCAGGTGGACATTTCACTTTTCTTCTGTCTGAGCCCAGGAGTGAAGGGCTGAAAACCAATGCTCCAGCTCACCTCTGACTCGTGTGTGACCCTGGGTGAGTCCTGTCTACCCTGGAGGCCCAGGGAGGTGGAGGAGGGGGAAGAAAGCCAATTATGCTTAAACCTAATCCCGATCCAGACCCTGGCCCTGACCCCAGCCCATGACCCTCACCCCAACCCCACCCAGATTCTCAGGCTGATCCACGCTTGCATCACGAACAGGCCCAAATCAGCTTTAGGGGGTTATTTTCTCCAGAGAGCTGCTCAGCTCTGCACTCCTGCCCACACTCCCATGGAGGTGGCCCTGCCTCCTGAGGACGCACAGGTTGCTGACTCCCACACCTCTTGCATACATCACCCAGCAGCATGGTGGGGTTTGTTTTGATTTTTTGCTAAGTTTTATTTTAATCCAAGGACTTTGATTCATACCAAATGTCATTGTAGAAACAATAGCAGAATCCAAAGTCTGGGTGATCAGTATTACTCAGGCAGCAAACTCGTCAATCACAGGATTGTTTTAAAGCAGGTCCCAGTTGTGTTGCATGGTTAGGACTTCTTTTTGGTTTTTTTTTTTTTTAACAATGTTCTTAAATATAAAGTTTTGCAACAAACCTTTGATTTATATCAAATATAATTAAAAATTTACAAATGAGTACATTGTATCAAAAAGTACAAAGATATACATTTCATGCACATACTCGTATATATGTATATATGTATATATTTTACATGCACACATAACTTATTCAAACTAAGCCACTGCTTGACGGTCCAGATCCAGATAACTGGTTAATGCATTTCAAATTTGGCAACTCACTATGAGATCTCAGTGGAAACATATGATAGCTGAGAAGAGATGATACAGAAACAAAACCCAAAGTCAGGAAAACAAGACACAGTATCTCTTCCCCCACTCCCTGTAGTTTTCACGAATTCCAGTGTCTAGAAGAATCCAGACAGACTGGTGAGGCTGTGTGGGGCTAGAACAGTGATTCTCCACCCAACATGGCCTGGGAAGCAGCTGTGGTTCTGCACAAAATGGATACATTCACAATAACGTGGGCCAGAGATGAAACATCAGTATCAAAATACACATCCTTCTGCTTTGCAACAGGAGCAGAGCTATCTCATGCAGAGTCTGAGATACCATTCCAGTTATTATTTCCTATTGTGGTAAAATACTCTGTAATCTTTTTTTTTATTTTTTATTGTTATGTTAATCACCATATATTACATCATTTGTTTTGGTGTAGTGTTCCATGATTCATTGTTTGTTCATAACACACAGTGCTCCATGCAGAATGCGCCCTCTTTAATACCCATCACCAGGCTAACCCATCCCCCTAGCCTCCTCCCCTCTAGAAACCTCAGTTTATTTTTCAGAGTCCATCATCTCTCCTGGTTCGTCTCCCCCTCTGACTTACTCCCCTTCATTCTTCCTCTCCTGCTATCTTCTTCTTTTTCTTTTTTCTTAAAATATGTTGCATTATTTGTTTCAGAAGTACAGATCTGTGATTCAACAGTCTTACACAATTCACAGCGCTCACCGTAGCACATACTCTCCCCAATGTCTATCACCCAGCCACCCCATCCCTCCCACCCCCGACCACTCCAGCAACCCTCAGTTTCTTCCTGAGATTAAGAATTCCTCATATCAGTGAGGTCATATGATACATATCTTTCTCTGATTGACTTATTTTACTCAGCATAACACCCTCCAGTTCCATCCACGTCGTTGCAAATGGCAAGATCTCATTCCTTTGGATGGCTGCATAATATTCCATTGTGTATATATACCACTTCTTCTTTATCCATTCATCTGTCGATGGGCATCTTGGCTCTTTCCACAGTTTGGCTATTGTGGACATTGCTGCTATAAACATTGGGGTGCACGTAGCCCTTCGGGTCCCTACATTTGTATACTTGGGGTAAATACCCAGTAGTGCAATTGCTGGATCGAATGGTAGCTCTAATTTCAACTGTTTGAGGAACCTCCATATTGTTTTCCAGAGGGGTTGCACCAGCTTGCATTCCCACCAACAGTGTAGGAGGGTTCCCCTTTCTCCACATCCCCGCCAACATCTGCCGTTCCCTGACTTGTTAATTTTAGCCATTCTGACGGGTGTGAGGTGGTATCTCATGGAGGTTTTGATTTGGATTTCCCTGATGCCGAGCGATGTTGAGCACTTTTTCATGTGCCTGTTGGCCATTTGGATGTCTTCTTTGGAAAACTGTCTGTTCATGTCTTCTGCCCATTTCTTGATTGGATTATTTGTTCTTTGGGTCTTGAGTTTCATAAGTTCTTTAAAGATTTTGGATACTAGCCCTTTATCTGATATGTCACTTGCAAATATTTTCTCCCATCCTGTCAGTTGTCTTTTGGTTTTGTGGACTGTTTCTTTTGCTGTGCAAAAACTTTTTATCTTGATGAAATCCCAATAGTTCATTTTTGCCCTGGCTTCCCGTGCCTTTGGTGATGTTTCTAGGAAGAAGTTGCTGCGGCTGAGGTCGAAGAGGTTGCTACCTGTGTTCTCCTTTAGGATTTTGATGGACTCCTGTCTCACGTTTAGGTCTTTCAACCATTTGGAGTCTATTTTTGTGTGTGGTGTAAGGAAATGGTCCAGTTTCATTCTTCTGCATGTGGCTGTCCAATTTTCCCAACACCATTTGTTGAAGAGACTGTCTTTTTTCCATTGGACATTCTTTCCTGCTTTGTCAAAGATAAGTTGACCATAGAGTTGAGGGTCCATTTCTGGGCTCTCGATTCTGTTCCATTGTTCTATGTGTCTGTTTTTGTGCCAGTACCATACTGTCTTGATGATGACAGCTTTGTAATAGAGCTGGAAGTCCGGAATTGTGATGCCGCCAGCTTTGCTTTTCTTTTTCAATATTCCTCTGGCTATTCGGGGTCTCTTCTGGTTCCATACAAATTTTAGGATTATTTGTTCCATTTCTTTGAAAAAAGTGGATGGTATTTTGATGGGGATTGCATTGAATGTGTAGATTGCTCTAGGTAGCATTGACATCTTCACAATGTTGGTTCTCCCAATCCATGAGCATTGAACGTTTTTCCATTTCTTTGTGTCTTCTTCAATTTCTTTCCTGAGTATTTTATAGTTTTCTGAGTACAGATCCTTTGCCTCTTTGGTTAAATTTATTCTTAGGTATCTTATGGTTTTGGGTGCAATTGTGAATGGGATCGACTCCTTGATTTGTCTCTCTTCTGTCTTGTTGTTGGTGTATAGGAATGCCACTGATTTCTGTGCATTGATTTTATAGCCTGCTACTTGACTGAATTCCTGTATGAGTTCTAGCAGTTTTGGGGTGGAGTCTTTTGGGTTTTCCACATAAAGTATCATATCATCTGCAAAGAGTGAGAGTTTGACTTCCTCTTTGGCGTTTTGGATGCCTTTGATTTCTTTTTGTTGTCTGATTGCTGTGGCTAGGACTTCTAATACTATGTTGAATAGCAGTGGTGAGAGTGGACAACCCTGCCGCGTTCCTGACCTTGGGGGAAAAGCTCTCATGTGCAGAGACAACGTGGCAAACACCTATGTGGTCGTGGGAGTCACTAGCTGGGGGGTAGGCTGTGCCCGAACTAAGCGCCTCGGTTCATGGCCACCTGGCCCTATCTGAACTGGACTGCTTCCAAGATCGTTTCTAATGCCTTGCACATGGCTCAATCACCCACCCCTCCCCACCCAACTTCTCAAGCAATCCCGGCTAGACAACCCTCTGCCTGCCCTTCTGCTCACCCTCCTTGGTACTTCCAATGCCCTTCTCGACCTCCTCCCAGGCCCCCTGCATCTCAACCTCGACCCAAACCCCTGGCCCCAACCCCACCCCCTCCCCCACCTATCACTAAAGCTCCCCAAGTACTTTCTTTTGCCAAGCGACTACAGCAACTCACAGAGATCTTGAAGGGGAAGACCTTTTCTAATGCAAAGGGGTATTACAAAATGGAGACCACAGATCTCCCAGAACAGACCGCCGCCTCCTGATCCAACCCCACTCCCAACAGACCCAGTGAGCCCTTTACTCCCAAGAAAACAAAAATGAAATAAATAAATATAAATATAGATATATATATTATATAACTATATTTATATTTGCTTTCTGGACTTCTTCCTACCTGCCCTCCCCGACTCAATCCAAACTCTCCCCCAGCAAATCTGTCCTCCCTCTGTCACCCTCCAACAGGGTGGAATTGCTTGTTTGTCAGGTGTCATTGTGGTTTCCTAAATCTTGATTTTTGTAGTTGGAACAAGGCTATCTGGGGTGACAGGCCAGGTATGGTCCGGATCTCACACTCAGAGTCTCTGCTTATTAATCAGTGCAGGTGGGCCTTGGAGCACTTCTGTGAGGTGAGCTGACTCAGAAGGAGGGGTGTGGGTCTGAGTGCATTGGAAGAATGACCCCGGTCTGAAGTTTTGTAGCGTGGCCATCTGATGCTCAGCCCACAATGGCCAACCCCAGGCAGGAGTCTGCCCTCAACCAGAATTGCTTATGTCCATCTGTGAATTCCTGAGAAAGAGATCTCGATGGCCTCAGGTCAAATGCCCACTCTGGTCAGGGCCCAGATCAAGCCTAAATGCTGGATTAGCCACTTGAGAATTAAAGATGGCAGGCTCCAGAAAGAAACTCCCGGGCTCTTGGCTGGGCAGTTGCTGCAACAAGCAACAGTCTCATACCTGTTCACCTGTTCACTGTGTGCACATTTTTCAAGCGCAAGATGGTCCTATGTTCTGGTTGCAAAGACAGATGGCAGAGGGTACAGGAGCATGAGGGAGGAACTTTGGGTGAGGAAGACCAAGGATCCTGTCTTTTCCTGCTGGGGCTGCAACAGGGGCTGATGAAGCAGGCATGAGTATTTTCAGGATTCGTCAGTCTGTCTGGATTCAAAAAAACCCCCTGCTTTACCCCTCATCAGCTATGTGGCCACAGGACCCAGAGTTCCCTGACTTTACCGCTGCTCGGGTAGGGGCTGAGCCTTGTTTACCCAGGTACCTTCATCTCATGACCAGTGTATGGCAAGTGGTAGGTGGTTGGTGAGCATAGCGAGCCTCCGGGGTACAGGCTGGCTAGCGCGGTGCCGGGAGGGAGGGCGGGAGGTGCCCGGATGGCCGGGCCTGGGTAGGGCTGGTTGGTCGCAGGGTTGGCGGGTGGCGGGCGGGCCTCCGGCGGTGCTGAGGGGCGGGGACACGGGTAAATGCAGCTGGGTCGTGTTTCCCTCTTTGGTGTAGGCATTTGTAGTTTGTGGCCTTTTCGTGTCTTCTTTAGTAAAATACTTAGGAATCCCAGGGTGCCTGGGTGGCTCAGTCTGTTAAGCCTCGGCCTTCAGCTCAGATCAGGATCTCCAGGTCCAGGGCTGGAGCCCCGCCGGGCTCCCAGCTCAGTGGAAAGCCTGCTTCTCCCTCTCCCCCGCCCCTCCCCCTGCTCACTCTCTATTTCAAATACATAAAAATCTTAAAAAAAATATTTAGACATCCCGCACTTGAAAGTTTCCTCAATTATCAGTGGCTGTATGAAGCAAAGACTAAAAGTACACATGAAAAGTGTAAAAACAAATTTGCATTTGGTTTGGTTGAATAACTTGCTCCTGATTATGTCCTCATCAAGGACGCGCAAGTCCTGCGCTGCATTATTTGGTTGTCACTTTCGGTTTTGTTAAATAGCCGAGGCCTTTGTAACTCTTACCACGTGCTGTCGGGCTGGGTCACTGTGTCTATGTCTGAAAATCTCTATATGAAACACTAAAGTAGGATAAGAAATTACAGCAGCACCATTTTGATGAGTCCAAATGTTTTCAAGGTTGGAAATAAATCTTGACTCAGTGAAAAAAGCTGAAGACATACAGAAAACACATAGGAAATGACTGAAGTGAGTTCTTCCTGCTCATTTACATTAGAAGTAATGAGCGGATGTCTCCAGTTAAAGGCAGAGCTTGGGTTAGGATTAGGTTTAAAAGACAAGATCCAGCTTCATGCTGTCTCCAGGAGGTTCACCTGGGACCCAGTGACACAAAGAGGGTTAAAGTGAGAGGGTGGAAAAGATCCTCCATACAGACATCAACCAGTGGAGACGTGGTGTGCCATCCCCATATCAGACAAGATGGACCCTAAGTCAAGGCCCTTGGAAGAGGCGGGTGAGAGTGAGGGATTGTCTGGGCCGTGTTTAAGAAGAGAGACCCGGAGCCCCTTCAGGAAGCCGGTCCAAACGGGGTCTGACTGCTGGCAGTCTAAAGGTGCTGCTGAGAGAGATTTTCAGGGGTGTAACCCTTTCCCCGGGAGGTATGCAGACAGATTCCACAGACCTGTGGGCCTCAGGCTGCCCTCTGCAGGTTGAAAGATGTGTGGTGTGCATGCACAAGCTGGGCAGATCTGGGGAGCCAGGGAGCTGGAATAGGGCAGCTCTAGGGAGAGGCCCTGCCCTAGGAGCGGGCTGCTTGGAGCACCAGATATCTGCCTAATTCCAACTGCACATATGCCCCCTAAAGGCCCAGCCGGAGGAAGCTGCACATCCTTGCCATTATGGGGCTCCACAGACTCGCTGGGGTACCCTTCAATGAAACAGCTGCCAACACTGATTGCTGTGCAACTCAGCATCCCCAGTGTGCAATCAGTTCAAACGTGGAAATCTGCCACCATGCAACGATTTTCAGGGGTGTGCCCCCTCCTTTCAGAATGTCACGTTGTTGAGGAGGTCGGAACTCCACTGGCTTGTAGGGTCCTGGACACACAAAACTGGTTGATCACTGCATACTGCACACACACGTCCCACACGGGGATGTACCCAGGGATCTGTACAGCGAGAAGTTCAGAAGGAGCCTGGTTTCAGGAGCGGGCTGTTGGGGGTACATGGAATCTATCCATTTCCAAGCCTGTACTAACTCAAATGTACCTATTTCCTTTGAAGGCTGAGCTGGAGCAGAGTGGATTCCTTGGCCGGTGCAGCGGATTAAATGTTAGATAACGTGTTATCTCCGTATAATAGACACCTGTGAGGACTGACGAAGCTGGGGATCGAACAGGCAGACGGTCCTGGGGCTGACAGTCACCACATTAAAACTGCTGCCAAAGAAATAGTTGTGGGGCTTTGATCCCAACAGCCAGGTGACCAGCAGATGGGTTGGGACCAGGTTGTCCTCCACAGGCCTGAGAGACCCCAGCTGACAGTGGCAGACTGGGGAGGTACCTACTGTTTATGCACAAAATATGGAGGTCCAGATAGGCAGGAACATGGAACAGGGCAAGAATCTTGAAAGGCTGGGTCTTGGGAGGGGGCTCTTGGGCCCACAAGAATTTACCCTATCCAACAAAAATGTGCTTTGAGACTGAAGGAGAATGGACTGCCTTTCCAGGACCGAGACGACTTGGGCTGCAGGAGTAATCCTCATGGGTACACCTGGGAGCTTTAAATACAGGTAAGCCCTAGAACCTAAGGCAACCATTCGGAATGGGACTGAGCTGTGCAGATTGAAAACTGAGACTCAGAAATATTTTAGGGGGATGAACTTTCCATGGAACGGAGACTATGCACATGGTTGGGAATAAGGAAACTCCAGGCCAGGGAAAAATAAGAAAGGGGTTAAAGTTCAGGGTTTTGGTTAGAGTTTTGGATAGCATCAGGGATACGATTTATGGTTTGGAGGTAGGATTTAATGTTAGGGTATGGGTTAGGGTATGGGTTAAGGTACGGGTTAGGGTTAGGCTACAGGCTAGTGTACGGGTTAGGATTAGGGTATGGGTTAGGGTTAAGGTACGGGTTAGGGTTAGTGTACGGGTTAGTCTCTGGACCGAGACTTGCGGGAATAAGGCAGTCAGGAGCCCCCCTAGGGTTGGGGTTAGGGGCTAGGGGCATGGCAGGTAGAGCTCTCCTGCTCTCAATGCTTTCAGAAGTGTCAAATGGTGCATTTTGCTTTGTGGTGTCAGTCTGTGTCCTCCTGTAATGCTCAGGTGGCCCAAATCCCTGGGGCATGGAGCCAGGGACCTAGGGAGACACCTCTCAGAAGCCACGTGATGGTTAGTGTTAGGGCCCATGTGCACGGCACCCCTGGTCTGCGGGAACTGTTCCGAGCTTGGGATGGGCGGTGTGTCTTGAGGGCAGAGTCAGGTTGAATGTCAGGCTCAGAGTTTGCTGCCAGGCGGTGCAGAAAGTTCAGTTTCACCGGGATGGGCATTCAGAGTTCTGCTCTGAGCGTTTTCCAGTTCCCATTGGTGTGGTTTCCTTCTGGGTGGCAGCCCAAATCCCTTGATAATGCTCGGCTGTCCCGAATACCTGGAGCTTTGGAGCAAGGCTCTAGGGAGAGATGCTCAGAAGCCAACCTAGGGTTAGGCTTAGGATTTAGGGGCATGACAGGCCTTATGTGCTGGTGCTGTGAATGGCCTCAGTGGTCTGAGTTGAGGCCATGTGTCAGGGGGGACTGTCAGGCTCAAGGACTGCGGCATGGGCACGCTGAATTTGGGGTTCATTGGGATGGACCAGCACAGTTCTCCTGCTTGGAATGCTTACCGTAGTTCCCCATAGCACGTTTTCCTTTTTAGTGGCAGGCTGAGTCCTCTGGCCCTGGTCAGGTGTCTCAAGTCCCTGGGGCTTTGGAGCCAGGCTCTGGGGACAGAGTGCTCCGAAGCCAACCTAGGGTTAGGCTTAGGGCTTAGGGGCATGACAGGCCTGATGTACTGGCGCTGTGATGAGCTTTCCGGGGTCTGAGTAGAGGCCGTGGGTCAGCGGGGAGTGTCAGGCTCAGGGATTGCGGCCTGGGCACGTTGAACTTGGGTTTCTTTGGGAGGGACTGGCACAGTTCTCCTGCTCGGAATGCTTACCGGAGTTCCCAATGGCACGTTTTCCTTTGAGGTGGCAGGTTGAGTCCTCTGATACTTGTCAGGTGTCCCAAATCCCTGTGGCTTTGGAGCCAGTTCTAGGGACAGAGCGCTCAGAAGCCAACCTAGGGTGAGGCTTAGGGCTTAGGGGCATGACAGGCTTGATGTGCCGACGCTGTGATGAGCTTCCTGGGGACTGAGTTGAGGCCGTGGATCAGGGGGGAGTACCAGGCTTAGGGATTGCAGCGTGGGAACACTGAGATCGGGGTTCGTTGGGATGGACCGGCACAGTTCTCCTACTCAGAATGCTTACCGGAGTTTCCAATGGCACGTTTTCCTTTTTAGTGGCAGGTTGAATCCTCTGGCACTGGTCAGGTGTCCCCAGTCCCTAGGGCTTTGGAGCCCGGCCCCTGGAGGGACAGACCCTTCAGAAACCTCCATAGGGTCACCATTAGGGCCTAGGGGCATGGCAGGCCTGACGTGCAAGTTTGTAGCCGGCTCTGGGAGGTTTATTTTCAGGGCGAGGGTCAGGTTGAGCGTCAGATTCAGGGTTCGCCAACAGAGGGCGCCAAATTTGTGCATTGGCTAGGTTGGGCATTCAGATTTCTAGGGTTCTGAACGCTTTCTGGAATTGAAAGTAGTGTGTTGGAATTCTTTTTGACATTTGAGTCCTCTAGTGTTGCTCAGTTACAGCCACCCCCGGGATTCCATAGCCAGGCTCCAAGGACAGTCCACTCAGATGCCAAGGTAGGGTGAGGCTTAGGCCCTAGGGGCGTGACAGGCCTAATGTGCCGGCGCTGTGATGAGCTTCCTGGGGTCTGAGTTGAGGCAGTGGGTCATCGGGGAGTGTCAGGCTCAGAGATTGCGGCCTGGGCACGTTGAACTCGGGGTTCGTTGGGATGGACCGACACAGTTCTCCTGCTCGGAAAGCTTTCCGGAGTTCCCAAGGGCACTTTTTCCTGTTTATTGGCAGGCTGAGTCCTCTGGCCCTGGTCAGGTGTCCCCAGTCCCTGGGGCTTTGGAGCCAGGCCCCTGGGGACAGACCCTTCAGAAGCCTCCGTAGGGTCATGGTTAGGGCCCAGGGGCACGGCAGGCCTGATGTGCAAGCACCGTAGGCTGCTCTGGGGGGTCTGTCTTGAGGGAGTGGGCCAGGTTTAGTATCAGGGTGAGGGTTGGCCACCTGAGGGTACCAAATTTGTGCTTTGGCTGGGATGGGCATTCTGAATTCTCTTGTTCGGAACGCTCTCCGGAGTTGCAAGTAGTGCGTTTGAATTCTTTTTGGCATTTGAGTCCTCTGATATGGCTCAGTTACTGCCATCCGTGGGGCTTTGGAGGCAGGCTACTGGATACAGAAACTTAGAAGCCACTCTAGGGATAGACTTAGGGCCTAGGGTCATTGGAGCCCTGATTTGGCCACTCTGGGGCAAGCTTTGGGGTGCGGGGGATCCGAGTTGGGGGTGTGGGTCAGGGTGAGTTTCAGGCTCAGGGTTTGCGGGCAGGGGGCCTTTGAAAGTGGCATTTCGCTGCGATGGGCACGCAGGGTTCTCGTACTCGGAAAGCTTTGCCCCGAGGTCCCAATGGTGCGTTTTCCTTCTGGGAGACAGGCTGCATCCTCTGGTATTCCTCAGGTGCCCCCGATCCCTGTGGATTTAGAGCCAGGCCTCTGGGGCCATAGCCCTCAGAAGCCAGCGAGGGACAGGGTGCGGGCCTAGGGGCACGGCAGGCCCGACGTGCCAGCACTGTGGCCTGCTTCTCGGGGGTTTGTCTTGAGGGCGTGGGTCAGGTTGAGTGTCAAGCTCAGGGTTGGCCGCCAGAAGGCGCAAAATTTGTGTGTTCCTTGGGATGGACATTCAGAGTTCTGTTCTGAATGCTTTCCCATGTTCCCAATGGCGCGTTTTCCTTCTGGGTGGCAGCCTGAGTCCCTTGATATTGCTCAGGTGTCCCAAATCTTTGGGGCTTTGGAGCCAGGTTCTGGGGACTGACCCCTCAGCAGCCAACCCAGGGTGAGGGTTAGGACATAGGGGCATGGGACGCCTGATGTGCCAGCACTGCGTCGATGTTCCCGGAGGTGAGGGTCGAGGGTGTGGGTCAGCGTGAGTGTCTTTAGTCAGCGTGAGTGTCTTGCTCTTCTTTTCGGCCAGGGGACCGCTGAAAGTGTGGGTTCACTGGGGTGGGCATGCAGTGCTCTCCTGCTGTGAATCCTTTCCGGGGTTCCAACCAGCGGGGTTTCTTTCTTGGTGGCAAGCTGAGTCCTCTCGTATTGCTCAGGCGTGCCCTGTCCGTGGGGCTCTGGAGCGAGACCCGCGGGAACAAGGCACTCAGGAGCCCACCTAGGGTCGGGGTTAGGGCCTAGGGGTACGGCAGGCATAGCTCTCCTGCTCTCAGCGCTTTCAGAAGTGCCAAATGGTGCATTTTGCTTTGTGGTGTCAGTCTGTGTCCTCCAGTATTGCTCAGGTGGCGCAAATCCCTGGAGCATGGAGCCAGGGACCTAGGGAGAGACCTCTCAGAAACCACGTGAGGTTTAGGGTTAGGGTTAGGGTTAGGGCCCAGGTGCATGGCACTCCTGGTTGCAGGAACTGTGGCGAGCTTGGGATGGGCAGTGTGTCTTGAGGGCGGGAGTCAGGTTGAGTGTCAGGCTCATGGTTGGCCGCCAGGCGGCGCAGAAAGTGCCGTTTTGCTGGGATGGGCGTTCAGAGTTCTGCTCTGAGCACTTTCCGGAGTTCCCTGTGGTGCGGTTTCCTTCTGGGTGGCAGCCCGAGTCCCTTGATACTGCTTGGGTATCCCGAATACCTGGTGCTTTGGAGCAAGGCTCTTGGGAGGGACGCTCAGAAACCAACCTAGGGTTAGGCTTAGGGCATAGGGGCATGACAGGCCTGATGTACCGGCGCTGTGAATGGCTTCCAGTGGTCTGAGTTGAGGCCGAAAGTCAGGGGGAGTCTCAGGCTCAAGTACTGCATCCTGGGCACATTGAACTCGGGGTTCGTTGGGATGGACCGGCGCAGTTCTCTTGTTCAGAATGCTCACCGGAGTTCCCCATGGCACGTTTTCCTTTTTAGTGGCAGGCTGAGTCCTCTGGGTCTGGTCAGGTGTCTCAATTCTCTGGGGCTTTGGAGCCAGGCTCTGGGGACAGAGTGCTACAAAGCCCACCTAGGGTTAGGCTTAGGGCTTAGGGGCATGACAGGCTTGATGTACCGGCGCTGTGATGAGCTTTCCGGGGTCTGAGTTGAGGCCGTGGGCCAGCGGGGAGTTTCAGGCTCAGGGATTGCGGCCTGGGCACGTTGAACTTGAGCTTTGTTGGGATGGACCGGCACAGTTCTCCTGCTCAGAATGCTTACCGGAGTTCCCAATGGCACGTTTTCCTTTGAGGTGGCAGTTTGAGTCGTCTGGTACTTGTCAGGTGTCCCAAATCCCTGTGGCTTTGGAGCCAGTTCTGGGGCAGAGTGCTCAGAAGGCAACCTAGGGTGAGGCTTAGGGCTTAGGGGCATGACAGGCCTGATGTGCTGGCGCTGTGATGAGCTTCCTGGGGACTGAGTTGAGGCCGTGCGTCAGGGGGGAGTACCAGGCTCAGGGATTGCGGCCTGGGCAAGTTGATCTCAGGTTCGTTGGGATGGACCGGCACAGTTCTCCTGCTTGGAATGCTTACGGGATTTCCCAATGGCACGTTTTCCTTTTTAATGGCAGGCTGAGTCCTCTGGCACTGGTCAGGTGTCCCCAGTTCCTAGGGCTTTGGAGCCAGGCCCCTGGGGGGACAGACCCTTCAGAAGCCTCCCTAGGGTCACGGTTAGGGCCTAGGGGCATGGCAGGCCTGAAGTGCAAGGGCTGTAGCCTGCTCTGCGGGGTTTCTCTTGAGGGCAAGGATCAGGTTGAGCGTCAGTTTCAGGGTTGGCAGCCAGGGGGCGACAAATTTGTGCTTTGGCTAGGATGGGCATTCAGATTTCTCATGTTCTGAACACTTTCCGGAGTTGAAAGTAGTGTGTTTGAATTATTTTTGGCATTTGAGTCCTCTGATGTTGCTCAGTTACTGCCATCCCTGGGGCTTTGGAGCCAGGCTTCTGGATCCAGAAACTTAGAAGCCACCCTAGCGATAGACTTAGGGCCTAGGGTCATTGGAGCCCTGATCTGTCCACGCTGGGGCAAGCTTTGGGGTGCGGGGGATCCGAGTTGGGGGTGTGGGTCAGGGTGAGTGTCAGGCTCAGGGTTTGCGGGCAGGGGGCCTTTGAAAGTGGCATTTCGCTGCGATGGGCACGCAGGCTTCTCCTACTCGGAAAGCTTTGCCCTGAGTTCCCAATGGTGTGGTTTCCTTCTGGGATGTTTGTCTTGAGGGCGTGGGTCAGCCTGAGTGTCAGGCTCAGGGTTGGCCGCCAGAGGGCTCAAAATTTGTGCGTTCCTTGGGATGGGCATTCAGAGTTCTGCTCTGAATGCTTTTCCGAGTTCCCTATGGCGAGTTTTCCTTCCGGGTGGCTGCCTGAGTCCCTCGATATTGCTCGGGTGTCCCGAATCTTTGGGGCTTTGGAGCCAGGTTCTGGGGACTGACCCCTCAGCAGCCAACCCAGGGTGAGGGTTAGGACATAGGGGCATGGGACGCCTGATGTGCCAGCGCTGCATCGAGGTTCCCGGGGGTGAGGGTCGAGGGTGTGGGTCAGTGTGAGTGTCTTTCGTCAGTGGTTCTTGCTCCTCTTTTCGGCCGGGGGACCGCTAAAAGTGTGGGTTCCCTGGGGTGGATATGCAGTGCTCTCCTGCTGTGAATCCGTTCCGGGGTTCCAACCAGCGGGGTTTCTTTCTTGGTGGCAAGCTGAGTCCTCTGGTATTAGTTAGGTGTTCCCTGTCCGTGGGGCTCTGGAGCGAGACCTGCGGGAACAAGGCACTCAGGAGCCCACCTAGGGTTGGGGTTAGGGCCTAGGGGCACGGCAGGCAGAGCACTCCTACTCTCAATGCTTTCAGAAGTGCCAAATGGCACATTTTACTTTGTGGTGTCAGTCTGTGTCCCCTGGTATTGCTCAGGTGGCGCAAATCCCTGGGGCATGGAGCCAGGGACCTAGGGAGAGACCTCTCAGAAGCCACGTGAGGTTTAGGGTTAGGGTTAGGGCCCAGGTGCACGGCACTCCTGGTCTGTGGGAACTATGGCGAGCTGGGATGGGCAGTGTGTCTTGAGGGTGGGATCAGGTTGGGAGTCAGGCTCACGGTTTGCCGCCAGGCGGCGCAGAAAGTGCAGTTTCGCCAGGATGGGCGTTCAGAGTTCTGCTCTGAGTGCTTTCCAGAGTTCATAGTGGTGCAGTTTCCTTCTGGGTGGCAGCCCGAATCCCTTGATACTGCTCGGGTGTCCCGGATACCTGGTGCTTTGGAGCAAGGCTCTGGGAAGAGACGCTCAATAGCCAACCTAGGGTTAGGCTTAGAGCTTAGGGGCATGACAGGCCTGATGTGCTGGTGCTGTGAATGGCCTCAGTGGTCTGAGTTGAGGCCGTGGGTCGGGGGGGAGTGTCAGGCTCAAAGACTGCGGCCTGGGCATGGTGATGTCGGGGTCCCAGATGTGTACTATTTCATGCAGATGAGTGTGCTCCTGGATGCCTGGGCCTGTTCTGGGTGCTGGAGATGTGGTCATCAAGAGACAAGTTGCGTCCCGTCCAGATGCAGTACTTGTCCCAGTGTGAGAGCACGGCAGCCAATCAGAGGGGAACAGCACCCGAGGGCGAGTGTTGTCTCTTAAATGAGGTGGTCAGAGAAGGCTTCTCTCAAACGTGGCTGTTGGCAAACAACAAAGACAAAAATTACCCAAAATACCATCAATTGCTAAGCATGGGCCATGCTCTGAAGTCTTCTTCATAAACCATCACCCCAGGACCATGAGACAACATGAGACAAGAGTGCAATCACGAGACGGTGTACAAAACCTCAGCCCTCCTCCTACGCGCCGTCGAGACCTTCAGAGTAAGGAGAGCCCAGGGAGACACCACCCATCGTGGGGGACTCCAGACGGTGTCCTGCAACGGCAAGCACGAGGGGATCTAGACAGAGCTCAGACAGGTTCCTCAGCTGTGACAGTGAGGATGGCAGCCACGGGGGACTCTCCTCCCAGCTCTTCCTCAAGTCTGAAACCACGCTAAGATGTAAAGGGTACCCTAAAGATGCTGTGCAAGAAAACAGCCATTTTCCACTGCTCTTCCCCAGGGTGAATGCAGGCCACCTGTGTCATTCCCAGCCCCTGAAGCCCAGGAGACCCCCGGGGCCAGTCGCTGCCCGGGCCACCTACACTGCACAGGACTGCAGAGGTCTCTGGAAAGTTCTTCCCCACACTGACGCAAGGCAAACCCGGTCCTGTGGTGACACTGCCCCCTGCTGGCCACGCAGCTACCAACACGGCTTCTGGAGGATGGGGTAAATTTCTGAGAAGTCATGGTTTCCACCCCCAACACTTCTGCATTTTCCACCATGGGACAGTGAAAACACAGGTGCTGGAAACATCAGAGGTGACAGAGAGGGCCCGCCCAGGCCTCCCGCGGAGTCCCCAGCAAGCCAGACGCAGTCCTGCTATTCTGCTCCCAAGCCCACGTGCTGGCCTCCCCCCCCCCCGCCTCCCCTCCTCATCACCTGCGCCCTCACCCACTCCTGGGGCAGGGTGGCCTCACCGAGGGAGCATGGCACCTCTTGCTCCATGCAGATGCAGACATGCTGTGGGAACCCCTCCACCCCAGAGGCTAAAGTGAACACCCGGATGAACACCCATCTGTCATCGTGGAGGTGGTCCCACTCCTTCCACACACACACACCGTCTGTGACTGACAGGCGAGGCCACACATCCTGAATCTAGGTGCTGCTGAGAACGTGTCTGTGGATGTGGCGAAGGCCCAGCACCAGCTGACTTTATGTGAGGCTTCCCTGAGGAGGAAGACGTGCGGCCTGTGGTCAACAGCCTTGGCCTGTGCCCTTCCTGATGGCGGGCCCTGTGGAATCCACACTCACCTAGGCTCCTGCTGCTGGACCACGGCCACAGAGGCCCTGGCACGCACTTCCTGCTCCTCTCCAGCCGTGTCTGCACCTGGACACTCGGGGTCAGAGCAGGCCCAGCAAGCCTCTTCTCCCCTGCATGGAGTGTGCTGGCATCCCCCACCTGGCACGCGACACTCTCTCCAAAACCACCAGGTACACAGAAAACCCACGAATGTGGTGGAGCTCCATGAGAAGAGGGACTGTGGGGGACTGGCACTGCGCCTGGCACGGGGAGTTCTCCATCAGCAGAATCAACGGCTGAAGGCGCTCTGTGTCAGGCCTAACAGCCCCAGGTCCCCTCACTGCCCAGTCCCAGCCCCCCAGGGGCAAACCGCAGGGTGGGGGCACCGACGGCCTGGCCTGACGCCTTCCTCATCAGGGTCTTGGGCTCGCTGGTACTGCCCACCCTTCTCGGCCCCTTTACGGGCTTCCCAGTCCTGCCTTGAGAAGGGCCAAAGAAAAATCTGGAAATGCCAAAAAATTACCTGTTTACATTAACACTTCCAAAATTTTGGTGCTTATGGGACAGATCTATTTTCAGGTAAATTTCTTTTGAAACGTGAAGCCATGTAGAATAACATCAAAATATTCATGTGTTAGGGAACCAGGTTATACATTAGCACTGAAATCAATCACTTCAGAACAAAAAGGAGCAAACATATCTCTTATTGTAACAGACATCCAGCAATCAAAGTCAATAAGGAAAGACTACTAGCCTGTTAGAAAAATCACAATAACACAGACATAAGATCACCTATGGGAAAATAAGGTATTTTATGACTTTGGGATTCTTAAGATGGGTGCAGAAACAAACTCAAGGGGAATTTACCCAATTAAGGATTTCTGTAACGGACAATGACAGTCTGGCAGAGGTGGTAGCTTCTAAAGCCAACAGGGATGCATACCTACAACATGGACTAAACAAACAGCACAGCAGAATAAAAAAACAAAAACCACAGAATAGGCAATCCACAGAGAAACATGTGAAGCCCAAAAGCAAATAAGGAGGGTCAGATGCTCCACGCCACAATCAATCAGACATGAAAATAAAGACACCAGCAAGATGCCACCGGATACCATCAGGACGGCAAATCTGAGAAGTCAGATGACCCCAGGCTGCTGTGGGCGAGGCTGGGGCTGGGCCTGCGACCTGGGACCCTTGCGACACCTGGCCATGCCAGCTCCGTGCTCCCCAGAGACACTCGGAGGACAGCACGCCTCACCAACAGCGGAGGCCTGCAAACCCACGAAAACTATGCTGCAGTTTTCAGAGATTCTGATTCCTAAACATGTCCCTGGAAGGCGGGCTGGGATGACCCAGACTGATGCCAAGGTCAGGGGTGGAGGGATTGGACACCCACCAGGGTGGGCAGCTAGGTGCCCTGAGTCACACAGAGGAAAGGGGGAATCGCCTACCGTGGAGCCTTCCTGTTCTGAAAGTGCCACCGAGCCTTGCTGAGCTCAGGGGAAACCCACACAGCCCTCCAGTGTGATACACCCGTGCTCCGGGACTCACAGTCTGAGGTCGCAGGTATTGAGGAAAACGGTCTGAAGTGTGCTCATTTACAAACAAACGGACAGTCTGCACTGGTGCACAGAACCAGCAGATGCTATCAGCGACGCAGCACATTAACAGTGTACCACAGGCCGCACCCCTGGAGACCGACGCGCACTCACCCGCCTGCCAGACATAGCAGCCCTTCTCTGCTGGGGAAGACGTGCTGGCACTTCCGGGTGTCAATCCACCTTCTAACAACTCCATCTTCTTGCCAAAACACAGAAACACAGTCAACTGAGTTTTAATGTTTTCCTGAGGACTGTTAACCATTTTGTAGTGTTCTTTTCCACAAGCACTCCGTGAAGCGGAAGAGCAGGAATTACTGTCCGTGTGTTTTAGAAAAGAAAACTGAGGCTAAGAGCAGGATCTCGTAGGCCTACGGACACAAAGCCCATCAGTAGTAAACACAAAACATGAACACACGTCTTCTGACTAGAACGATGCCCTTTTCACATTGGACCCTGGGTAATTCTGACTCAAAACAAATCCTGACCTCAATCTGGAACTTTCTGCAGTAATCTCTCCTTTCCAATGTGGTAACAAGCATGTGTGGCTACTGGGCATCCAGAGTGTGGCTGATATAATGAGGGATTGAATTTTCAACTTAAGTACATGTGACTAGTGGCTACCACAGTGGATGGCACCACTGTAACGTACCCATGAATACAAAGAGATCTACCTTGTAGCAAAAGTAAAAAAGGAAGCAGGAAAAGAAAAGCAAAGGAACAAAGATCAAATGTATCGACAGAAAATAAATATTAAGATGGTGGATAGACTCAACCATATTAGTAATTATACTAAATGTAAATAGACTAAATCCTCTAATTTAAAGGCAGACTCTCAGTCTGGATTAAAGAAAAAACCACCAAGACACAGCTATGTCTTATTTATAAGAGACACTGAAACATAAGGACACAGAAACATCAAAAGCAAAGGGACTGGAAAAAACACATATTGTGCCGAAAATAAACTCTAAGACAGGGAGTGTTACCAGGGATAAAGACAGACAATAAATAATAATAAGAGAGTCAAGGGCGCCTGGGTGGCTCAGTCGGTTAAGCGGCTGTCTTCGGCTCAGGTCATGTTCCCAGGGTCCTGGGATCGAGCCCCGCATCGGGCTCCCTGCTCTGCAGGAGCCTGCTTCTCCCCCTCCCACACCTCCTGCTTGTGTTCCCTCTCTCGCTGTGTCTCTCTCTGTCAAATAAATAAATAAAATCTTTAAAAATAATAATAATAAGAGAGTCAATTTGACAAAAACACTTAATACTAAACATGTATATCTAACACAATTTCAAAATTCATTAAGCAAAAATTAACAAAACTAAAAGGAGAAATAGACAATCACAGTTGTAGATTTCAACAAATTTCTCTCCATAATTAACACAGCAAGAAGACAAAAATGATGAGTAAGAATATAAACACTATTTAATCCACTCAGGCTGACTGGTATTTATGGAAACATCATCCAACCGCTGAATACACACCCTTTTAAAGTATATTCAAAACTTTAAGAAAAGAGTATAACACGTCTCAATAAATTTCAAGTATACCATCTGTCCCCGAAGAAATGAAATCTGAAATTAATGACAAAAGACTAATAGAAAGTCCTCAAATATTTGGAGATTAAGCACAATTCTAAATAAAGGGAATTGGACAATATCTGAAGTGAATGAAACAAAACAATATGCAGGAAATGGCAGGATGCAAATAGAGCAGTCACGAGGAAAATTTATAGTTCTCAATGCATGTATTTGAAAACTTCTCAGAAAGGTTTATAATCAGTGATTTAAGCTTCTGTTGTGAAAAGTTATAAATTAAACCCAGAGTAGAAGAACGGAAAAGCAAAAATCAATGAAACTGAAAACGGAAAAAAGAAAATATTAACAAAGCCAAAAGTTGGTTCTTTGAAGTAATTTTTAAAAATTAAACCCTTACAAGACATGAACAAGAATAAAACAAAGAGGGGTGCCTGGGTGGTTCAGTCGGTTAAGCGTCTGCCTTTGGCTCAGGTCATGATCCCACAGTCCTGGGATCCCCCACATCAGGCTCCCTGCTCTGTAGGGAGGCTGCTTCTCCCTCTCCCTCTCCTGCTCCCCCGCTTGTGCCCTCTCGCTCTCTGCCAAATAAATAAATAAAATCTAAAAAAAAAAAGAATAAAGCAAAGAAAATGCACATTACCAATATCAGGAATAAAAAGGGAGGCATCACCATAGATCCTTTTAGCCCTGGAAAGCCTTCTAGGGGATATCATACCCAACTTTACACCAATAAATGGGACAACTTATATGAAATAGACAAAATACTCAAAACACCCAACCTTCCAAAACTGAAGCAAGAAGTAGTTTAAGAATATGAACACCCATAACAAAGTGGCAGCAAGAGAAATTTAGAAAAAAAATCACATTTACGAATGTACCAAAAATAATAAAATACCTTAGGGATAAATTTAACCAAGGAAATGAAAGACTTGTACTCTGAAAACTATCAGACCTTGATTAAAAACAAACAAACAAACAAACAAACAAACAAACAAACTAAAGATGACACAAGCAAATGGAAATACGTACTATGCTCATGGACTGGAATAATTAATACTGTGAAAATGTCTATAATTCCCAAAGCAATCAACAGATTTAACGCAATCCCTATCAAAATACCAAGAGCATTTTCCACAGAACTAGAAAAATACTAAAATTTGTATGGAACCACAAAAGACCTCAACTAGCCAAGGTGATCTTGAGAAAGAAGAACAAAGCTGGAGGTAGAGGTATCAGAATCACAGATTTCAGGATATACTACCAAATTGTAGTAATCATAACAGTACACAGTACTGACACAAAAGCAGACACACCGATCAAAAGAATACAACAGAGAGCCCAGAAATACACCCATACTTACACTGTCAATTAATCTATGAAGAAGGAGGCAAGAATATACAACAGGGAAAGGACAGTCTCTTTAACAAATGGTGGTGTGAAAACTAGACAGCCACATGCAAAAGAATGAAATAGGACTCTTTCTTACACCATACACAAAAATTAGCTCAAAATGGATTAATGGATTAAATGTGAGACTTGAATCCATAAAACTCCTAAAAGAAAACATATACAGTAAAATCGCCTTGACATCCGCCTTGGTAACATATTTATGGATATGTCTCTTTAGGCAATGGAAAGAAAAGTGAAAACAAACTGTTGGGACTACATCAAAATAAAAAGCTTCTGCACAGCAAAGGAGATCACTGACAAAACAAAAAGGCAATCTACTGAATGGGAAAAGTTATTGGCAAATGATACATCTGATAAGAGGTTAATATCCAAAATATATAAAGAACTTATACAATTCATCACCAAAACAAATGAACAATCCAATTAAAAAATGGGCAGAGGATCTGAATAGGCCTTTTCCCAAAGAACACATCCATGTGGCCAAAAGACACATGAAAAGATCTCAACATCACTCATCATCAGGGAAATACAAATGAAAACCACATTGAGATATCACCTCACACCGGTCTGAATGGCTAAAATTAACAACACAGGAGACAACAGGTGTTGGTGAGGATGCACAGAAAGGTGAACCCTCTTGCACTGTTGATGGGAATGCAAACTGGTACAGCCACTCTGGAATACACTAAGGAGGTTCCTCAAAAATTAAAAACAGAACTACCATATGATCCAATAATTCCACTACTGGGTATTTACCCAAAGAAAATAAAAACACTAGTGATAAAGATATCTACACCGCTATCTCTACTGCAGCATTATTTACAATATCCAAAATACGGAGGTAACCCAAGGGTCTCCCTAGATGGATAATGAAGATGTGACACACACACACACACATACACACACACACACACACACACACACACACACACACAGTGGAATATTACTCAGCCACAAAAAAGAATGAAGTCTTGCCTTTTGCAAGCATGTGGATGGAGCTAGAGGGTATTAATGCTAAGTGAAATAAGACAGAGAAAGACAAACACTACATGACTTCACTTATATGTAGAACCTAAAAAACTAAGCAAACGAACAAACAAAAAGCAGAAACAGACCCATAAATACAGAGAACTGATGGCTGCCAGAGGGGAGAGGGTTGGGGGAGGGGCAAAATGGATGAAGGGGAGTGGGTGATACAGGCTTCCAGTATGGAACAAATAAATCATGGAGAGAAAAGGTACAGCATAGGGAATATGGTCAATGGTATTGTAATACCAACACAGATGGAAGCTACACTGGTGGTGAGTATAACATTAATTTGTCAAATCACTATGTTGTACATCTGAAATTAACAGAGCATTGTGTATCAACTATACTTCGACTAAAAAAAGGGTGGCATGGATGTCCACCCTCAGTTGGCTATACTGTGGTGTGCTTTCCCCAACTGGAGCAGTGTCAGAAAAAGTACCTGAGGAGCCTCGACATCCACCCTTACCTGGCTGCAGGAGGACTCCTTCCCCTAAGTGGGATGGTGGTAGGGAAGGCCACATGAAGAGCCATCAGTAACAAGGGAAACCTTACTGGCTCAGTGGAGGGGGATGGTAACAAGACCCCCCCAATTCTCCCAGCTAGGGCACAGTTATGAGGAAGCTTGAAATCCCACTCCCAGCCGGCAGCAACAGGTGTCTGTTCCTATCCCAAGGCACAAACAAGGGCCACGTGGGGAATTGGGGCTCTCATCCTCACACAGCAGTAAGAGGAATCAGCTTCCCTTCTCCTTCCCTTCTTTCCCTCTTTCCTTTAAGAGAGAAAGAGAGAGAGTGGCGGAGGGAGAGAGAGAATCTCAAGCAGTCTCATCGCCCAGCATGGAGCCCAACGTGGGGCTTCATCGCACCACCCTGAGATCACGGCCTGAGCCGAGATCAAGAGTCAGATGCTTAACCCACTGAGCCACCCAGGCGCCCCAAGAGGAAACAGCTTCTTACTCCTGGGGCACCATGTCGGGGAAGGCTCTGCTAAAACAGAAAAACAAGATTCAGAATCTTAATACCCAAAATGTCCAGGATACAATGAAGAATCGCCATGCCAAGAAGCAGGAACATCTCTTCTTAAATAAAAAATAGAAGCAAATGCCAAAACCAGGATGAAACTGATGGAATTACTGGACAAGAATTCTAAAGCACCATCATAAAAGTATTTCCACAAGCAATTATGGACATGCTGGAAATAAATTAAAAACCACAAAGTCTTAGCAGAGAAACAGAAGACACAGTAAAGTATCCAGAAATTTTTGAACTTAGAAATACAATAACCGATAAAAAAATGGGTAGACGTAGACTGCAGCCTGAGATGACAGATAAAAGAATATGTGAAATTAAAGATCAAAGAACAGAAATTACCCAATCTGAACAACAGAGAGAAAATACTAAAAACAACAATGACAACAAACCCAAGGGTCCAAAACAAAAGACTGAACACTCATCACCACCACTCCAGCAGGAGAAGAGAAAGAGTGTGGGGCTGGAAAAGGACTCAAACAAATAATGGCTGAACATTTCCCAAGTTAGGCAAAAAGACATAAATAAGCCCATAGAGTTAAAAAAAAAAAAAAACCTAATCAGACCCCCACAGCATAAAACCAAAGAAATTACCGTGAAGTTTGTTAAACAAAGAAAAGATCTTGACAGTGGCATGAGAGACCTCACCTACAGGAGAAAACCAATTTGAATGGCAGCGCACTTCTCGTCAGAAACCATGGAGCCAGAAAGAAGTGGCACAATGGTTTTCAGTGCTCAAAGAAAAGAACTGTCAGTTTAAAATTCCACAATGAGTGAAACTTTTCTTCAGGAATAAAGAAGAAATTGAGTTATTCTCGGAGGAAGAAAACCCACAAAGAAATTGCTGCCCTAAAAGAATGTCTTGAAGAAGTCGATGGATCAGAAATGAACTGATAAGGGCAGGAATCCTAGAACATGAGGAAGGAGGGTAGAGAAACAGAAAGAGTACAAATATAGGGAAATAAAATGTACTTGCTTTTTTCTTTTGAGCTGGCTAAAATATGTATGGCACTTGAAGTAAAAATTACAAAATTGCTGTGGTTCTCAAATAGGAAAATGAAGTTAAGATAATTAACTTACAGAGGATTATATGAATCTGGTGGGGTAAACAGACATAAAGACAGTGGTTAGGTTTCTACACACCGCTCAATTGGGTAAAATGTCAACACCAGGGGTGCCTGGGTGGCTCAGGCATTAAGCGGCTGCCTTTGGCTCAGGTCATGATCCCAGGGTCCTGGGATCAAGCCCCGTATCGGGCTCCCTGCTCTGTGGGAAGCCTGCTTTTCCCTCCCCCACTCCCCTGCTTGTGTTCCCTCTCTCGCTGTGTCTCTCTGTCAAATAAATAAATAAAATCTTTAAAAAAATGTCAACACCAGCACACTGTGACCAATTATGCATATACAACGTAATACCTAGAGTGTCCGATGAAGAATATATGTAAGGACTTACATTCACAACAGTGTAGGTAAGTCACAATGGAATTATGAAGTAATATTCAGGTAACCTACAGGAGGCAGGGGGGAAAAAAGAAATGAGCAACAGAGGTAACAAGTAACACAAAAATTAAAACAGCAGATTTAAGTGTTTTTACACCACACTAATAATTACATTGCTAGGATGGCAAAACTGCTCCAGGTTCTTGAGGCAGATGCTTAACTGACTGAGCCACCCAGGCGCCCCAATTTTTGAATGTTTAATAAACATTGCATTCCTGGAATAAACTCCACTATTATTATAGTGTATTACCCTTTTCCTATCTTATTGGATTTCATTTGCTAAAATTAAAAATAAACCGGTGCATTTATGTTCATGAAGAATATTGGTCTGTAGTTTCCTTTTCATGCAACATCTCTGTGTTAATCTCACTATCAGGATAATGCTGGCTACATAAAATAAGTTGGGAAGTGTGTTCCATGTTTCAGCTTTTGGGAAGAGTTAGTGTAAAATTCATATTATTTCTTCCTTGCATGGTAGGCTTTGCCAGTAAAGCTATCTGGACCTTGAGTTCACTTTGTGGAAGGGCATGGGATTGGGAATTCAGTTTCTTTCATAGGTATTTAGTAAGCAATTCGGGCCATCTGTCTTCTTGAATGAGCTTTGGTAGGTTTTATCTTTCAAAGAATTTATCCCTTTCATCTAGCTAGTCAGATTTATAGGCACAAGATTGTTCATAGTTTTCCCTTATTATCTTTCTAATGACTGCCCGTCTGCTGCATTTGTGCTGATGCCATCGTTCTAATCCCTAATATTGGTAATTTTTAATTTTTTCTCCTTTCCCCCCTTGGTTAGTCTGACTAAAGTCAGCTGTACTGGTTCTTAAGGAACCAGCTTTACTTTCATTAACTTTCTCTATTTGTTTTTGCTGTTTTCTATTTCATTGATTTCTTCTGTTATTTCTTCTACTTTGGGCTTAATTCATTCTTTTACCAGTTCCTTAAAGTGGGAGCTGAGGTCATTGATTTGAAATCTTCTTTTTCTTCTAATATATTTAACACTATAAATTTCTCCCCAAGTAGTGACATCCCACATTTTATGTTAGTTATACATTTTTTAGTTAGTTCAAAATAATTTCTAATTTCCCTTTTGATTTCATATTTGATGCATCAATTATTGAGAAGCATGTCATTTAGTTACCAAATAGTTGGGAATATTTCTGTTATTGAGTTATAATTTAATTGCATATTATGGTCAGAGTACATATTTTGAATAGCTTGATTCATTTTAAACTTTCTTAGACTTGTTTTATGGCCTAGGATGTATTCTATCTTCATCAATGTTCTGGGTATACCTGAAAAAGATGTATGTTCTTCTGTTTGTGGTGGAATATTCTATAAATGGCAATTAGTTCAGGACAGTTGATAGTGTTCACATTTTCTATATCCTTACCGATCTTCTGTACATTTGTTCTATAAATTATTGAGAAACGTTATTGAAATCTCTGAATTGTAAATTTGTCTACTTCTTGTAGATTATATATATTTTATCAGTTATATTGATAAAATAATTCACATACCATACAGTTTACCTGTTTAAACTGTGTAATTCAATGGCTTTCAGTAGATGCAGAGAGTTCTGCAACCATCACCACAACCAGTTTTGGAACATTCTTATTCCCCAGGGTGCCTGAGTGGCTCAGTCCTTAAGCATCTGCCTTCGGCTCAGGTCATGATCCCGGGGTCCTGGGATCGAGGCCCACATCGGGCTCCCTGCTTGTCAGGAAGCCTGCTTCTCCCTCTCTCACTCCCCCAGCTTGTGTTCCCTCTCTCGCTGTCTCTCTCTCTGTCAAATAAATAAATAAATTCTTTAAGAAAAAAAAAGAACATTCTTATTCCCCTACATTCCTCTAAATCCCCACCCCTTAGCTGCTAGGAACGTAAAATAGTGCATTCCCTCTGGAAATAGCCAGCTTCTCAAAAAGTAAACATAGAATTTTCATATTACCCAGGAATGTCACTCTTAGGTACATATCCAGAAGACTTGAAAACAGAGACCCAAAGATATTTGGACACCAGTGTTCATAGCAGCACTATTCACAATAGCCAAAAAGGGGAAACAACCCAAGTGTCCATCAACAGATGAATGAGTAAACATGCTGTAGATAGGGCGCCTGGGTGGCTCAGATGGTTAAGCGTCTGCCTTTGGCTCAGGTCATGATCCCAGGGTCCTGGGATCGAGTCCCGCATCGGGCTCCCTGCTGGCTTCTCCCTCTGCTTCTCTCTCTCTCTCTGTCTCTCATGAATAAATAAAAAAAATAAAATCTTTAAAAAAAAACATGCTGTAGATACATACAAAGAAATATTATTCAGCCATGAAAAGGAATGGAGTTCTGATACATGGAACTATATTAACGATCCTTGAAAATATTTTAAGTGAAATAGACCAGATACAAAAAGGACAAATATTGTATGATTCCACTTACATGATGTATCTAGAATAGGAAATTCATAGGGACAGAAAGTAGAATAGAGCTTACCAGTGCACAGAGGAGGGCAGAATGGGGAGCTATTGCCTAATAGTTAGAGTTTCTGTTTGGAATCATGAAAAAGTTCTGGAATTGATAGTGGTGGTGGTTACACAACACTGTGAATGTCCTTAATGCCACTGAATTGTACACTTAGAAATGGTTAAAATGTTAAACTTTGTTATTTATATTGTAATTAAAAAATTACACTACAAAAAAGGCAAATACAAAAGAATGCAGGAATGGAGAGAAGATGGGACAGAAAAATAGAAGACAGGTTTGTCATAGGTGCCGCCCCCTGCATTGTGTGCCTACCCACGCGACTGGCCAAGTTCTGCTGATGGGGCTGGGCTGCTGCGGATGTGGGTCAGGTATGCTGATCCAAGTAGCTAGGCATCTGCACAGTTAACTTTCCTGAACAGGTGGCAGTCCTGCAGTTTATGTACCCACTGGCATTTCCTGTGATTGGGTCAGTGTTGCAAGTGGAGAGGTTCGTTGCTGGTGGTGCGCAGAGGCGGGTACCCAGACTGTAAGAATAGGAGAACCCCTTGAAGACTGATTCCAAGAACACCTCCAAAGAGGACTTCCCTGGGGATATCTTCAACGTGTCCACCTTTGACTGCTTCAGATCGGAAAAAAAAAAAAACTTTGATTCTTAGAGTCACTTACTTCAGCTATTCAAGGTGATATTGAGTAAGTTAAGAAACAGCTAGACTTACCAGAACATTTGGAACTCAAAGAAGACAATGTCTTCCAGGTTCCTAAAGGAAACTAATGAATGGCCACTGGGGAGAAATCATCTGTCTTATTTATTCATCAACTGCTTATAAGTGTGCAACTTGTTTTGGTTATATTACTAAAGCTGTGTATTGGTTTAAAGAGTATAAAGTATTTACCACATTATGCTTTAAGTTAAACCCATCATGCGTCAGTATTAAAGAGTCATCCTAAAAAAAAAAAACAAGATTTTTTAATGTATATGTTAGTTAAAAACGCTTTCAAAGCTTTCTAAAATATACCACTAGAAAGGTCTTAAAACTGCCTTATGATGGAAATAAAATGCATCCTTTACTATAAAAGGCAAGTTTTTAATTTGAGTTGAGAACTGTAAAATCCAGCATGGATGCCATCGAATAATACGCGCTCTAAACAGAGAAGGCTTAGAAAAGCAAATGCACTGAAAAAAGGATTCATGTTTATGACAAACCTAAGGGGAAAAATCCAGACTTTGTATTTTGTATGTATTTTGAATTAATGCTTTATTATTGACATAAAGACCTGTGGCATTTCATTTTATTCAGTTCCTTCATGAGATCAAATCATTGTACCACTGTCCATGTTCGTATAGATCTACATCAATTCTAAATAGTCTAGGTTCCCTCCTTCTTCCAAGTTTTGTCCATATATATATTTTTAAAGATTTTATTTATTTGCCAAAGAGAGACAAAGCAAGAGAAGGAACACAAGCTGGGGGAGTGGGAGAGGGAGAAGCAGGCTTCCCATGGAGCAGGGAGCCAGATGTGGGGCTCAATCCCAGGACTCTGGGACCATGACCTGAGCTGGAGGCAGACGATTAACAACCGAGCCACCCAGGCACCCCTCCATTTTTGTAAGACAAAGTAAAATGACTTTTTCATTCCATAGTTCTCATTTTTGTGTTAATACTTCTCACTCCTTTGTCAGAGTACATATTCTTCAACATTTACTTGACTTAGGTTCTTCTTTCCTTGAAATGACTGTCAGGGTCAGTCATTGTCCATTTAGATTATTTTGCAACCATAGTTATGAGAGATTGATTGTTTATACCATTTCATCCTTTCACTGTATTAATGATGATGATCATGTATATCTGTATTGATTAGAAAAAAAAACTTTTGTCTTTAGGTTTCTTCGGGATTTAAATGAATAAATAGCAGTTCACTTATATATCCAACTCAAAGAACACAAAATGCTTGTTTTCCCCCGGGAAAACTATTTAAGAGCCAATTAAATTATGAAATATTTAGAAGGTTATTTATTTTCATGTAATGATTTGCTCCTAAGCAAGTCTAAGCTGTTATAGGTGTGTATGCACTGTAATTTGATGTCATTTTAAAGAGAGCTTGTAGCTTGAAAGAAAGGCATAATAAAATTGTAGTTAAAAAATCTTCATACTGATACATTTTTCTTCAACTATGTGATTTTTATTTAAATATTTTATTTATTTATTTGAGAGACAGAGAGAGCACAAGCAGGGGGAGCAGCAGAGGCAGAGGGAGAAGCAGGCTCCCCGCTTAGTGGGGAGGCCGACATGGGGCTCTTGATCCCAGGACCCTGGGATCACGACCTGAGCCGAAGGCAGACGCTTAATGTATTAAGGCACCCAGGTGCCACAACGATGTGATTTTTGATCACTTGAGTCCTTTTGTTTACACTGGTAGAAGTTTGAGATCACTGCATATTTAGAAGCTAAGATTACTGATTGCTTTGGGCTCCTGAAACAGTTGAATGTATCATCGTTCACCTGAGCGACAGATCTGGTGGGCGTCTTGGGGTGGGGGGAAGAAGTGTATAGAAGATACCTTTAAAGGTGATGATATTATAAATCAGTTTCCCTAATTTGCATAAATTAATGAGCTGTTTGCACTAAAGACATTTACAAAGTATATAGGAAAATATCTAAAACTGATGTTGAGGTACCGGGACATGGATAAATGCAACTGGGTCGTGTTTTCCTTTTTGGTGTAGGAATTTGTGGCAAACAGAATAGCTTGTGGCTTTTTCATTTCTTCTTTAGTAAAATATTGGTTCATCTCCCCCTCTGATTTACTCCCCTTCATCCTTCCCCTCCTGCTATCTTCTTCTTTTTTTTTTTTTTCTTAACATATATTGCATTATTTGTTTCAGAGGTACAGATCTGTGATTCAACAGTCTGGTACAATTCACAGCACTCACCATAGCACATACCTTCCCCAATGTCTATCACCCAGCCACCCCATCCCTCCCACACCGCCACCACTCCAGCAACACTCAATTTGTTTCCTGAGATTAAGAATTCCTCATATCAGTGAGATCATATGACACATGACTTTCTCTGATTGACTTATTTCACTCAGCATAACACCATCCCCTTCCATCCACGTCATTGCAAATGGCAAGATCTCATTCCTTTTGATGGCTGTATAATATTCTATTGTGTATATATACCACATCTTCTTTATCCATTCATCTGTCGATGGACATCTTGGCTCTTTCCACAGGTTGGCTATTGTGGACATTGCTGCACATACCCCTTCGGATTCCTACATTTGTATCTTTGGTGTAAATACCCAGTAGTGCAATTGCTGGATCGTATGGTAGCTCTATTTTCAATTGTTTGAGGAACCTCCATACAGTTTTCCAGACTGGTTGCACCAGCTTGCATTCCCAACAAGAGTGTAGGAGGGTTCCCCTTTCTCTGCATCACCACCAACATCTCTCCTTTCTTGGCTTTTAATTTTAGCCATTCTGATGGGTGTGAGGTGGTATCTCATTGAGGATTTGATTTGGATTTCCCTGATGCCGGTGATGTTGAGCACTTTTTCATGTGTCTGTTGGCCATTTGGATGTCTTCTTTGGAAAAATGTCTGTTCATGTCTTCTGCCCATTTCTTTATTGGATTATTTGTTCTTTGGGGGTTGAGTTTGATAAGTTCTTTATAGATTTTGGATACTAGCCCTTTATCTGATATGTCATTTGCAACTATTTTCTCCCATTCTGTCAGTTGTCTTTTGGTTTTGTGGACTCTTTATTTTGCTCTGCAAAAGCATTTTATCTTGATGAAGTCCCAATAGTTCATTTTTGCCCTGGCTTCCCTTGCCTTTGGCGATGTTTCTAGGAAGAAGTTGCTGTGGCTGAGGTCGAAGAGGTTGCTGCCTGTGTTCTCCATTAGGATTTTGAGGGATTCCTGTCTCATGCTTAGGTCTTCTGACCATTTGGAGTCTATTTTTGTCTGTGCTGTAAGGAAATGGTCCAGTTTCATTCTTCTGCATGTGGCTGTCCAATTTTCCCAACACAATTTGTTGAAGAGACTGTCTTTTTTCCATTGGACATTCTTTCCTGCTTTGTCAAAAATGAGTTGACCATAGAGTCGAGGGTCCATTTCTGGGGTCTCTATTCTGTTCCATTGATCTATGTGTCAGTTTTTGTGCCAGTACCATACTGTCTTGATGATGACAGCTTTGTAATGGAGCTGGAAGTCCGGAATTGTGATGCCGAGGGAGTGGGATTTTTTTAGGTCACTGTAACTGTTGGTCCCCTGGGGGTGGGCAATTCCTGTTCTGCTCTTAACGTTGTCTCTAGCGGTTGGAGTGTGTATTACAATCCCATAGGAAAATGGCAGGGGGGTTACAGTGGTCGGCAGGCTATTGTTATTGATGATTTTTATGGGTGGGTTCCATATGATGAGATGTGAGATCTTATGGATAGGGATCCTCATTAAGGGCCCGTAAAGAGTGCTTTTTCTGAGTTTAATAGTAGATATACTTTTATTATTTTTAATAGCCCTCCTTCTTCTTGGTACCCCAATGAGCAGTGCATTACAATAATGCCTGCATTTTATCCGTGTGTGGATGAGTGTTTGAGAATGGAAAATGTTGGCAATGCCTCTACAAATTGTACACTGGAACATCCAGAGAATAAAATTGTATTTTTGACAACAAAATAGGAAGTATCGTCCTGTAATTCTTAGCTTAAACCAGGGGAGGGGGCCTTTTTTGTGGTATTGGTAAAGAGTACCGTAGTCCTTCCTAGGGAACATTATCAGACTCTATTGGGAACTTGGTCTTTGTTATTGTAGAAGAATCAGGAGTTGACAAATTATTTGTCTCCTGTTTCATTTTCCAGGAACATTTCCACAATATTTGGTTTCACACCTCTGCCATTGTGAAATCATCCCAGATTTGGCACCAGCTCACCCTTCTGTGCAAAGGGTATGTTTGAACCAAGAAAAAAGCAGCTTCTGGGTGACTGGGAGTCTCTAGGATCAGAATGCTGTTGGTAAGAAGTTACTGTGATCCTAAATTCTGAACAAGCTCCTGACATCCACACTAAATAGAGTTCAGATTTAGAAACTTCAGATAGAAATTTTGTGTCCATGATGACAACTAAAGAACACGTGTGATCCTTAAACTGAACTCTAACCCTTAACTTTAACCCTAAAAGCTAACGTGACCCTAAACCCCAAACTGGAACCCTGAATCTCAAACCTGAAACTGAACCCCACACCCAAACTCTGAACCCAAGTCCTGAATCCAAGCCCTGAACCACGAACCCAAACCCTGAACCAGAACTCTGAGTCATGAGCCCTGAACCCAAACCCCAGCAAGAACCCAAACACAAATGTGACCTTAAACTTTATCCCCTAAGCCCTAAGTCTTAAACCCTAAATCATAAGCCTAAAGCCCTAAGCTCTCATCCTAACCATTAACCTCACCCTCACCCAAAACCCTCACCCTCACACTGATCCTAAACCAAAACCTTGATTTAGAACTATGACCCAAACCTGAACCTGAACCCAGAACCAAACCCTTGACCACACTTTGTTTATGCATTCACCATGGATGGACATTTACATGGTTTCTACCTTGTGATTATCGTGAACATTGTTCGGGTTTGGGGGCTAGGGTTAGGGTCTTGGGCTGGGGTTAGGACCAACTTGAGATCAAGTTTGGGTCGGAATCATGTTCAGTCAGGGCCAGGGCAATTTTTGAGTCAGGACTGTTGTCATTCCGTATTGTTTCCAATTAATTGTTTCTTAGCTATTTTTGGAGAAGTTGGGGGGATACTAGGCTCCATTCAGCTTGAATTTTCAGAATTTAATGGCTTCAGCTGGACCCAGGGAGCGAGCAGGTGTTTCCATTGAACGGGGAGCTCACCTTGTCCTGCACTGCCTCCCCCGCCTGCGGAGGGCGCACGACCCCAGCTCCCGCCCGGAGCCCAGAGCCCGGCCTGCGCAGCCGCCGTGACAGGGGCGGACCTCAAAACCTGAGGTGGAGGCTTCTGGGGGCCGTGGGGCGCTTCCACGCTGACGGGAGCCCGTCCTCCTCAGGACTCGCTGTGGAGGCTTCTAGAGGACACGGGGCGGTGTCCACACGGACAGGAGCCCGGCCTCCTCAGGACCTGCTCTGGAGGCTTCTGGGGGCCGTGGGCCGTATCCACGCTGACAGGAGCCCGGCCTCCTCAGGCCCCGCCGCGGGAGGAGAAGGTGAGGAGAAGCCGTCTGAGCGGGGACCGCGGAGGGGGCCCGAGCTCACAGGACGCAGCGGAGGAAGGGCGGGTGCGCAGACCGCGGGGTGTCCGTGGCTCTGTGTGCGGTGACGTGGGGTCCCCGGGGTGCCGTGCGCGGGGCTGTCGGGGCTCCGCTCTCCGGCCTCGGATCCGCTGCGGCGGCCCCCGCGTCCGTGTCCACGCGCACCCGGAGTCGGTTCCTGGGCTGCTCCCGCGGTCTGCGGTCCGGGCCGGCCGCCCGCCGCTGTGCTCCGGCTCCCCCGCCTCGGCCCCGCGGCTCCTCCCCGCGTCCACACCCGCGTCAGGGCTGTGGGTTCCGTGTCTGCGAAGACCCCGCTGGAGGCCCGTAGCGGCGGCGCGGACTCGGCGGACGGCGGGGGGAGAGTAGACGTGTCCGCAGCGTGCGCTCTGCCCTGAGCGCGGGGCGTCTTCCCGGCGTGTCTCCCTCGACGTCCGCGGTCCGTGTCTCACGGGGTCGGAGGGCAGGTGTGTCGGCTCCTGGGGACGTGTGCTCCTCGGTGTGTGGTTCTTCTCGATGCGGCTGTGAAGGAGCCTGTGCTCCGCGGGTCTCGTCCTGACGGTGTGTGAGGAGCGCCTGGAAATGCACCGGATTTTTGTCTCTCGGTTTTGCTCCTGGCCAACTTACCGAGTTTATCCGTCCTGTTGACCTTAAACTGAAAGTGCCGGTCGTTTTACCAGCAAAATGGGTTTATTTGGGAAGAGCAGAGACTTGCCGTCCGGGACAAGCCAGCTCCGGCCACATCGCGGACGAGAAAGGACGGAGAGGAACAGCATGTCGTGGGGAAGGAGGAGGCAGCGGGGGGCGCTGTTCCGATGGGAAGTCCGCCGGAGAGAAGCCGGCTTCGCGGTGACGGCGGCTCGCCCCCCTGAGCTGCAGGGAGCGTGGGGTTCCTGGAGGAGCGGACACCTGCGTCCTCCGCTCCGGGGCCTGTGACTGATGGGTGTCTCCCGTGGAGGCTTCCGACCCTGGGCCTGTGACTGACGGCCGTTCCCGTCCCTGACCCTGAGCGGCGGGCTCCCCCCTCCGGCCTCCCCCGCTGGCGTCCCCAGTCCACGTTCCTGAGGTGCCCGTCTTGCATTTTCACAGTTCTAACCAGGTTTTGGGGGAGGGTTGTGGAAAATGGGAATTCCAGATCCCACTGCTTCTGCTGCACCCGAGACACAGGGGCTGCTGATTGAATCCTCCCGCGACTCTCTTGCTATCATGTGGCCTCCTTCAAGGGCGAGTGGCCTCTCCACGGTGGGGGAACCGGGTCTGGGAGGGCGCGGCCTCCATCCTGAAGTCTGGTGTCCTCTCTGCTTCCGTGACCTGGTGCTGACGTGGTGGTTTGAAGAGTCGTGGACTCTGCGGTGATTTCAAAGTGCGGTCAACCTGTCACCGCAGCGCAAATACGCTTTACCTCCACCACTCAGACCCCCAGCTCTCGTCTCCTTACCACATTTACCACTTCACACGGGGTGCTTCAGGGCGTGTTACCCCAAACAGGGACACTGTCCCGCGGAACCACCACATACCCGTAAATGAGGAAATCATTACAGTCTCCACATTATAACCCAGACCACAGGCCCACTTCCACTGCCACCACCTGCCCCACATCCGAAATGGCCTTTTCCATTCAGATCCAGTTTTCTTTTTCTGGAACTGCTCCGAGACTTTCCCTTATTTTCACAACCCTGATGGATTTAAGGATTTAAGGATGGATTTAAAGCCATTTCACCTTTGATTATCTTTTTCAAGATTGTTCTGGCTAACTTGTGGTCCCTTGAAATTCCATATGACTGTTAGGATTTGCTTGTGCATTTCTTCCCAAAGGCCTTTGTGAATTTTGTTGGGAACACATTGAATTTCCACATCGCCTTGTGTTCTACTGCCATCTTATCAATAGCATGTCTTTTCCTCACCATGGGGTGTCTTCAGAATTATTTAGGTTTCCCTTACTTTCTTTCAGCAATTTTTGTAACATTCAGTGTACAAGATGTGCACCCTGATTACTTCTATACCTAAAAATTTGTTAATGTTGGTGTTCCCTAAAATGGAATTGTTTTCTTAAATTCCTTTTTGGATGATTCATTGCTAGTGTACACAAATAAGAGAGATTTTTGTGTATTGATATTTTGTCCTGTAACTTTGCTGAATTAGGTAGCTGGCTGTAATCATTTTTTGTTGATTCTTTAGGAAGCTCTTTATAAGATGATGTCATCCCTGGTCTCTGAATAGACAGAGTTCTAGTGTTTCCTTTCACATGTGGATGCCTTCTTTCTTGGCTTATCCTTCTGGGTAGAACTTTCAGTCCAATATTGAGCAACAGGTGAAAACCAGCAACCTGTCCTTGTTCCTGATTTCAGACTAGAGCTGTCCATCTTCAGACTTAAGCATGGTGTTTGCTAGAGATTTAATGAGAAAATTACTCCTTACTCCTGCTTTTGTGAGTATTTATATCAGCAACAGACTTTGGACTTTGGTTAGAACATTTTCTGCATCAATTAATATGACCACATGATTTATTAAAAATTCATTGTGCTGTATAACATTGCTTGTTTCACTCTATTGAATAACCTTTGAGGTGTTTGTGCAGAGCCACTTGCTTAGGGTGCACAGTCTATTTATGAGCTCTTGGTTTTGCAATTCTTCTGATCTAGCTTCTTACATCTCTTTTAAGAAAGGTACAGGAATGTATTTTGCTGATTTTGTGGGGTTGGTAATAGTGGTTAGGGCTAGGGTTAGGAGTTAGGGATTAGGTTTAGGGTTAGGGTCTCCCTGTCCCCTGCTGCACAGAACCCATTCTCCTCTGTAACTAGAGTGATATTTTCGGAACATAACCTTTGGGCCTTTCTGTGGTCTGCTCCCCTCCTGCCCGTCCTCTCCAGCCTCACCTCTTCCACCACGGCCCCCCCTTCTGTGGGCCACCCAAGTGTGTGGTCGTCCCACATGTGCCCTAGGCCTGACTACAAGGTTCCTGCCTTGGTTTTAAATGGCTATTTCTGTGCTGGTGTTTGTGAAATGTGGGCATTCGCTCTGTCTGGATGTGCATCCCCTTGGGATTCCTCAGTGCCCACCAGTGGGTTTGCACTTGTGCACTTTCTCTGGACCAGCTGCCTGCACTGTGTCTTAGCAAGCACTTACTGAGCTCAGTCACCCAACAAGGGGCAGAGCATGAGAGCGAGAACTAAGATACAGGCTCCCTGCTACTGGGCCCTCCAGGGACTCGCGATGGCCCCGACGTCCTGACTCCTTTTGTATTGTGATATAAAGGACATACAACTGATACCATGAAGCACGTTTCAGTGGCAATAAGTATATTCCCTGTTCTGCACCGGCTACCTCTGTCCATCGCCACAATGTTTTCATCATCCCAAACTGAACCTCTACCCACGAAACCCTAACCCCCCATTCGCCTTCCCCAACCCCGGCACCCAGCAGCTCCTTCCACCTCTGTGAATGGGAGTGCTCTCCATCCCTCCCAAGTGGGGTCCTCCGGTGTCGGTCCGTTAGGGACTGGCTTATTTCACATAGCATAATGGCTTCAAGGTCTGTCCCTGTGAGCCGGAACCTGACCCACTTTCCCCCCAAAAGTGTGGCTCAGCCCTCTCCTGTCTGAGCCGAACTTCCTCAGTCCCCTCTGCTCCCCTCACCTTCCTCCTCAGCCTGAAGATGATCCCAGCCAGTCTGCAGCTTTGAAGACCTGCTCAGTCCGGATGCCAGGCACATAACCCGGGGGCCCCGGTCCTCACCTATACCCCATCTGTCTATGTCAGGTTCCTGCTGCCCTCCCCCAACTGACCAGCTGTAACTCCCACAGGTGTCCCCATCTCAGGAGAGGGAAACACCAAGTCCAGACCCTTGGAGTCCTCTGGGACTTCTTGCTTGCTACCAACTCTCCCAGTAGTGAAGTGGCTACTGGAGGACATTCAATGTCAAAAAGATTTAAAGGCATACGTGAGTCTCTGCTGCCTAAGGCAATGGATAACAGTTGGGGCAAATAGAAACCAAGCATAATCACAGGAAGAAAGGCTGAGGAATGAGGAGCTTTAGGGATGAAGGGTCTGGAAGCTCTGACGGCCCCTACCTGAACTTCAGATGCTCTTCAGTTACTCCGGTGCCTCTGGTATCTTCCTGGAAACCTGACATGGCTGTTTTCAGACAGCTCGTCCAGCAGTACCCTCAGTTTCTGGGAGGTGAATTTGCTGGAATCCGCAGGGTGTACTGCTGCCCCACCGGGATCGCGTTTTGAAGGTGCTTTGTCCGGGCATCTGAGGATGCTACAATGCCCAGAGGCAGGTTTCCAGAAAGCGCACTGGGGTCCGTGGCATCCTACTGTTTTCGAATCAAAGCCCTGAGATCTTTAAAATGCCAGCAATGTTACAGCATGGGCCAGAAAAGCAAATGTCCCTGTGCACCCAACACCACCTAAACTATTGGGCATTTCTTGTCACTTGAGCTGAGCACAAAGGATTGGGAGTCGGGGCTTGAGGAGGGTCTGGGCCAGACTTTGTATTTGGGAGACAAAGACCATCCAGACAAGCTTATGCTGAGCCTGAGGAGGGGGGTCTGTTTGGAGACCCCAGTTGCAGGCACTGCTGTCCACGGATTATCCCTCAGCCTGCCCCAGTGCACCTGCTGCTGGGGGAGAGCCTGCCCCCTCCTCTCTGCCTGAGGGCTCTCTCCTGTACCAGGTGCCTCTTTCCCTGCGAGCCACTGCCATCCTGCAGCCTGGGAGGGTGGACACCCTGAGTTCCTCCAGCTACTGGGGGAGCACCTGCCCCCTCCTCTCTGCTTGAGGGCTCTCTCCTGCATCAGATGCACCTCCTCTCCTGCCAGTCACTGTCAGCCTACAGCCTCGGTGGGTGGATACCCTGACAACCCCCAGCCCGGTGGCCAGAGCCAGTGTGACATTGTTTCCCAGCAGGCCTTTATGCCATGTCGCCACAGTGCTCACTCTCCTCCTGCAGGCTCACTGTGCCACATCCTCCCTCAGTCTCCCTGGGCCCAAGTCTTCTTCTGCTTGCGGACCATCCTTGACCCAGGCTCCACACGCTGGGACTGGGAGCAGGTTTCTGGACCTTCTGGAATCTCGCTTCCGTGCCCATGACATGGGCACAGTCCATCCTCACAGACTGCGCAGAGGAGACCCAGCGCAGGAAAAGGCAGGCCACTACAAGGGAGATGGCAAGTGACCCCAGAAGGAGCACACAGTCCTTGCAAAAAGCACCGGGCTCACAGGACCCAGCATAGGATGTGGGCGTCAGGCCAGGGGGCACAGGGAATCCTGGAGGGGGTGACCCTGTCGGGGAGGCCATGGAAGGGTCCCAGAAGAAGCAGGAGACAAGGAAGACGACAGGACACAGCTTCCCAAGGAGTTTGATGGAAGGATCAGAGAATTGCAGAGACCCTTGGGAAAACTCAGACCCTGGAGATGTTGGCTGAAATGCTGGCATTTGGTCCGAAATGTTGGGTCACAACACCGCAGTCGACACTGGATGATTTAGTCTTTGTTGGTTCTAGGAATCAGTAGGTACCTGCCAGTGGAACTCACATTGCATGAAGTCTAAGATATACTTACTTTTCATTACTTTTCAGGACTAGATTTTTCTAGAGGAAGTGCTAAGTTTGGGTCTTCCATTCTTTTCTTTGTGCAACTGGCCTGTGTTTTCAGGAGCACATTCCTTGTGCTCATCACCACTCCTAGCCCTGAGAATTGCCCCTGTCTCCATCTCAATGTTCCCAGGGGCAGGGTGGCAGGAGGGGTGGGTCTCAGGAGGGGCTTCCCAGATCCTGTGTCCCGGATGACACCGGGACAGTAGCTGCAGGGCATTCTGTCATGAGGACTGGGACAGTGGATCCCATCCATCTCCTTGGGCATTAGTGTTGTTCCATTCCCTGCTCTCTCCAGCACCGCTGTGATGAACACTCCTGACAATACGTGTGTGAAAAACCGAACCAGAGTTTCCGAGGTTGAGTCCGAGGCTGAGGATGGGTGCACCTGTGGCCTGGGATGGGTGCTGCTCACTGTTCTCCCAGACAGGGGTGCCTGTCACCGTTCTCTCTGGGGGACCTCTACTTCCTCACGTTCTCCCCAGGGCTGCTGGTCCCCAGACCAGACACCTGCCAGTCTGAGGGTGACCAGCGCTGCCTCCATAGGGTTTCCTTTGCCGGAGTCCTTCCGCAGGAGCTTCCGCATCTCTGACACATATTCCCTGCATGCCTATCCTTCTGCCTTGGACTTGCATTTGTTTGGTCTCCATCCCTGTGGAACCCAGTGACTTGGAGCGTGGTTTGGACCAGAGTCAGGTGAAACCTTTCTCTGGCCTTGGGTTGTGAGCAATACTTTTGCCCTTTGTGGTGTGCCGTCCAGCTTTCTGCATTTCCCTGGTTTCTGTGTGGGTCTCAGGAGGAACCAGCACTGTCCTGTCTGGGTTCAGGCTGTGGTGTCCCAGCAGGACCAGGGGTCTCGGCCCTGAGATTGTTCCCACCATTCCCTTTAGGAATTGTAATCAATGTAATCTATGATTACATCTGATATGTAATCCATTGGGGATGTCAGTATCAAATGAGGGAAATTTTATGACAAATAAACACAGAAGAAAATGAGTCCCGTTTGAAAATAGGGGGGCAGACACAAAGGCCACTATTGCGTGATTCCACTTACAGAAACATCAGGAATAGGTAAAGGAACAGAGAGAGAAAGCAGCTTAGGGGTTGCCATGGTCTGGGCTGGAGGAGAAATGGGCAGGGAGGGCTTCTGGTTCGGGGACTCCTTTGGGGAATGAGATATTCTGCGGCAATATTCTGGGGTGTGGTGGCACAGCGTTGGGCATGTACTTAATGCTTATGACGTGTTCAATTGAAAACAAGTAATTTTATTTAAAACAAATAATACACAGTATATAGAACATGGAAGGATAAAATAACAGTTAATATGTACCAGAGAGAAAGAACATAGGGGGAGGGGATGAAACAATCGGGCGGGGTCTCGTGTTCCAGCGATGGACATAAGGGTAATTGTACAAGGAGCTCCCCCTGCAGGGCTGTGGGCTCTGGATGTGGCCGTGTGAGCCCTGCAGGAGCAGGAGTAGGGGCAGGGGCAGGATCTGGGTCCGAGGCAGGAGCAGTGGCTAGGGTGGGGGAAGGGGGAGTGGCAGGAACTGTAGCAGGGGCAGGGGCTGGGGCAGGATCAGGTGCCAGTTCTTCCGGGACAGCGCCAGGCTCTCCGTGGGCAGGTGCCGGGTCACCTGCCGGCTCCTGGTCCCCTACTGAAGTCACTGCAGGCACCAGCCCTCCCTCCAGATCCGGCTCTAGCTCCTCAGGTGGTGGAGCAGCTGTGAGAGGAGTTAAGCTCACCCACGTGCTTACTCTCTTTGGGCTTTTGCAGAGACAGAGCCCAGCCCAGGCTCTCCCAGAGAAGCCACAGCCGGGAAGGACCCCTCACGGGGACGTCTCCCCAACTGCAGTCCACCCGCTGTGTGCTCTGTGCCCAGTCGTTGCTCCTGGCCCCACACCAGCCTCTGGTGGCTCCTCCCTGTGGGGCCAGCACCAACCCGTCCCCACACACCACAAACACCCAGCCCCAGGCTTCTCACCCTCGGCCTCGGCCTCCGTGGGCTCCTGCTCCTGGACCACTGTCCGGTGAACAACCACCTGGGACAGTGGTCCATGTGGTGTCGGAGGTCTTGCCTGGCAATTCCCCAGCACCATTCTCGGGATGCCTGTGGGGTCAACCCCTCTGTCACTCTGTCAGGGAGGAGGGCATGTCTGCCAGCTGCCTCTCCATGTCCTCCGTGGCCTTCTGCAAAGACAGGGACCGGTAGCCAGCCCTGAGGCGTCACAGCCCTGTCCGGCCATCCACACTGTCCTCCTGCCCAGTCCCCTGCTGCTCCCAGATCAGACACACACCTGTGCGCGCACAGCCCTGCACCCGGGATGCAGTGACCCATCCCTGCAGGGCTATCGGGATAAACCTCGGGCAGAAGGGTCAGCGCCCACACACCCCATCCCACACAGCCAGCCTTGACCTTGAACATAAAGTGCCCACCGGGTATCTGACCCCTCATCAGCCTGCTCCTGCTCGGGGTAGCCCCACACCCATGACCCCCCTTTACACACAAACTCACACACAGGCGCACACACTCACAGACACACAAACACACACAGACACACACCCCCATCCACATACGTGCACACACACTCACACACAGACACACACACACACACACACAGAGGGAGGGCACCTGGGTCTACACAGGTCATCAGAGCGAGTGGGGCTGGGTGGCTGGCCTTGGGCCTCCTGGTGTCACCTCTGTCCTTCTGGCCAAATGGCCAGAGGTGGTGGGGAGCCCTGACATGAAATCCCCAGCGGAGGACAGTGTATGCAGGGCACGCTTTCTTCTGCCTACAGCCTCTGGACCTCAGAAAGCAGCATGTGAGCGTCTTGGTTTGAGGATTTCCAACGAAATGAGCTGGGCAGGGGGCTGCCTGTGGAATGTGGGTGCCTGGTTACTGGGGTTCCAAATTCTGTTGGGCTCTGTTGTCAGGGAAGTGAGGTCACCACTGCCTGGGGTCCCCTTACCCAAATTTCTCCTCACACAGGAGCCCCCCGAGGGCCCCCCTCCCCCGCTGCGGAATGCTCACCCTCCCCCCATGCCCCATCCATACAGTGACACCCTCACAGCCCACCCACAGCCCCTGGAGGCCTGGGTGCAGCCAGTGTCCCAGCTGTGAGGGCACAGAGCTGGATTCAGACCTGGCTCCTGCGTGTGCCCACGGTTATGACCTTGGACAGACCCTGTGCCTCTCAGGGCCTCCCCAGGCTCCCCATCTGCACATCGGGGTATTCTGGCTTCTACTTCTAGGTTCGCCATCAGGGGTAGGACCTCTACACATGTTCCATACCTACTATCACAGGAGGCTGGTGCACATGTGGCAATGCAAGGATGATCCAGGAGCTGGGCTTGGCATGGAACACAGCTCAGAGGGGCCTGGCTCTGCTCTGGGGTCCAGGCAAAGCCACCCCCCTCCTGCCTATGTCCCAGCCCCCGTGGAAGGTAGTAATGTACTGATTCTGACCTTGTCCCCTGGTGACGCAGATTTCCAGGGGCTCCCATTAAGGTTAGGCTCAGGTCCCAGGGCCTCGTCTGTGCCCGTGTGCTGGGCAGTCCCCACAGTGGCTCCTGGCACCCCTGAGTCCTGGTCACACAGCCCTGTGGAATCCCCTCCCGTCCAGGGTGGATGGCCTGTGTGATGGCACTCTCAGGAATGGAATGGCACAAAATGCCTGGATGTCATTTCCAAGCTGGTGGAGGAAAGTCTATGACTTCTCCTGGTTCCCTCTGTCCTGTGTTCATTCTCTGTCTCCTTCTCTGTCTCTGTGTCTTTGTCTCTCACAGGAGCAGGATCTGTGGGTTCCATGGGCGATGTGAGAAACCTCAGAAGCCTCCCTTGTCGCTGTTTGCCTCTCCGGTCCTGGTGCTCCATTCCTTCCCAAGGCCTCCTCACCCTGACCAGAGCAGTGATCCTGGATCCTCTTCCACATGGGGACCCTGAGGCTGCAACAAGGATGGCCCTGACCTTGGTCTCCAGACTGGTGGCCCTGTGCTCTGCCAAGTTCTGCGCACCCAGATCCTCAGCCCCCCAAGCCCCCAGTCTGTCCTCTGCTGAGAAGGACCTCGAGGGGTTAGAAAACATTTTCCCCAGACTGGGATCACAGGGGGTCGGGGATGGAGATCCAAGGCCAACAGGCTCTTCGACAAGCCTGTGGGACCCTTGGGACACTGCATCTCTGCAGCCCAAGTGACAGAAGAGTAAGCTGAGGCCTTTTGTGCTGTAGCCCCTCTGGACTTGGGGGTGGGTATCTCTTCTTACTCCCAAGTGCCCAGGGTGGTGGTGGACACCGGAACCCAGACCCTGTCTTCTCCCAGTTCCCTGGCAACCCCCTGGGTCCCTTGGGGAACCCTGACCATCAGCCTGGCCTGTCTCCCCTCCCCATGCTCTGGATCTGGGTCCTTGCCGGGAGTCCTGATGCCCTGCCCCATGGCCCAGCCGTTTCCAACCTCTTTCTTCTTTCCCCCTTGTCCCCACCTCGTTCCCAGGGTGCCCTCCCCTTCTGACCCCAGCTGGGCAGTCAGAGTGATGTGGGTGTGGGGGTGGGTTTGCAGGTGCACATGCCTCTACGTGCATGGGGATGCCAAAGTCTTGTCGCCACATGGGACGGGGTGGGTAGCTATCCCCAAGGATCTGAGGGGGTCTCACCCCCAAAGCGAACCTCATGGGAGGGTTGGGGCTGGTCTAGGACTGGAGAGCAGCCTTGCTCCTTGGGCTCTGCATCCCTCAGTTGTCCTGGGTCAGTCCCTGCCTCTCTTGACCCAGGTTCCCAACTGTCCCTGAGGGTTGGACATGGAAACGCTTGAACGTGGCCACTCCTCCAGGGGTAGGTGGGGGACAGGTGCACCAGGCACCCAGGCCTCCCCACCGAGAGGGCCAGCCAGGTGTGTCATGTCCAGGTATGCAAAGGAGACCTGCACACAGCACCTGTACGGTGAACCAGCCCTGCAGCGGATGTACATGAGCCCCATGGCTCTGCACCTGACCGTTCCCCCACATCCCCTCACCACAGCCGACTGCTCTGTGGCCCCACAAGTCCACTGGGCCCCGCAATCACACCCACCCTGGGCGGCAGGCCTTAGGGTGCAAGGCCAGGTGGGTAGGATATCTGGGGACACACAGGTCATTGAATACCCCTCCCACCCAGCTGCCCTGGAATGCAGACTCCCTCTCAGGGTCCAGCTGGGCTGGGCCAGAGGACCTGGAGGCATCAGTGGAGGCCAGCTCAGGACACGAGAAGATCAGTCCGCCCCTTCCCCTTCTCCTCTCCTCCTTCTGCCTTGTCTTCCTGGCAGGAGCCGGGACAGAGATCCAGCCTGTCCCTGGCAGCAGCCCCGGCTGGAGTCAGAGGGGCGGGAAGGAGGCCGGGGAGGAGGGGCCCGCCAGCAGGATGCCCGAGTGTGAAGGGGGTCATTACTGTAATGAGGGACCCCGTGGGCATTCAGGGATTTCAGCTCTTTGTAGACATGAGCAGTGGCCCCAGGACTCGGCCCCTGCCCCATCCTTCACTCTCCAGAAGGCCCTGCATCCTCCCCAGCCCAGTCCTTGTCCACAGCCAGTCCTCCCTCCGGCCCCAGGGGCTCCACGGGCTGCGAAATCATTACAAGCTGGAACCGAGCCGTCCCTATGGGGCCTGGTTCCGGGTCCTGCAGCCCCAAAGTGAGGAGAGGTGAGGCCAGGCAGGAGCGGGGAGAGGGCAGAGTGGACTCTCCCTGGGGGCCATGGATCCCTGGTCAGTGCAGACCCTGTTGTGTGCTGGCCCCTCGGGCACCCAGATTCCAGCTCCGGGTCAGGCTCCAGGAGGGAGACCAGAGTGTGGCCCCTGCTAGCTCAGACGTGTCACTCTGTCCTGTAGCTACAGCCTGTCCCACCAGCTGACCTCCACCTCCTAGTCGGCCAGCTCACCTTCACGGTCAAGAACAGGCCATCATGAAGCTCAGGGGCAGGTGCGTGGCTGGGCAGGCAGGGGAGGGCTCGCTCTGGGCTCAAGGGGTCTCTGGCTGGTCTAGCAGGGGCTCTGGAGGGCTGGCCTTCCAGATTCTCTGCTGACTAGCCCTGGGTTAGGGTGAGGGTTAGGGTTAGGTTGAGGGTGAGGGTGAGTTTTAGGTTTAGGTTTAGGGTTTATGGTGAGGGTGAGGGGTGAGGGTTAGGATTAGGGCTAGGGTTAGGGGTAGGGGTTAGGGGTAGGGGTTAGGGTTAGCGTTAGGAGATGATGGCTCCTGATACTCAGGTAAAGATATATAAGACCTACTGGATATTCAGTTGAAGGGCATGTGACCTCCTGAAAGTTATGTGAGCTGAGAAAGTGCGACATTCAGTTAGAAAGTTAGTAGGAGAATAAAGCTCATTTGACAATCTGAAAACTCATAACACTCAGGAAGAAGCTATGAGGTGTCCTGACACACAGGTAGGCGAGGCACAACCTGTTGATGCTCAGATGGTCTGGTGGAGAACTTACACTCAGGGAGAGGAGGGAACACTGCCCTTCATGCAGGTGGAGGTGTGACCTCCTCACACTCCTACAGGAAGGTGAAACTTCTTAACATGCATGTATGTGAGGTGAGCATTTGTCATCCTCCCGTCGGTGAGATGCCGTCTCCTGACAATCAGAAAAATGAAACCTCAGGATATTCAGGTTATTGTGGTGAGAATTCCTGACCCTCAGGTATAGGAGACACATCTTCCTGCATGTAGGTCCCAGAGAGGAGACCTGGAGACACTCACGTAGGAAACACCTGACCCTGTGATACTCAGCAGTGAATAGAAAGGTGGGCTTTGTAGTCCTAAATTAGAGAAATTCAAAGTGGCTCTTTGAAAAATGTGCTGATAGTATGTACTTGGAAGAGGGAAAGACAATTTGCCCTACACAGGGTCAAGGATCGATTAATCTGGTGATCCCGACACCCTGTGACCTTGACATGCTGCATCATCTTGACACAGATGTACAGAACTGCCCCTCAACCCATGATTTGTAACAGGAACTGTGGTTGCAGCTTGCATGAGGGGCAGACCCTGACACTGCACAAAACTGGATCCTAAGATGATACGGAGCCTTCAAAGGGTAACTGGGAATGAAGACCCTGGCCTTGGGACAGAGGGAGGGGGCTGCACATGAGCCCCCATCACCCGAGGGTTGCAGAGGAGCCTGTACAGAAAGCTGGCATCTTGTTTCAGCCTGGACTGGTTAAGCTAAAGGGCTCCTGCCTGGCCTGACTATTGGGGTGGGGGAGGGGGGATGTAGCCATGCTGATTGGTCAGGAGGCCACAGAGCTGTGTGAGGTCACTGGGCTTCCAGGCCAGGCTGGGGCAGGAGTATGGTAGAGATGCTGCCAACTGCTGTTCTGCTGGCCTTGGCAGTGTCTGTGGTTGCCAAAGATAACGCCACGTGTGAGTATGTGTCAGGGACACGTCCGGGGGTGGAAAGGGTGTTTTCTGAATAGCAAGCCCCACCCAGACTCCCTCTGTCCAGGACTAGGAAGGAGGCCAAGCTTGGGACTTAGTAGTCCCCTGGGTCTCACGGGTGTGACCCACATCCCCAACTCTGACCATCCTTGCTCCCAGCTTCATCAGCCGAGAGACCCCAGGGCTGTCCTCGGGCTCCTATGCCTCCTGTAGCACAGACGCTGGGGTCCTTCCCTCACCTAGAGACTGACCTCACTGCCTCTTGAACATCAAGTCCCAATTTTTAGAAACCCCTTTCTTCCCACGGATAGTGAGGTGCTCCTCCTGTGGCTGACCCCAAAGACCCCAGGGTGTTGTCATGGCATTCTTCTAGGGTTGGGCCTCCACCTTAGACTCTGACAGACCCCAAGTTACCCCCAAACTCTTGTGGCCTCTCCCCAGTTCCCAGAACTTCCACCCCGGGACGCCGCTGCTCCCCACACCTGGGATCACTGGACCTGCCGTGGCTACTCTCCCTCCTCCTGCCACCATCCAACCCCACATCGCAGCCCCAACACCCCTGTGGCTGTTTCCTGAGTTTCCCGCCCAGAATTGGCTCTAAAGACCTCAAGCCATTACACCTCTCTCTCACCTCCTCTAGCCTCCCCCCTGCCTCGGGATCTCCCATATTTCTAGGGCCCTTATCATCCGTCTTGCTTCCTATGGCGCCTTCTTTCCTCGCCTTGGGGCTTCACCCACAAGACCCCAGAACTCATACTCCTCAAAACCAGTTCCGAAATCTGCAGCTTCTGGCTTCCCTACCACCCTGACAGCACCTCTCCTCAGCAGCTCCCCCTCGGACCCTCCACACTCCCGGTTGCCCCATTTTGCCCAGCCCCCTAGCCCTGATTCCCCCATCGTGCAGCTGCGAGTACAGGCTGTGCCTATTCTTGGTTTGAACTGTGCCCCTGGTCTCTCCGCAGTGCCCCCTGTGGGTTATGGTTCAGGCAGAACCCACCGGGAAGTGGCCGTATCGTCAGAGGGCAGGATGCAACAATCGGGGCCTGGCCCTGGATGGTCAGCCTCCAGGTAATCATGTCCCATAATAACCGAATGTACCACGCGTGCGGAGGCACCTTGCTGAACTCCCATTGGCTGCTTACGGCTGCCCACTGCTTCCTCTCCAAAAAGTACGTGTGGGAGCACGTGGAGGGGGGTCTTCAGAAAGGCTCTTCCCAGAAAGGGACATTCTCCAGGGCTCTCTGTGCGCAGTCTCCCCGGGGCTCTGGGCTTTGTGGCAACCAGACCATGAGTGGGTGGTCCCAGGCCCTTGCTGAGGAGGGCTCTGAGGATCATGATCACCAGAGGTTTCTGTCAAGTCCGGCCTTTCTGAGGATGACCTGGCTTGCCTCCGTGCCCACAGAAAAGTATATGACTGGAGACTGATTTTTGGAACAAGGGAAATTGTGTATGGGAATGAAAAGCCAGTGAAGCTGCCTCAACAGGAGAGAGATGTCGAGAAAATCATCATTCATGAGAAATACATCCCCAGTTTAGAGCACAATGACATCGCTCTCATGAAGATCACCCCTCCCGTTCCCTGTGGGCAATTCATCGGAAGGGGCTGCCTGCCCCAATTTAGCGCAGGCCCACCTCGAGTTCCCTAGGCCTGCTGGGTGGCTGGCTGGGGATTCTTGAAAGAGAAAGGTGAGTATGGGACGGGCTCTCACAGGGGTAGGGACACTGCAGGTCATTTCCTCAGTGGTCTCTGAAGTGCAGGGGACATATGTGGTGCCTAGTGGTAATGTCCACCAGAATGCGGGACACTGTCCCCTTTTAGAGCAGGAGAAACTGGCAGCCGAGTCCCCTGTCCACAACCTCACCACTGATGGCTCGTGTGGTCGCTGGGTGGAAGGGTGCATGCAGCCCCAGGAGAACCTGGACGTTTTTTGAATGGGGTATGGACTGTGGCTCTATCTGGGGCCTGGAACCCCAGTTGCTACCTTCTGGAAATGGGGGATTGTCCCCTGAAACGGCACTTGGAGAAGAGCTCGAGATGGGGTTTTGTGGTTGCGGGCCAACTCCTCCCCTCTCACAGATGGGGAAATGGACATCCATTTCCCCATCTGTGAGTGGAAGGGACATGTCACGTGCTCTCTGAGCTCTGAGACCCCAGAACCCAGCCCTCTAGACCTCAGTGAACCTCAGCTTCACACCCTCGCTCGTCACAATGCGAGAATCCACCCCCCCCCCAATCCGAGTGACTTCGTTTTCTCTGGAGAGAGGGGACAGGGTTCTTGGCAGGCCAGCAGTGGTCAGCAAGGGTTTGACGAGTAGGTTAGGGCTTTCAGCTTTCCACAGGTGACCACATGGACTTTTTACCCAGTCACATTGGGGATGAGAAACCTGAAAATTATTATAAATACATATTAATGGGCCCACACATACAAAAATCTCATCTATGATATCAGTAACGTAATGTATTGTAGAAATCATTTTTTTGTAATCCACATGTGTTGTGGACCGAATTGGGTCCCCTCTTAATTCATATGTTGAAATCCTAACCTCCATTATTTTATAGTGTCTGTATTTGGAAATAGTACTTCCAATAGGCAATTAAGTCAACATGGATCATATGGGTCACCTTCATCCAATATACGTGATTTCATATAAGTGGAGTTTAAGATACAGACACTTTTAGAGTTACAGCCGTGTAAAGACAGACAGAGAAGATGGATGTCTACAAGCCAAGGAAAGGGTTCCCAACAAAATTCAACTCTGCCAACCCCTTGACGTCCATCTTGTAGCCTCCAGAAAAGTGAGAAAATTACCTATTATTAATTACAACCCAGGTTGCGATACTTTGATATGGCAGCCCCAGCAAACAAATACACTATGGTAATGACAAATAAAGTATCAATAAACTACAGACAAAAGGAAATAGGAGGTAAATAAAAGCATCCCATTATTAAAAAAATCAACAAAATGAAGGCATTAAAAAAGGTAATGAGGGACAGCAATAGCTATAACAAGAAAACACTTAACAAAAAGGCATTGAGTTATTTTCCCACCAGTAATCCTATTAAATGTCCCATTCAAAAGATACAGATTGACAGAATGGAATGGATTTAAAAAGAGAAAATAACTATGCTGCCTACAGGATACTCTCCTTAGTTCTAAGGACAGACGTTGATAGATTGTTAATGAAACAATAAAAAAAAAAAAGACTGTGCTGAAGTAGTAACCGATTGAGATCAGTGGCATTTATACTAAATTCACACAAACATGAAACTGTAAGAAAGGAAAAGGACACATAACAATAATAATGACACTTCACAATTATAAATATATGTATACCAAAACCCAGAGATATTAAATATATATAGAAATTTTGGCATGATTTCTAGGGGAACATGGAACATTTTCCAAGATAGACCTTATATAAGACCAATAAACATTTATTAACATTTTAAGAAGTGTAAAGTCATACAAACTAGCTTTCCTTATCATAATGAGATAGAATTAAAAATTGGGGCAAGGGCAGCCATAGCAGGTATGACTGCTATTACTGCCCACTTTGGGAGCCTCAAGGCACACGGCAAGGATATCATCCTTCAAGTAGCCCCTGCACATGAGCTTAAGGCAGGCATTTTGCTGACTGCTGTCACCTTCCAACTTCTAGCACATGTTGGAGCAGGCTGGTCCCTTCACAGCACAGGGTCAAAAACCTTCTTGGTGTAACAAGCACAGTTGTCAATTGCAGCCAAATGGACTGAAGGAAACTCTAGTCAGTCATGATAGTAAAGTGCACACAATCCACATAGAGACCTCCTTAGGGTACCTGGTTCTGGTGAACCGGGGCATTGTGCTGCTGGACAACACAGGACCTCTTCTTCAAAAAGCCATGACTGTTAAGGTCAAGAAATGTAGCTTATTTTCCAAATACATAGGAAACAAGCACAGAGGGTTACACATAATAATGAGATGGAGGAATATATCCCAGAAGAACAAGGGCAAAACTGCATCAAATTGCTAAATGAAGAGAAATAATCGATATGACTTATAAATTCAAAGTAATGGCTGTAAGATATTCATGGGATTTGAGAAAAGACTGTAGGCTCTCAGTGAGACAAAGACAGAACATATTGAAAAGAGACCCAGACTTTAGATAAAGAACTCAGTAACTGAAATAAAATACAGTAGAGGGAAGCAATAGCATATAAGATGAGGCAGAGGAATGGATCAGGGAGCTAAAGGAGGATTAATGGAAAACAACAAAGATGAACAGCAAAAAAGAAAGAAAATAAGAATAATAAAGTATGTGACAAGGTGAAGGGAACTCAGCGTATCATCAAGATTAATAACATTCACTTTATAAAGAATCCTGAAGGAGAGAGAGAAAGAGGGGCAGAAAATTTATTTGAAGAAATAATAGCTGAGAATTTCATTAATTTGGGGAAGGAAAGAGGTATCCAGATCCAGGAGGCACAAAGAAACCAAACCCTCCCCCCAAAAAAATCAAAGCAAGGAGGTGCAAACAAAGACACCTCATGGCAAAATAGTATTGATAAAGTGAGAATTATCTTAAAAAGCACTAGAAAAGAAAACTTACATATAAGGGAAATGACATAAAACTATCAATAAATTTCTTAGAAACTTTGCAGGCCAGAGAGGTGTGGCATGTTACATTAAAAGTGCTGAAAGATACAAGAAAACGTAAAACAATATATTTATGCACACAATATAGGAGCACTGAAATACACAAAGCAACTCTTAAGAGCCATAAAGGAAGGTAATCACAGTAATACAATAGAGGACTTCAAGACCTCACTCACATCAATGGATAGATTATCTAGCTAGAAAATCAACAAGGAAACAATGACTTTGAATAACACGATGTACCAGATGGACCTACCGGATATATTCAGAACATTTCATTTAAAAAATATTGGAATACACAATCTTTTCCAGTACATGAGGCATTCTCCAAAATGGATCCTATGTTAGGCCACAAAAAAGTCTCAAATGCAAAAAGATTGAAATTGTATCATGCATTTTTCTCACCACAATGGTATGAAACTAGGAAGCAATTGCAAGAAAAAAAGATGGAAAGAGCACAAATACATGGAGGCTAAATAACATTCTACCAAATATTGAATAGATGAAACAAGAACTAAAAGAGGAAATCAAAAAATATATGGAGAAAAATGAAAATAAACTACAATGATCCAAAATCTTTGGAATGCAGCAAAACTATTCTAAGAGGAGACATTATAACTGTACAGGAATACATCACAGAGCAAGACAAATATCAAATAAAAAACATAACATTACACTTAAAGGAACTAGGAAAACAAAATAAAAACCAAGCCAGTAGAAAGAAAAAAAATAAAGATTAATCAAAAACAAATGAAATTTAAACTATAAAACAACCAAAACCCAAGAAGACCAAATTAATGAATCCAGGAGCTGTTTTTGTTTTGTTTTTTAAAATTTTTTATTGTTATGTTAATCACCATACATTATATCATTAGTTTTTAATGCAGTGTTCCATGATTCACTGTTTGTGCATAACACCCAGTGCTCCACGCAGAACGTGCCCTCTTTAATAGCCATCACCCGGCTACCCATCCCCCCACCCCCGTCCCCTCCAGAACCCTCAGTTTGTTTTTCGGAGTACACCCTCTCTCATGCTTGGTCTCCCCCTCCGATTTCCCCCCTTTCATTCTTCCCCTCCTGCTATCTTCTTCTTTTTATTTTTTCTTAACTTATATTGCATTATTTGTTTTAGAAGTACAGATCTGTGATTCAACAGTCTTGCACAATTCACGGCACTCACCATAGCACATACCCTATGGAATGTCTATCACCCAGCCACCCCATCCCCCCCACCACCCCCACTCCAGCAACCCTCAGTTTGTTTCGTGTGATTAAGAATTCCTCATATCAGTGAGGTCATATGATATATGTCTTTCCCTGATTGACTTATTTCACTCAGCGTAACACCCTTCAGTTCCATCCACGTCGTTGCAAAAGGCAAGATCGCATTCCTTTTGATGGCTGCATAATATTCCATTGTGTATATATACCACATCTTCTTTATCCATTCAGCTGTCGATGGTCGTCTTGGCTCTTTCCACAGTTTGGCTGTTGTGGACATTGCTGCTATAAACATTGGGGTGCACATCCCTTTGGATCCCTACATTTCTATCTTTGTGGTAAATACCCAGTAGTGCAATTGCTGGATCTCCCTTGGGTGGGCAGAGGGGCGGGCCCTGGTCCTGCTGGGCTTCACGCTGAGGATGCAGAGAGAGGACTGAGGGACCCCTGGACCCCCGCCCAGCCTCAGTCTGGAAAGGTCCGGGGCGGCGGAGGGGGCGGGGTGTTGGGAACACGTGGTGAGTCCTGACTTCCGCATCCGGGTCTCAAAGACCCTGGATGCCTTGGCAGAAGGAGAAGGGCCTCCCTCGTTGGGCAGAGGGGAGGCCTCATGTCCTGCTGGACTTTACGGTGAGGATGCAGGGGGAGGAGTGAAGGACCCTGGACCCCAGCACAGCGTCAGTCAGGGAAGGTCCATTGGGGGGAGGGGGGCTGATTGAAACACGGTGAGTCTGGACTTCTGAGTCCGTGTCTCAGAGAGACTGAGGTGAGGCCCTGATGAAAGGAGCAGATGCTCATGTGGGCAGAGGGGAGGGCCCTGGTCAACCAGTGCTGGGGGGGTGGCTTGGGGAGGCCAGGGATAAACCCGGCAGGAGGACAGAGGGGAGCCCCGCAGAAGCCCACCCATGATGTCAGTCTAGGGAGCCCCCCCTGGGCGGGATGGGGACACGTGGCCAGTGCGGCGACTTCTGCATCTGGGTCTCCCGAGAACCTGGGGTCCTTGGTGGATCGAAGGAGCAGGGCCTCGCTCAGGGGGCAGAGGGGCAGGCCCAGGTCCTGTTGGGGTTTACGCTGAAGTTGCAGAGGGAGGACTGAGAGACCCTGGACCCCAGCCCAGAGTCAGTCCCTAGAGGCCTGAGTGGAGAACGGGGACACCCTGATTGTGTTCGTGCGTGCGCTTGTGTGTCCCCCACTCGCCCATCCGGGTGTCCCAGACACGGGATGCCCCGGTGCCCAGGAGCCGATCCGCAGGCAGTAGGGACAGGCAAAGGCATAGGCACCCAGGGAGTCCTGGTGGAGATCAGAAGAAGGCCCGAGAGACCTGGTCGCCCCATCTCAGCCTTGGGAAGCCCTGGGCTTCGTGGCCGCACGTGTTAGCCACAGACTTATCCTGGTTGGCTCAGGGCAGGGAGGGCCTTGGTGATGGCAGACCAGCTTGGGGAGAGCAGCCAGAGTGGCCTAGGACCTGCCAGGGCTCGAAGCGAGGACCCCCAAGGGACTCCCCAGGGAGCCCGCAGGACCGCGGCCCTGATTCAGCCACGGGAGACTCCTGGGATGGAAGAGACCACACAGTGCGTGGCCACTTTGGCCTCAGGGCCTCTGAGAACCCCTGGCCGTTTGGATGGAGCCCTGCCTCGAGTATGCGGGTGGGGGGCGGTGGCCCACGTGTTGCTGGGTGAAAATACGAGGACCGGAAGGAGGACTGCGGGATTGGGGACAGAGAACAGATTCGGTCCCGGGGGGCCCCGGGGCCAGATGGTCACCTAGGGTGTGCCCTGACTTCCCAGCCACGTCTCCTAGAGCCTGGGGTCTGAGTGGAAGGAGCAGGCTTCAGGGCCGCCCAGGCTGAGCCCGGTCCTGCCAGGATGGAAGGGGAGGACCAGAGGGAGGACTGACTGGGCCGCAGTACGGACAGGCCATGGAGGAGGACCCTTGTGGAGGAGGAGCCCATGCCTCCTGTCCGGGGGTCCACATCTGGCTGTTAGAGCCTGAGGGCCTGTGGTGAGAAGGAGCGGGCCCCACTTGCCGGGGGCTGAGGGGGTGGATGGAGACGTGGCCGTGGATGAGGACGTGCTGGCTCCTCACCCTCTTCTCGGAGCTCTCAGGGAGGTGAGGACCATGCTGGGAGAGGTCGGAGTCAGGTCATCTGGGGAAGCGCACCTGGGAGACACACAGGAGTCCCTGCTCCTGCCAAGAAATCAGTGTGGGGACACCCGAGGGAAGAGTGAGTGACTCCCCACCCACCCCTCGGGACCAGGAAGGATGGCCCAGAAGTCTGTGCAGCCCCTACCTGGAGGCCCTGGGAACCCTGGGTGGGGCCTGTCAGGCTGAGTCTCCTCCTCCCCAGATCCTTCCTCTCAGGATGGAGAGGGCCTGGGCCTGAGGGTCTGGACTCGGGTAGGAGAGGAGGCAGGTGCCCTGGCTCTGGGTCTGGCCCTGATGGTGGGGGGCAGATGAGAAATGAGGGGATGCCTCCCACAGCAGGATCCTTAGGGCCCAGGCCTACCCTGCGGCTGCTGCCAGCCATGGGGAGATGGGCGATCGGTGGGCCAAGTTATTTCAACTGACTTTTCCTTCTGGCGTCTCCCAGAGATGAGGCCTTGGCACCAGGAGGGTGGCCTCCGGTCAACACAGGGAGTATTCCAGTCCTTCCGTGGGGTCAAGGTATAGATGGAGAGGTGCGCCCATCCCAGCACAGACGGCACCCGAGCTTGGCCGTCCCTGGGATCCCGAGACGAGCCCTTAGAACTCTGGCAGGCGTGGGCAGAGGTGGGCCCCCTGGCTTACCTTCTGTGGGGTCTCAGGGCTGGGCGGTCTTGCTGTGACCCTGTGGCCCCAGGCTGTGGGGGAAATAGCAGTCCCCTGAGGGGCCAAGGAGGGGACCAGCCAGCTTGGACGGATGGGGACCTCACAGAGTGCGCCCCAGCCCTCCTGCCCCACTGGGGGCCATGGGCCGTGCTCTGTGTCTGCACCCCGAAGTGACTCTTCCTTTTCTCCTCCAGGGGCTTCCAGAATTCAGAGTCGAGGCCTAGGTCTGAGGCAGGAGCCTCTAAGGTCCCAGAGCAGGGGAGCTGCAGGTGAGTGCCAGTGAACAAGGTGAGTTTACTGCTCTGAGCATGGAGCCAGGGGCTCGCCCGCCCCCCCCCATAGGGGACCCCTCAGCACCCAAGTCCGATGCAGCGCACTGTCAGCTCCAGGACTTCAGGCCTCTGCTGCCTGGGCTGCACCCTGAGGAGCCATCCCACCTCTTTCTTCAGGTTCAGCCCGACACAAACACCATGCCCCTGGGTCAGAGGAGTGAGCTCTGGAAGCTGGAGGAAGACCCAGGCCCGGCCCAGGGCCTGGTGGAGGCACAGCTGTTGAGGGCTGGGGAGGAGAAGGTCCCCCGCACCCCCCCTCCTTCTCCACCTTGGCCTCCTCCCAGTCCGCCGCCCCATCTGGCTCCTGCTCTGCCCTCTTTCTGGTCCCCTTGGAGGAGGGGTCTGCTGCTGGGTTCCAGAGTCGTCCCCAGAGCTCTCTGAGTGCCTGCCCCTCCCCCACTGCCCAGGCAGCCACTGCCTGCAGCCAGCCTGACCAGGGATCCAGCAGTTCCTGACCAGGGCTCCAGCAGCTCCGGTGAGGAGGGCGCCAGCCCCCACGAGGAGCCCGAAGAAGCCCAGCCAGGGCTCCAAAACCTACTCCAGGGGAAGCTGGCCGAGCTGGTGGAGTTCCTGCTCCTCAAGTATCACATCAAGGAGCCGACCAGCCAGGCAGAGATGCTGGAGATCGTCAGCCAGGATGCTCTGGATGCCTTCCTTGTGATCTTGGGCCAGGCCTCTGAGTGCTTGCAGCTGGTCTTTGGTATGGATGTGAAGGAAGTGGACCCCAGCGACCACTCCTACATTCTGGTCCCCATCCTGGGCCTCACCTATGATGGGATGCTGAGCGGTGAGCAGGGAGTGCCCAAGACTGGCCTCCTGGTGGTGCTCCTGGGGGTGAGCCCCCTGCATGGCGACCGTGCCCCCGAGAAGGAGGTGTGGGAAATGCTAGGGGTCATGGGGGTGTATGCCGGCCAAGAGCACGTCATCTACAGGGAGCCTAGGGAGCTTCTCACCAAGGTCTGGGTGCAGGAAGGGTACGTGGACTACTGGCAGGTGCCCGGCAGTGACCTTCCTGCTATGAGGTCCCGTGGGGTTCCAGGGCCCACGCCGAAACCAGCAAGTTGCAAATGCTGGAGTATTTGCTACAGGTCAGGCGCGGGCAGCTGGCTTCCTCCCTGGCCCTGTCTGAAGGGACTGTGAGAGATGAGGAAGAGGGGGCCTGAGCCCTGTGGTCCGCCAGGCCCTTTCCAGACTTTGCTGGGTTCGGCAGCCTCTCATGCAGGGTGCTGGGCATGAAGTGAGGCCACTTGCTGGTTCTTCCCTGTGTGTGTGTGTGTGTGCCCGTGAAGACAGAGCCCTGGGCGTTTTAAGGAGTGCAGGGACAGGGAGGGTTGGGAGAAGAAAGCAGGGCAAGGAGCCTCCTGGGGGTGGGGGGGTGGTTGTTTCCTGGGATGACTCCCACATCCAGAGCTTGGTGTCCTTGAGGAAGCTCTCCTGTGGGGTTCCTTGCCATAGAAGGTTTCAGCTGCTTCAGGGGCTGATTGTGTGAGTACCATCCACTCTGCAGCATTTGTTCTTACCCAGTCCAAGAGTTAGGAGTTTTATCATGTTCTTGGGGTGCCTGAGTCCTCTGTTGGTTAAGCGTCTGCCATCGGCTCAGGTCAGGATCTCAGGATCCTGGGATCACACCCCACATGGGGCTCCCCGCTCAGTGGAGACTGTTTCTCTCTCTCCCCTGTGTGTGCTTTCTCTTTCTCAAATAAATAAATACCTTTAAGAAAAAGTTTTTCTTCATGCCCTGGACACCAGCCTGGAAACCTTGCCTACTTGCTTGGGCTCTCGACCGAAATCACAGACCATTGGCCTAGGGATGGGTTGGAAAGGCACAAGAATGGAAGAAGCAAGGAACAGGGGTCAGAAGCTGAAGAGATAGAAGTTTGCTGGTTCTTGCTTCTGATGCCTTCCCGACCATCGTTGTGCAAATGCCAAAGGCAAGCACGCGCACACAAGCGTGGGGACGGGGGCAGGAGGGCCCAGGTTCTGTCAGGAGTCAAGGTGAGGACCAGAGGGAGGAATGAAGGACCCTGGACCCAGTAGGGAATCAGTCCTGGGAGGCCTCTGGGTGAGACAATGGTGACATGAGGCGTGTCCTGGCTTCTGCTCTGGGTCCCAGAGACACTGAGCGCTTGTTGTGAGGAGTGGCCCTCAGGAGCAGGGATGAAGGCACCGGCCATCCAGGGAGTCCAAATGGGGAACAGAGAGTAGGGCTAAGGGACCTGAAGGACCTATCTCAGGGAATCCCTGGACTTTGTAGCCTGATGCGATGTCCACAGTCTTTGCCCGTGGCTCTCAGGGCAGTGAGGGCTTTGGTCGGAGGGAACGGGCCTGGAGACAGCAGAGACAGGATCACCAGATGTGCTGCGGCTCATGCTGAGATCCCTGAGGGAGGGCTCAGGGAGGGACCTGGACTCCAGAACAGGGACAACGCACTGAAGCCTGCCCCTGCTGTCCGCCCTGGGAGGCCTGTTTGTGCCAAGTCCACAGGCGGTGTGTCAGGACGTCCGCATCCTGGTCTGACAGAGGCTGGGGGCCTGCTTTAAAAAACCGGGGGTCAGGACCTAATGGAGGAAGACCCAGGCCTGGCACAGGGCCTGGTGGAAGCACAGCTGTCGGGGGCTGGGGAAGAGGAGGTCCCAGCAGCTTAGATGAGGAGGGGTCGAGCACCTGGGAGGAGCCGGAAGTCACGCAACCCTCTCTCCAGGACAAACTCCACGTGAAAGTGGCTGCCCTGGTGGAGTTCCTGCTCCTCAAATACCGCAACAAGCAGCCGACCCGCCAGGCAGAGATGCTCGAGATCGTCAGCAAAGATTACCAGGATGACTTCCCAGTGATCTTGGGCCAAGCCTCCGAGTGCATGCGGCTGGTCTTTCTCATGGACGTGAAGAAAGCGGACCGCAGTGACCACTCCTACAACCTGGTCAATGCCCTGGGTCTCATCTGTGATGGGATGCTGAGCGGTGAGCATGACATGCCCAAGACCGGCCTCCTGGTTTTGGTCCTGGGGGTGAGCCCCCTGCATGGCGACCGTGCCCCCGAGGAGGAGGTGTGGGAAACGCTGGGGGTCATGGGGGTGTATGCCGGTCAGGAGCACATCATCTATGGGGAGCCCAGGGAGCTCTCACCAAAGTCTGGGTGCAGGAAGGGTACCTGGAGTACCGGCAGGTGCCTGGCAGCGACCCTGACCGCTACGAGTTCCCGTGGGGTCCCAGGGCCCATGCTGAACCAGCAAGGTTCAAGTGCTGGAGTATGTGCTCCGGGTCAGGCACGGGCAGCTGGCTTCCTCCCTGGCCCTGTCTGAAGGAGCTGTGAGAGATGAGGGAGAGGAGGCCTGAGTCCCAGTGGCGGCCAGGCCCTTTCCAGGCTTTGGTGGGGTCGGCAGCTTCTCCTGCGGGGTGCTGGGCATGAAGTGAGGCCACATTTTGGTTCTTCCCTGTGTGTGTGTGAAAAGAGAGAGCCCCGGGAGTTCTAAGTAACGCAGGGCCAGGGAGGGTTGGGGGAAGAAAGCAGGGTGAAGAGCCAGCCTCTCTGGGGGCCTGTTCTCTGCGATGACTCTGACATCCAGAGCTTGGGTTTCTTGAGGAAGCTCTCAAATGTTGTTCCTTGGAGTACAAGTTTTAACCAGCTTCGGCAGGTAAATGTGTGCGTGACATCCAACCCACAGCATTTGGACTTACCCAGTTCAAGAGTTTTAAGAGTTTTGTCATGTTCTGGAAATAAGGTGGGAGATCTTCCCTCCTTGTTTGGGTTCTGGAATGAAATCACGGGGCATTGGCATAGGAATTTGTTGGAAAGTTCGAAAAATGGAGCAGTCAAGTGACGGGGTCAGGAAATACGGAAATAAAAGATTATTCATTTTTGCTTCTTACTCCTTCTCGTCTGTCGTTCTGCAAATTAACATAGATGCGTGCGCCTTCACTCACTTAGTTCTTCAAGAAAGGAGGAGAAATGACATCTCAGCACAGAGGGAGCCCTGCTCACTGGCTCCTTGATTCCCAGACATGGGCTGAGCTCTGCTCTCTGGAAGGCCCTGTGTGTGAGCAGTGAGGATATTAGGAAAAGCAGGACACGTTCCACACTTAGGGGACTGTCTAGCAGCTGCACTCATGGCAGGAAAGTGGGGAGAGGTGCCCTGAGACCTGCAGAAGAAACGGAAGAAGGGTGAGGGAGTGTGGCTCCCGGGGCAAGCACTGCAGTGGAAGTGCCCCTGGCCTTGGGTGGTTCAGGGTGTCGGGTCACCGTGCTTCCTTCTGTGCAGCTGATCACCGTGAACCTGGGGGGTGACAGTGGCCCTACTTGGAGACAGGGTACCTTAGAGGTGGGAGCAAAGTCTGAAATGGATAATTGCTCTGACATGTTCCTTCTGGATCATGGACAAACCAGGGAGAAATCTCCTCCTGGGGCAGGAAAAGAAGATATCCTGCACTCCCATCCCAAGGCCGTTGAACACAGTGCACAGACTAGGTGTTTTATATCCGTCATCTCCAAGTATTTCTGAAGAAATACAGTGATATTTCTTTGAATTGGAGCCCAGAAGACTCTAGACTGGCACTCTTGTCCTAACCATGCAAAGCCAGAACCCACTGCATTAAAAAGTCATTTTAGTTTGATTATCTGGAGTGTAATTTGGACAGCTATAAGTAAGCAAGGTCTAGGTTTTGGTGGGGGGATAAATGAGTGAAAGGAGTGGTTTGGTGGAAGAGCAGCTGGGAGGGAGGGAAGGAGCTGGTCTTTGACTCACATTCTAGGAGCTTTGTATTGTGTCCAGCTGGGACAATTCCCTCACACCTGAATGCCACACATATTCCCATATATCTCACATATATCCTCTGATTTAGAAAATGGATTGAGTTTTACTTATGAAGCACCCTCTTTGGCTGATTAGCTATTCCATGTCCTATTGAGCTGCACATTCTCTAACATGACCTCGGTAACAAAAAAAAAATAAAATAAAATAATACCCCAGAGGAGAGAGTGGAAGGCCCTGGGATCAAAACAACACTTGAAATCACTGCCATTCATCAAAGTTCCAATATGTGCCAAGCACTGTGCAAGGTGCTTTCCATATATCACATGCATTCCTGCAGTCCTGCAAGACGGGGCTTATCAAACTCACTCACTAACTCACTCACTTCAGAAAGAACCTTAGGCTCCTGGGACTTAGTCTTTTTCCCAGGATCACGTGGCTAGTGAGTGACAGGGCAGCGACTAGAACCCGAGTCTGAATTCATGTAGAGTCCACGCTGTTCCCACCCACTGCAGCCTGTGGCCAGCCTTCCGAGTCCTACATCATTCCTGAGGACAGCATGGTGTCTTCCAGGTGACAAAAAGAAGAATGCTGTGGCTACGGTACTAAAAAACCTGTTGCTAAGGAAGGAAGGTGACAATGAGAATCAAACAGGTTTTGGGTACTGTCTGTGGGCTTTATTAACCTAGAGTTCTTCTGCCTGAACCTCAGAGTTCTTTGAAAACTGACTGCCCAGGCGCTGGCATTTTTTGCAGACCTAGCACTTTCCCGAATTACAGCAGCCTTTCCCTGGTATTCCGTGTGCTCTTCTGTCTCACTCTTGAACCTGGCCTGCTAAGGAGCTCATCACTGGTCCCCATGGAACAGCTAGGAATCACCTTCTCTCCCCCAACATAGAAACTTACTCTCTGTAGTAATCCTCTGGTCACTAAATGAAGAAGTGAATCCTCCCTGCTGGGATCACAGAATCGTTTGAAAATTAGATGTCATCCTGTACTTGAAAGTATCTGTCACACAGGAGGTGCTTGAAAATTTCAAAGAATTCCAAGGCAAACTGACCTCAAAAACTCCTCCCCTGGGATGCCTGGGTGGCTCAGTCAGTTAAGCATCTGCCTTTGGCTCAGGTCATGATCCCAGGGTCCTGGGCTCGAGTCCCACATCAGGCTCCCTGCTCAATGGGAAGCCTGCTTCTCCCTCTGCCCGCTGCTCCCCCTGCTTGTGCAATCTCTTTCTCTCTCTCTCTCACTGACAAATAAATAAGATCTAAAAAAAAAACTCCTCCCAGCAATAAAGTCAGTCATAACAAATTATAATAGTTGCATTTTGTTAAGCCCCTACTGTGTAACAATACATGGGAGAAACTTTAATGTTCATCCATAGTGTGTCTTGCTTTCCTTCCAGAATACAGGGGACACAACCTTGCCAGTCCCCTTGTAGTTAGGGAGGGTTGTGTGATGACCCTTTGCCATGGAGATGTGAGCAGAAGCATTGTTTCTCACGTCCAGGCGTTTGCGAGCCAGTATGTCCACTCCATGCTGTCTCCCTTGATTCACCAGCAAACATGGTGACCCCGTGTTGAGATAGGGGAGCCACAAGATGAAAGCAACCTGGACCCAGGGTCTAGGAAAAGCAGAGGGCCCCTGCCAAACTGTATCAGAATTTGTGTGCACAAAGATGCACTTCTGTTGTGTTAGCCCTTCAAATGTCACAGTTTGTTGCATCAGTTAGCAGTTACTTTCATGCAGCCGCTTTTTTTGTTAGGCTTCTCTAGCAATTTTACTTAAGAAGGTACTAGTGCATATCTTCCTATTGCAAAAAAACTTCTAAAAATACAGATGAGTCACAATATCCCCTTTTCAACGTTCCTCCACAATTCAGCCTCCTCCTCAGAAGTCACCATGACTAACAATCTAGTATTTTTATTTTTTTTATTTAAAATATTTTCTTTTCTTTGAGAGAGATAAAGAGTGTGTGATGGAGGGAGGGGCAAATAGAGAGAGAGAGAGAGAGAGAGACCCTCAAGCCGGCTCCATGCAGAGCCCGATTCGGAGCTTGGTCTCAGGACCCTGAGATCATGACTTGAACCGAAATCAAGAGTCGGACGCTTAACCAGCTGAGCCACCCAGGCGCCCCTAGTGTGTGTTATTCTAAAGGTGACTATGGCTTTTTCATAGATATGCTCTACAAATATATTGTTTTTATTCAACCTAACCCGTAATACTGTGCATATTGATCTGCCACTGCCTTTTGTCACTTAATAAAATGGATGCAGGATCTTCCAATAACAGCACATATACACCTACCTCACTTTTGAAAGTATTCCCTGGAATGTTAAAGTTTGTATATACCATAATTAATCACATACACAATTTTTTCCTGGTGGAAACAAGTTGTTTTCCCTTTATCGTATGACTAATAAAATGAAAACAACATCTTTGACCTGAATCCTTGGGTAGATATGAATGTTTTCTAATAAGATATACATACTAACACAGACATTGGGTTAGAGTGGAGAGGGTGTGAATTGTTTAACATTTCATAAATGCGTCTGAAATTTTATTCCACAAGTGCTATACCAGTTTGCATTCCCATAATTAATTTCAATAGCTCCAAAATTGCAATACTTAGGTATAAATCTAATAAGATATGCACAGGATCTGTATGCTGAAAACACAGAATGCTGATAAAAGTAATCAAGACTTAAATAGTAAGTTCAGAGATATACTGTGTTCATGGACTGGTAGACTCACATAGTGAAGATGTCAATTCTCACTAAATTGATCTATACATTCAAAACAATCCAATCAAAATTCTACCAGGATGTTTTTGGATATAAACTAGCTGATTCAACAAGTTTATGGAAAGGCAAAGGAAATAGTATAGCTAAAACAACTATGAAAAAGTAGAACAAAGTCAGAAGAATCACACTACTTGATTTTAAGATAAAGCTATGATAATCCAGGTGGTGTGGTATTGGGGGGCGGAGCAAGATGGCGGAGGAGTAGGAGACCTAGATTTCGTCTGGTCTCAGGAATTCAGCTGAACAGCGATCAAACCATTCTGAACACCTACGAACTCAACAGGAGATCGAAGAGGAGAGTCGCAACAACTCTCTGAACAGAGAAGCGACCACTTACTGGAAGGTAGGACCTGCGGAGAAGTGAATCCAAGGCGATATTCAGGAGGATAGACGGCGAGGGAGGGGCCTCCACTGGCCGCTTCTGGCAAGTGATAGAGCCGCGGAGCACAAAATCGGAACTTTTAGAAGTTGGCTCGGCGGAGGGACGTCGCTGCAGTGGCTAAGCAGGGGGTGGAACCCTCGCGGGACAGTGTGGTCTCAGGACCCTTGGGGTCAGAGAAAGACCGGGGGTGCCTGAGTGCGCCAGAGCTCCCAGGTATCGGAGCGGAGAAGCTGGCTGCAGAGATGGAGCTGAGGCGCGGGCTCTCAGCTCGGGGTTGCCATAAACTGTGATCCGCGGCCCAGTCAGGCCACTGCTCCTCCAGCAGGGACCCAAGAAGCGGCAGAGCTGGGGAGACTCCCCTTCCTTCCCGGGCAGGAGCGGCGCGGGAGCGCACCGCAGGGATCTGCTGGGTTTGGAAACTCCACACGGGGTCGGGTGCCAGAGACAGCAACGCTCGGTCACAGGCCGGGTGAGCACGGAGTGCGGCCGGAGACCAGGGAGATGGGAGTGACTGCTTTTCTCTGAGGGCACACGGAGGAGCGGGGCCCCGAGTTCTCAGCTCCTCCGGGTGGAGATTGGGAGGCCACCATTTTTGCCCTGGTCCCCCAAGGCTGTACGGAGAGCTTGCAGGGAACAAAAGCTCCTGAGAGCGAACCTGAGCAGCTTCCTTAGCCCGGACCTACAAGGGTGGGGCAACTTAGCCTCCGGCAAAGACATTTGGAAACCACAGTAACAGGCCCCTCCCCCAGAAGACCAGCACAAACAGACAGCAAGCCAAGACCAAGTTTACCGATCAAGGAGCACGGGAGAACTCCAGCGCTAGGGGAATACTGCACGTAGAATTCATAGCTATTTTTTACCATGATTCATTATTTCATCAAAGTTAAATTTTGTTAACTGTTTTTTTTATTTTTCTTTTTCCCTTTTTCAACCAACATCTTATCAATCCCTTTTTAAAAAAAAAAAAACATTTTTTATTTTTCATTTTTAGAGTCATATTTTGTCCTTTCATAGTAGTTACACTTATTTTTGACATATATATGTAAGTTGTTCTCTCTTTAAAATTTTGAGATACAGTTTCTTCTAACAGATCAAAATATACCCTAAATCACTAGTGTATGGCTTTGTTCTAGTCTCCTGCCTGATCACGTTCTCTCCCTTTTTCCTTTTTTTTTTCTTAAATCTTCTTTCTTTTTTCAAACAACTTCTTATCTATTCAAGTCCTTTTATAAAATCTTTTATAATTTTGATCTTTACAGTCATCTTCCATCCCTTCATTGTGTCAACCATTATTTTGTACATATGTCTTTCTTCCTTTAAAATTTTAGGAGGCACTTTTTTTTAACAGACCAAAATACTCCCAAAATCTAGTGTGTGGCACTGATCTATGCACTAGCCTGATCATATTTGATCATATTCTGCTTTTTTTGTATTGTTCTGTTTTTTGTTTTTATGTTTTTTTTTCTTTCTTTTTTCTTTCTTTCCCTTTCTTTTCCCCTGGTTTCAGGTCTTTTCGGATTTGTATACAGTATATTTGCTGGGGACATTGTAAACCTGTTAGCATTTTGTTCTCTCATTCATCTATTCTCCTCTGGACAAAATGACAAGACGAAAAAAATCACCTCAGCAAAATGAACAAGAGGTAGTACCGTCAGCCAGGGACCTATTCAATACGGACATTAGTACGATGTCAGACCTAGAATTCAGAATCATGACTTTAAAGATACTACCTGGGCTTGAAAAAAGCGTGGAAGTTATGAGAGAAACCCTTTCGGGAGAAATAAAAGAACTAAAATCTAACCAAGTCGAAATCAAAAAGGCTATTGATGAGGTGCAATCAAAAATGGGGGCACTAACTGCTAGGATAAATGAGGCAGAAGAGAGAATCAGTGATATAGAAGACCAAATGATGGAAAATAAAGAGGCTGAGAAAAAGAGAGAGAAACAACTACAGGATCACGAGGGCAGAATTCGAGAGATAAGTGATATGATAAGACGAAACAACATTAGAATAATTGGGATCCCAGAAGAAGAAGAGAGAGAGAGAGGGGCAGAAGGTATATTGGAGCAAATTATAGCAGAGAACTTCCCTAATGTGAGGAAGGAAACAGGCATCAAAATCCAGGAGGCACAGAGAACCCCTCTCAAAATCAATAATAATAGGTCAACACCCCGACATCTAATAGTAAAACTTATGAGTCTCAGGACAAAGAGAAAATCCTGAAAGCATCTCGGGAGAAGAGATATGTAACCTACAATGGTAGAAACATTAGATTGGCAACAGACCTATCCACAGAGACCAGGCAGGCCAGAAAGGACTGGCAAGATATCTTCAGAGCACTAAACGAGAAAAATATGCAGCCAAGAATACTATATCCAGCTAGGCTGTCATCGAAAATAGAAGGAGAGATTAAAAGCTTCCAGAACAAACAAAAACTAAAGGAATTTAGAAACTAAAAGAAAGACTGTAATAAGAGATGAGGAAGGACACTATATCCTACTTAAAGAGTCTATCCAACAAGAAGATCTAACAATTGTAAATATCTATGCCCCAAACATGGGAGCAGCCAATTATATAAGGCAATTAATAACAAAAGCAAAGAAACACATTGACAACAATACAATAATAGTGGGGGACTTTATGACCCCCCTGACTGAAATGGACACCTCATCTAAGCAAAAGATCAACAAGGAAATAAAGACTTTAAATGACACACTGGACCAAATGGACTTCACAGACATATTCAGAACATTCCATCCCAAAGCAACGGAATACACATTCTTCTCTAGTGCCCATGGAACATTCTCCAGAATTGATCACATCCTAGGTCACAAATCAGGTCTCAACCGGTACCAAAAGACTGGGATCATTCCCTGCATATTTTCAGACCACAATGCTTTGAAACTAGAACTCAATCACAAGAGGAAAGTCGGAAAGAACTCAAATACATGGAGGCTAAAGAGCATCCTACTAAAGAATGAATGGGTCAACCAGGAAATTAAAGAAGAATTAAAAAAATTCATGGAAACCAATGAAAATGAAAACACAACTGTTCAAAATCTTTGGGATACAGCACAGGCAGTCCTGAGAGGAAAGTATATAGCAATACAAGCCTTTCTCTAAATCCCGGAAACAAAAATATCCCTCAAAAGGGGAGCAGATGAACAAACTGTGGCATTTCCAAACTAGGGAGCCCAAAGCAGTGATAAAAAGTCATAAAGTTAGGATAACACCAAACGTGAATGGATTCCAGGCGTATTATCCCAAATGAAACCAAACAACATCACCGGTCACAGCTGTAGGAATTCCCTCATGTAACCAAATGCCAATATATCCAAAATGTAAAACACAGGAGTGAATGCCATGGGCAGGGATGGGTAGCATGAAGGAGATCTTTGGGCTGACAGAGTAGTTCCATATCTGGATTATGCTGTTGAATATATAAATGTCCATGACAAAGTGACAGACCTAGACATGTCCATCATACCACACTGTCAGTTTCCTGGTGCGAATAGTGTGCTGCAGTGATGTAGGATGTTACCTTGGGGCAAAATGTGCCAAGAGTGCCTCTGCGATGGGACATTTCTGTACTATCTGAATCTCTAAATGGACCTAAATCCCTCCCTACCTATAGGATCGCTCTACCTGTCAACACACCTCAGCATAGTTCCCTAAAGCTATCAGTCCCACCCTGGCTCCTGGAAGCTCCAAGCTTCCCCAGGACCCTAATGTGTGGGTGTCAAGCAGCAGTGTAGGAGGCAGGAGGAACCTGGTCTGGTCTGTGACTGGGCAGGTGCTGGGCTGTGATGTGCTGTACCTAAGGGGCAGAGAAGGCCAGGTGTGGGACAGGACAGAGGCAGGACACAGACTGCTCTCCTGAATCTGCTGTTCTGAGTTTGGGAAGGAATCGACGGGGCAAGGACCTGGCTCACAGCCTGCCCTCCCTCCTCTGGACAGCATCCGTCCCCTGGCCTTAGAGATCCCCTCCCCAACCCTGCCGTCTCCTGCATCCTGCTCACACAGCCACCCCCCCCAACGTTGCCGGCATTTTACAGGTGAAGAAATGGTGGATCAAGGAGTCAATTGCTCTGCTACAAACCCCCAAAGTGGGGTCCTAGCACCTCCAAGATCCTGCTGTGTCCAGAAACATGTGTCTGGTAAGTGGGGTCTGAGCAGGTAGCCACTAGAGGTTAGCAGCTCTGGGATCACACTGTGATCCACTTCCCCATCAAATCCAAGTGACCCGGACTGCAGCAGCCTCCCCACTGGCTCCTGAAAGCAGCAGCCCTCCTATAAGTTCAGACACCATCCATCTTAGAGATACTAACCTCTCTCATCCCAAGTCCCCCTCATTTTGACCTTCCCTAAAAGACAGCTTTTTCATGGCTCTAATCAGCTTACGCCCTGGTGCTATGAGCAGAGTGCCTTGAGCTCCACCTTGATTTCCAGAAACCAGGATGTCTAAAAGTGTTGATGGGGATAGGAAGGATGTGTTCAGGGTCAGCTGTGCATAATTCACTTACACTTTCTCAGAGCTGTGGAGGCCACTGCTCACCAACTGGAGAATGTGATGACTTAAAAGGCACAGTAGTGAGAATAATCCAGGCTATACATCACAGTCACACGGGCTGTTTCCTGTACTTATTCTGAAATAATGTTTTTATTTTTATTATTTTTTAAAGATTTTATTTATTTATTTGAGAGAGACTGAGAGATAGAGAGCACGAGAGGGAAGAGGGTCAGAGGGAGAAGCAGACTCCCTGCTGAGCAGGGAGCCCGATGTGGGACTCGATCCCGGGACTCCAGGATCATGACCTGAGCCGAAGGCAGTCGCTTAACCAACTGAGCCACCCAGGCGCCCTGAAATAATGTTTTTAAGTTATTTAGGCCTCTGAAAAATATTAAAACTCTCACTCCTGGAGATGACCAAACTTTTCCAAGCTCCGCATTTATGGCATCTTGGATGGGAGTGTGCAGGGACATCACCACTTGGATGCCGTTGCCTGGGAGGCAAAAGCTTCCAGCAAGTCCTTGATGTACCCAAACAATGTCTCTACCTCATAGACCTGAGCCTGCTTCTCACCCCACGACTTGATTTGTTTTTCTATGGTCTCCACCACTCCTTCCAGGATGGAGCACCTCTCCTTCATCTGGAGGACCTTTGCCAATGTGTCCTCTGTATTCAGGGCCTGGGGTCTCTTCTAGAATTCCCTCCAGTCCCCATCTCGTCTCCTGATATGAGTTCTGTTTCAACCCCCCACCTCATCTCCTGCTATGAGTTCTATTTCAAACTCTCCAAACTTTTGGTTTGACTCCACTTTTTGGCTTGGTATCCTTTCCTCTTGAGGGATATTCCCAAAAAGATGAGGGCTACCCAGGTGACAAGCCACAATGACCTTAAGCTGAAGTCTATCCCAGGGAACTGGTGACTCACTTGTCCTGGGGTCGCCTTAGTTAAAGGGCTTCCAGTCAGTTTAGTGTTCTAGGGACTTCTTGGCGCAGTGCAGAGCTGAGATGGAGGAGTCATGACCACAGGGCTCCCAGCCAACCTCTGTCCTGGGGACCCAATTGTCCTGTGCTCTATGGGGTGGAGGGTTTTGGGTCAGAGGTCTCCTGCTCAGGCTGATGTCCGAGAGACTCGGCACAGTGTCAAGCTGAATCAGAAGGCTTGGCGACCCAGATCTCCCAGTTGGCCTGGTGTTCTTGCGACTCAGTTGCCAGCTGTCTCCTCAGTTGAAGGGCCCCACTTGGAGGGAATCCAGTCATCCTGTTGTTCAAGTGAGTCCTTTGCCCACTGCCAACCTGAGTTGGAGTGTCTGAAGGTTCCTGTTTGGCCCAGTGTTGTGAGGACTCAATTGCCCTCTGCTTTCTTGGGCTGAAGAGCTGCCAGAGAGAGGACTCCCACTCAGCCCAGTGTCCAGGGCACTCCTTTGCCCAGTGTACAACTAGCTTGGTGGTGTCATAGTCTCAGGGCATCTATTGGGCCTGGTGTTCTGGGGAATTCGTTGCCGTTTTCTCAACAGCAGTAGAAGATTCCTCTTCTTTGTCCTAAGTTCCAGGTAGCTCCTTTCTCTGGTGCTGAGTTGGGTAGGGGGGCTTTTGGACTTAAGGCTCCTGCTGGGTCCACTGTCCAGATAATATATTTGTCCACCTCCAGGTCTGGTTGGAGGGGTTTTGGTCAGAGGGCTCCGCAAAATCCTGTGTTTGAGAACCTGATTGCCTTATGCTTTTCTGGGTTGGAGAGCTTTTCTTCTGAGGGCTCCTTTGCAGTCTAGAGTCCAGGTGATTCATTTGCCCGTGCCAGACTGTGTTGGAGAGCTCCTAGCCTAAGTGCTCCTGGTGTTCTGGGGACCTGAATACCCTGTGCTTGGCAGGGATGGTGTCCTCATGATCTCAGGGTGCTTGTGTTCAGCCTGGTGTCCAAGCGATTCTTGTGGCCAGTGCTTGGATATGTTGGAGGGCTCCTCTTCAGAGGACTCTCCCTCAGCCTGGTGTCACTGGTCCTCATTTGGGCAGTGCAGAGCTCGGTTGGAGGTTTCATATTCTTGAGACTCCCAGGAGGCCTGATTTTCTGAGGATTCAATTGCACTGTTCTTTGTTGCATTGGTGGGCATGCACTTGGCCCAGGGTCTTGATGATTCCTTTGCCTTGTACAAAGCTGAGATGGAGGGCCCATGGTCCTAAGGCTCCTGGTCACCCTTCTGTGCAGATGACTTGATTGCCTTGTGCCAAGCTTGGTCGGAGGGGGTTTGGTCCTGGCAAGTCTGGTTTTCTGGGGACTTGACTGCCCTATGTCTCTCCCACAAGTAGACAACAAAAAGAAATAAAAGGTATCTAGGAGGCCCTCCATGGGAGAGTCTGAGCTAACATCATCTTGTGCCTGATTTTTTGACTGCCTGTCTCCACAGGCAGCGCTGGCTTTGCGTTATTTCCCTGTTTTCCCATGCATCATAATGCAGGGCATAAAGTAGGCGCTCAACAAATATTTGTCACATGGTGGTCACTCTTCCCTCTCATAAAGGACATTTTTATTCCCCTTCCCAGCCCAGCCTTCTGTGGGCCACACAGATGCAGTATCTGCCTTGTGGGATGCCTGTCAATGGCTTCCCACCTGACCCAAGCTAAGAGCACTGCCTGTGACTTTCAAGAATAAAAACAACATCCTCACAATGCAGCAGCTGGACTACAGCTGAGTCTGGGAAACCTTGTTTGTCTCAGTGTGAAATAGTCCAAGCAGGTCCAAGAGAGCTCTAGAAAAAGACTTGATAAGACCCTGTGTGAAGTAATGAATGTGCTCTGTGTATGTGTTTTGGGGTGGGGACAATGGTGCGCAGAGCAGAAGAGAAGAAATGCCTGAATTCTAAATGAATGGGAAGGTCAGTCAGAAGAAGGGTGACCCGTCCCTGTACTGTCAAGTAGAGGAATCGTGGTTTGGTAGACAGCTTTGACCCAGGCCATGCACGGCTGCAGGCCATAAGGTGCGTTCGCCTGCAGAGTGAAGAGTCTCTTCGGCTCTGTCCCTTACTAGGATGAGACGCAGGGTAGGGAGGCACCGTGTGGTTGGGGATGCATGCTGTGCACCCAGAGTTCTAACCCTGGTTTCCCCACTGAGTGAGTGGGCAGACAAGCCCGTCAAGCTTACCATCTTTAGAATGGGGGTGATCAAAGCATTATAATGTGCTTAAACAGTGTCTGGTAGGGACACATGGGTGGCTCCATTGGTTAAGTGTCTGCCTTTGGCCCAGGTCATAATCCCAGGATTCTGGGATCGAGTCCCACATCGGGCTCCCTGCTCAGCAGGGAGTCTGCTTCTCCCTCTGCCTCTGCCACTCCCCCCACCCGCGCTCATGCATTTTTGCACTCTCTCTCTCAAGTAAATGAAGTCTTTAAAAAAAAAAACAGCATCTGGTATATAGTAAGTGCTCAATAAATGTTAGCTATTCTTCTGTGATTCTATGACAGAGAGAGAGGGATTTTCCTACAAGTAAGAGATAGAAAGGATCGAGTTTTAATTTTTTTTCAATCATTTAAGGAAAAATATCCAATGAAGTTATCTTCAGGGTACTTTGGCACTCAAAAGATATCACCAGGAAGAAAAATTACAATTATAATTCTGTACTATTTTAACAGTATAATTGTGTATTTTTTTTGAAAAAATGTTTTGTGGAAGTGCCAAGTCAATAAGCCATGAACTCAACTTGAGTTCAAGGGTACCCTAGCTTTCATTATGGGTTCCTCAGAAAAACTACAGAAAACGTCATTGGGGTTCAGTCCCCTAGGGCAACACGCTGGGTAATAGAGTGAGCATTTAGTTCTCAAACTGGTATTTGTGCGTCCAGAGACTGCGATCTCCTGAGACCCCGGCCCAGAGGGTCTTGGTGGCCAGCGATGTGGGCAGAATACAACCTCTCCCCAAAGCACAATGTTTAAGTAAGCACTGGTGGGGTGGGGCTACGGCAACGAACAAGGGAAACAGATACTAGCAGAGTTTCTCAAAAGCTCTGGAATTTTTTTTAAGAGTTATTCTTTTGAGAGAGAGAGAGAATGTAAGAGCTCAAGCAGAGGGAGGGACAGAGGGAGAGAATCTCCAGCAGACCCTCCCTGGGGCACGGAGCTCCACACGGGGCTTGGCTCTATCCCACAACCCCAAGAACGTGACCTAAGCCGAAACCAAGAGTTGGACGCTCAGCCAACTGAGGCACCCAGGAGCCCTTGGAACTAATTGTTTTAAAATAATATTTTGAGGTGAAATTCACATACAATAAACCGTTTCAGAGCAAACAATTCAGTGGCATTTAGTATAATTCCCAGTGTTGTGCAACCACCAGCTCTGCGTAGTTCCAGAACCTCTCTGTGCCCCACAGTAAAATCCCACACCCATGTAACAGCTTCTCCCAATTCCACCCTCTCCCAGCCCCTGGAACCACCAGTCTGCTGTCTTTATGGATTTGTGTGCTCTGAATATTCCACGTAAGTGGAACCACACGGTGTGTGACTGTTTTATTGTGCTGAAATACATACAACATACATTTTATTCGTTCAAACCATTCATCCTTACAGCCCCTTCCATCCTGTGACTCTGAAACTCTGTCGCTATTACACAGTGACTCCGACTCTCCCCCTAGCCCCTGACTGCCAACTTTACGTCCTGTCTTCATGGGTGTGACTACACCAAGGGCCCCATATAGTTAGAATCACACAGTATTTGTCTTTTTGGGATTGGTTTATTTAACTTACCGTAAAGTCCTCAAGATTTTATCCATGTTGTAGTATGTGTCAAAAATTTCTTCCTTTTTAAGGCCAAATATTATTCCATTGCATGGATATACCACTATTTGTGTATCCATTTTTCTGTTGATGGACATTTGTACTGTTTCCATCTTTTGGCTTTTGCAAATAGTGCTGCTATGAGCATGTGTTTACACGTTTTTGTGTGTGCAATATTTTCATTTCTTTGAGTATATACCTAAGAGTAGAATTTCAGGTTCATATGGTAATTCTATGTTTAACTGTTTAATCAGCCACCAAACTGTTTTCCACAGTAGCTGAACCATTTTACATTCCCACCGGTAATGTACGAGGGTTCCAATTTTTCCACACCCTTACCAAGAGTTGTTATTTTCTTTTTTTAAATTATTGTAGTCATTCTAATGAGTATGAAGTGATATTTCATTGTAGTTTTGGTGTGCATTTCCCTAATGACTACTGATGCTGGGTATCTTTTTGCATATTTGTTGGAAAAAAAAGTCTATTCAAGTTCTTTGCCCATCTTTAAATTGGGCTGTTTATATTTTTGTTGTTGTGTCCTAAGAGTTCTTTATATATTCTGGATATTAGACTCCTCAGATATATGATTTGCAAATATTTTGTTCCTTTCGCTTTCTTGATAGTGTCCTTTGATGCACAAAATTTTTATTTTTAATGAACTTAAATTTATATATTTTTTGTTGTTCATGCTTTTGGTATCATATCTAAGAAATTGTTCCATCTGCAAGATCGTGAAGGTTTACCTTTATGTTTTCTTCTAAGAGTTTTATTTTAGTACTTATATTCATATCATTGATCCACTGTAGTTAATTTTTGTGTATGATATGAGATAGGGAGCCAACTTTCTTCTTTGTATGGGGATATCCACTTTTACCAGCACCATTTGTTGAAAAAAATCATTTTTTCCTTATTGAATAGTCTTGGAACCCAGGTTGAAAGCCAATTGGCTGTAGTTGTAGAGGTTTATTTCCAGATCTTCAATCCTTTTGTTGGTCTGTATGTCTGTCTTTATGCTAGAATCACACGGTTTTAATTACTGTAGTTTTGTAGTGGGTTTTGAAATCAGGAAGTGTGAGTCCTCCAACTTTGTTCTTCTTCTTTAAATTTTTTTATTCTTATGTTAGTCACCACACATCATTATTTTTAATTTAAATTTTTTGTTATGTTAATCACCATACATCATTAGTTGGATGTAGTGTTCCATGATTCATTGTTTGTGCATAACACCCACTGCTCCACGCAGAACGTGCCCTCTTTAATACCCATCAACAGGATATCCCCTCCCCTCTAGAACCCTCAGTTTGTTTTTGAGAGTCCATCATATCTCATGGTTCATCTCCCCCTCCGATTTACTCCCCTTTATTCTTCCCCTCCTGCTATCTTCTTCTTTTTTTTTTCCTTAACATATATTGCATTATTTGTTTCAGAGGTACAGATCTGTTGACTGCTTTGGGAATTATGGACACTTTCACAGTATTAATTATTCCAGTCCATGAGCATAGTATGTATTTCCATTTGCTTGTGTCATCTTTAGTTTGTTTGTTTGTTTGTTTTAATCAAGGTCTGATAGTTTTCAGAGTACAAGTCTTTCATTTCCTTGGTTAAATTGATCCCTAAAGTATTTTATTATTTTTGGTACATCCGTAAATGGGATTTTTTTTCTAAATTTCTCTTGCTGCCACTTTGTTATGGGTGTTCATATTCTTAAACTACTTCTTGCTTCAGTTTTGGAAGGTTGGGTGTTTTGAGTATTTTGTCTATTTCATATAAGTTGTCCCATTTATTAGTGTAAAGTTGGGTATGATATCCCCTAAAAGGCTTTCCAGGGGATCTATGGTGATGCCTCCCTTTTTATTCCTGATATTGATAATGTGCATTTTCTTTGCTTTATTCTTTTTTTTTTAAGATTTTATTTATTTATTTGACAGAGAGCGAGAGGGCACAAGCAGGGGGAGCAGGAGAGGGAGAGGGAGAAGCAGCCTCCCCACAGAGCAGGGAGCCTGATGCGGGGGATCCGTGGGATCATGACCTGAGCCAAAGGCAGACGCTTAACCGACTGAACCACCCAGGCACCCTTCTTTGTTTTATTCTCGTTCATGTCTTGTAAGGGTTTAATATTTAAAAATGACTTCAAAGAACCAACGTTTGGCTTTGTTAATATTTTCTTTTCTTCTGTTTTCAGTTTCATTGATTTCTGCTTTTCCGTTCTTCTACTCTGGTTTTAATTTATAACTTTTCACAACAGAAGCTTAAATCACTGATTATAAACCTTTCTGAGAAGTTTTCAAGTACACACATTGAGAACTATAAATTTTCCTCGTGACTGCTCTATTTGCATCCTGCCATTTCCTGCATATTGTCTTGTTTCATTCACTTCCGATATTGTCCAATTCCCTTTATTTAGAATTGTACTTAATCTCCAAATATTTGAGAACTTTCTATTAGTCTTTTGTCATTAATTTCAGATTTCATTTCTTTGGGGACAGATGGTATACTTGAAATTTATTGAGACGTGTTATACTCTTTTCTTAAAGTCCTGAATATACTTTAAAAGAGTGTGCATTCAGCGGTTGGATGATGTTTCCATAAATATCAGTCAGGTTGAGTGGATTAAATAGTGTTTATATTCTTACTCATCATTTTTGTCTTCTTGCTGTGTTAATTATGGAGAGAAATTTGTTGAAATCTACAACTGTGTCTATTTCTCCTTTTAGTTTTGTTAAATTTTGCTTAATGAATTTTGAAATTGTGTTAGATATACATGTTTAGTATTAAGTCTTTTTGTCAAATTGACTCTCTTATTATTATGTATTGTCTGTCTTTATCCCTGGTAACACTCCCTGTCTTAGAGTTTATTTTCGGCACAATATGTCTTTTTTCCAGTCCCTTTGCTTTTGATGTTTGTGTCCTTATATTTCAGTGTCTCTTATAAACAAGACATAGCTGTGTCTTGGTGGTTTTTTCTTTAATCCAGGCTGACAGTCTGCCTTTAAATTAGAGGATTTAGTCTATTTACATTTAGTATAATTACTAATATGGTTGAGTCTAACTCCACCATCTTGATATTTTTCTTTTTTTAAAGATTTTATTTATTTATTAGAGAGAGAGAATGAGAGATAGAAAGCACGAGAGGGAAGAGGATCAGAGGGAGAAGCAGACTCCCTGCTGAGCAGGAAGCCTGATATGGCACTCAATCCCGGGACTCCAGGATCATGACCTGAGCCAAAGGCAGTTGCTTAACCAACTGAGCCACACAGGTGCCCTTGATATTTATTTTCTGTTGATAGCATTTGATCTTTGTTCCTTTGCTTTTCTTTTCCTGCTTTTTTTTTTTTTTTTTTTTTTTTTTTTTTGCTACAAGGTAGATCTCTTTGTATTCATGGGTACGTTACAGTGGTGCCATCCACTGTGGTAGCCACTAGTCACATGTAGTTAAGTTGAAAATTCAGTCCCTCGTTATTTCAGCCACACTCTGGATGCCCAGTAGCCACACATGCTTGTTACCACGTTGGAAAGGAGAGATTACGGCAGAAAGTTCCAGATTGAGGTCAGGATTTATTTTGAGTCAGAATTACCCAGGGTCCAATGTGAAAAGGGCATCGTTCTAGTCAGGAGACATGTGTTCATGTTTTGTGTTTACTACTGATGGGCTTTGTGTCAGTAGGCCTACGAGACCCTGCTCTTAGCCTCAGTTTTCTTTTCTAAAACACACGGATAGTAATTCCTGCTCTTCCACTTCACGGAGTGCTTGTGGAAAAGAACACTACAAAATGGTTAACAGTTTTCAGGAAAACATTAAAACTCAGTTGACTGTGTTTCTGTGTTTTGTTTGGTCTTTTAGGTTACTGACGGAGCTGGAGTCCCCTTCTTGGTGGCCCTTTAGCTCCAAGCTTTGGAAGATGCCAGCAGAAACAACGCCCAAGGGGGGCACCTCAACGGCTAGTCCCAAAGCTCTTGGAAAAGAAGGGGTAGTGGTCCGAATTCCTGCTGTTATCTCCCAGGGAACAGCATCTCATGTTAAAGCAGGAAGTCTTACCATCCTTGTGTCCAGGTTGGAAATCCATGACTCGAGTTCTTTACTCATGCACAGATTTGAAAGAGAAGATATAGACGACATTACGGTTCACACACCTTATGAATTTAGAATCCAGAAACAGCCTCACAGAAGTAGGGCCAACTGATTTTTAACAAAGGTGCAAAAGCAATTCAATGGAGGAATGACAGCCTTTTCAACAAATGGTGCCAATGGAATATCTTTAAGGAAGAAAATAACCCTTTACTCTACACCCTCACAACTTAAACAAAAGTTAGTTCAAAACTAATCACAGACTTAAGTATAAAATGTAAAAATGTAAAACTTTTAGAAGAAAACAGGAAAAAGAAGCTTTGGAGCCAGGGCTTGGCGAAGACCAGAGTCCATGATTTTGTTAACACCAAAAGCATGATCCGTAAAAGAAACAAGTGGCAAACTGGACTTCAAGGAAAGTAAAACCTTCTGCTTTATGAGAAACCCTGTTATAACAGTGGGAAGACAACTCTAGATGGGAAGAACATGTCTGCAAATAGCACATCGAACAAAGACCAGTTCCTGGGAAAGTAAACAATTACCAATACTCTACAGTTAAAAAAAAAGCTCATTTAGAAAATGTGCAGACACGAAGAGACATTTAACCAAAGAGGAATGTACACGTGGCAAATAAGCCTAGGAGAAGGTGTTCCACGCCACCAAGCACCAGGGAAATAGAAACTGAGACCACAATGAGCTATGATTACACGCCTGTCACAACGGCTAGGATAAAAAATAGCAACAACACTAAACGTTGGCAGGGGTGTAGGAAAACCATGCCTTTCATACATTGCTGGTGGGAAAACAGACATTCTGGAAAAAAATCTGAGTTTCTTAACAAATGAAACATAAACTCACTGTATGACTAAGCCATGAAATGAAAACTCATGTCCATACAAAAATCTACACACCTGTTCGCAGCAGTTTCTTTGTAATAGCCAAGACCCAGAATCAACCGAACTGTCACTTAACAGGTGACTGGAACAGTCTAGAAAACCATACTGTGGCCGTCTACACCATGGACTACTACTCAGCAACAAAAAGGAACAAAGTATTGATAGCGCAACAACCTGGATGGGTCTTAAGGGTATTACTCTGTGGAGTTTTGTATAATTCCATTTATACAATGTTGCCAAGATGACATGATTATAGAGATGCCGAACAGATTGGTGGTTACAGGGGTCAGTGGTGGTGGGAAGTGAGGTGGGGTGGGTGTGACTAGAAGCAGGTAGCATGACCAAAGTTTTGTATCTTGATTCCAACGATGGTTACAGAAAACTGCACATGTGATAAAATGACAGAATTATACATGCACTAAGCCAATGCCAATGTCCTGATTTTGATGTTCTACAGTTACCTAAGATATTATCACTGGGGCAGCTCGTGAGGGGTGCACAAGCCCTCTGTACTCTATTTGCAACATCCTGTGAATCTCTATTATTTCAAAATGAAAAGTTAAGAAAAAAAAAGCAAACAAAAACCACACAGACAGGGAGAAGATATATGCAATGCGGACAACTGACAAGAATTAATATACAGAAAATATAAATGGCTCTGAGAAGAGAACACACAAACAACCTGTGTACTTAGAATATGAACAGATGAATGGATAACAAATATATAAAAAGATGCTCAATGGGGCGCCTGGGTGGCTCAGATGGTTGAGCCATCTGCCTTTGGCTCAGGTCATGGTCCTGGGGTCCTGGGATCAAGTCCCGCATTGGGTTCCCTGCTCCTTGGGAGCCTACTTCTGCCTCTCTCTCTCTCTCTCTTTCTCTCATGAATAAATAAAAATCTAAAAAAAAAAGATGCTCAATGTTTTAATGTAACAATTTAATCATTTTATTACAAATTAAAACAGAATGAAGTAGCACTCACAGCCCTATATAGACTGGCAAAATTCAGAAAGTCACATGACATCAAACGTTGGGGATTTTATGGAGCAACAGAAACTCTTATACCATCCTGGCAGGAGTGCACACGTAACATAACTATTTTGGTGAGCAATACGGGTATCTTAAAGTTTGAGCTAACCCTAAAACTAGGCAATTTCCCCGCAGGCCTAGGTGTGTACCCAACATGGTAAGCACAAAAATATTCACTGTGGCATTGTTTTTAATATCATAAAAATAACATCATAAATGTTCTTCAGAAGAATAGACAAGTCATTTTAGTATAAACTAGTTAAATTTACTGAGCGCTTACCACGTGCCAGACACTATGCTAGGTGCCATGACATAACACTGAACTAAATAGATGAAGATCCCTATCTTCACGGAGCTTACATTGTAGCAGATGAAGACAGACACTAAATAAGCCCTTAAAATATATGCAGCCAACGTGTGGTCATGGCATTTAGAACAAAGGCATCACTATGATTCAATGGGGTCGAGAACTGTTTCATCAATTAATGGTGTCCAAGAAACTGAATATGCTTGGGAAAAAAATGAACCTTGAGGCCGTTAACCAAATGGTGGAGTAGGAAGTTCTGGAGGTCAACCCCCAACTGATATAGCCAGTAAACCAGAAAAAATTGATCAGAATCAACTGTTTCCACACTCTGGAACCTGACTGGACACACAGCAAGCAGAAGAGCACTAAGTGAAAGCGGAGAGCTGGTCCCAGGTGGAAGAGTGACACAGGCAAGCAGCTGCCACCACCCATCCCTCGGGCCTGCTGTGCTGACCTCGTGACCTGGGCTCCAGAACCAGGCTAGGGCCAGGGGTGGCGGTAGAAAGACTGCCCTCAAAAAGTCTGGGTTGCATATTTTGCACATTTAGGTCTCAGCTCTCTCAGGCTTTAGGGTTGCCTTGCTGGCATCTGTCAGTGATTTCAAGAGCTAGGAACACCTTTGCTTTTCCTTCCATTTTTGGAGCCAGAAACTTAAGGAAATCTCTGTCAGTTCACTGTGGTCTGACCACATATAACAGAACAGAAACATCAGCGACCACACACAACAAGGGTTATACACTTTGCAAAAACAGTTCGGAAAAGTTACAGACAGATGACTGTAGCCCCAAACAAGCACAAACCAGCAATCCCTGAGGAGTGGGAGAACCTGATTTCTAAAGTTACCACATTAAGATACTCAGAATGCCTAATTCTCATTAAAAAAAAAAAAGCCAAAGCAAACAAAGAAATGAGAAGATATGGCCCATTCTCATGAAACAAAGAATTGGACAGAAACAATCCCAGAAGAAATACAGACATTGGAATTATCTTAAATGTGTTCAAAGAGCTAAAGGAATTTATGGACAAATAATTAAAGGAAATCAGGAAATGATATATGAACAAAATGAGATTAATAAAAAGACGGAAATTATGAAAAGGAACCCACAAAACTTCTGGAGCTGAAAAGCAAGTTAAAAAAAAAAAAACCTCACTAGAGGTTTCCAACAACATACTTAAGCAGGCGGAAGACAGGATCAACAAACTTGAGATAAGGCAATTGAAATTACCCAGTTGGAGAGGGGAAAAAAAAAGAGAATGAAAATGAACAGGGCCGGGGCACCTGGGTCGTTCAGTCATTAAGCATCTGCCTTCGGCTCAGGTCATGATCCCAGGGTCCTGGGATTGAGCCCCGCATCGGGCTCCCTCCTCCGTGGGAAGCCTGTTTCTCCCTCTCCCAATCCCCCTGCTTGTGTTCCCTCCTTGGCTGTGTCTCTGTCAACCAAATAAATAAAATCTTAAAAAAAAAAGAAAAACTTAAAAAAGAAAAAAAGAAAATGAACAGGGCCTAAGGAACGTGTGGGACAACATAAAGCATACCGATATATGCATCGTAAAGAGAAGAGAGAGATTTGAAAAAATAATGCCTAAAAACTTCCCAAACCTGCGGTATCTGGATGGCTCAGTCGATTGGGAATCCAACTCTTGATTTCAGCTCAGGTCATGATCTCAGTGTTATGAGATCCAGCCCCACATCAGACTCTGTGCTCAGCACGGAGTCTGCTGTGCCTCTCCCGGTGCACACACACACACACGTCTGCATAGGCTCTCTCAAATAAATCTTTAAAAACAAAAAAATAAAAAAAAACCCAAAACACTTCCCAAACTTGATGCAAGGCATGAGTACACACACCTAGCAAGCTTAATAAACTCCAAGCAGGATAAACCCAGAGGTCAACACTGAGACAGATTATAGGCAAACTGGTGAAACTTAAAGATAAAATCTTTGATAAGACAAACAGCCACTTTCTCATCAGACACCCCTAACGTCAGAAGGCAGTGGGATGACATATTTAAAAAGCTGTCAACCAGGATTTCTACATCCAGGAAATGATCCTTCAAGAATGAAGTTAAGACTCCTCCTTCTTTATAACTTCAAAACAGATGGGAGGCACGTGGGGAGGGACTCATCTGCCCAACTCCAGCAGATCCTGTCCAGAACTGAGCTGAGGGGTTTAACGGGGGACAATGAGGGGGACTTAGAGCCGTACTGTGGGGAAATGAAATGTGTGTCCTGGATTTGAGTGTAGAGAGGAAAACCTTGGTCCAAATCCAAGACACACCATATCCCTACCAGCATGTTTGGGCAAGTGGTGCTCCAGGCTCTTGATTGGAGGCAAGGTGAGTCACAGCGCTTAACACAGGGGGTCACTGTGGGGTGTAAATGAGGTGACACATACTGGCTGTAGCTGTGAATAATCATCTGGCATCAACACACATTCCTGTAGCCACATCTGTTCATCCTCCATGCACTGCCCCTCCTCTTCACCTGCATATGCCTCCAACACCCCACATCCTTCACATGTGTCTGAGGAGAGGCCAGGGGCATTGACTTTCATGGATTTTAGGTTGAAGTAGAGCATTTCAGGATGATGGGGGTTCCGTGGAGGGAGGAGGCAGGGCTTTCCCGAAACGTGTCTTCTGTGATCGATGACCACCGAGCCGCCTGGCTGTAGCCTACAGGATCGCACCTACACTGCAGGAGGCCCGTGTGAACCTCATCGACCTCAAATTATGTAACCCAGTGGTACAACGGGTGCATTCGTTCAATGTGTGTGTGCAGGGTACCCTGAAGGCAAGATCGACACCTGCCAGGTAACTTCCCTTGGGCGCCCCTTTCCCTGCCAACACCTCTTTTGTGAATCCCTGAACTCCTCTCCCTCCAGGGCCTTGCTTCAGTGACCCTTTCCCTGGCCCCATCTTTTTTTTTTCTTAAAGATTTTATTTATTTGAGAGAGAGAATGAGATAGAGAGCATGAGAGGGGAGAGGGTCAGAGGGAGCAGACTCCCCGCTGAGCAGGGAGCCCAATGCGGGACTCGATCCCGGGACTCCAGGATCATGACCTGAGGCGAAGGCAGTCGCTTAACCAACTGAGCCACCCAGGTGCCCACCCTGGTCCCATCTTGTAGCAGTGAGGATGGGAGGTGATACCTGGGGCCCCTACAAAGAACCAGTCACCACACAGAGAGCTTTATCCCACCGTGACACAGAGATCATATCACCCGAACACAACCCTTGAAGAGAATGCTTACCTCTCCTCACCAGAATACAAAACCTTTCAATCCACTTGTACACACATGCCCATGCATGCATACAGCCTCATACGTGGACACATGGGTCACTTATCTTCCCTCCTCACTGCAAGGAGACCCGTGACAATCCATCCCCTTCTCACATCCACCTGAAGCTGTTGATACCAACTCAAAGTTTACCACCACCACTTGTGTTCATGGCAGCAAGAAGACATGTGACTGAACAAACTGTCCTTCCAGAGCCTATGGCCCTCCTGAGCAGGGGAAAAGTGGCCCAGAGAGTGACTTCTGTGTCCTTCTGGGCAGGGGGACAGCGGCGGGCCTCTCATGTGCAGAGACAACGTGGCCAACACCTATGTAGTCGTGGGAGTCACAAGCTGGGGGGTAGGCTGTGCCCGAACTAAGCGCCCCGGAGTCTACATGGCCACCTGGCCCTATCTGAACTGGACTGCTTCCAAGATCGGGTCTAATGCCTTGCACATGGCTCAATCACCCACCCCTCCCCATCCAACTTCTCAAGCAATCCCGGCTAGACAACCCTCTGCCCGCCCTTCTGCTCGCCCTCCTTGGTACTTCCAATGCCCTCCTCGACCTCCTCCCAGCCCCCCTGCATCTCGACCTCGACCCAAACCCCTGGCCCCAACCCCACCCCCTCCCCCACCTATCACTAAAGCTCCCCAAGTACTTTCTTTTGCCAAGCGACTACAGCAACTCACAGAGATCTTGAAGGGGAAGACCTTTTCTAATGCAAAGGGGTATTAGGAAATGGAGACCACAGATCTCCCAGAACAGACCGCCGCCTCCTGATCCAACCCCACTCCCAACAGACCCAGTGAGCCCTTTACTCCCAAGAAAACAAAGATGAAATAAATACATATAAATATAGGTATATAATTCTTTCTGGACTTCTTCCTACCTGCCCTCCCCGACTCAATCCAAACCCTCCCCCAGCATATCTGTCCTCCCTCTGTCACCCTCCAACAAGGTGGAATTGCTCGTATGTCAGTGGCAATTGTGGTTTCCTAAATCTTGATTTTTGAAGTTGGAACAAGGCGATCTGGGGTGACAAGCCAGGTATGGTCTGGATCTCACACTCAGAGTCTCTGCTTATTAAATCAGTGCAGGTGGGCCCTACAGCACTTCTGTGAGGTGAGCTGACTCAGAAGGAGGGGTGTGGGTCTGAGTCCATTGGAAGAATGACCCCAGTCTGAAGTTTTGTACCGTGGCCATCTGATGCTCAGTCCACATGGCCAACCCCAGGCAGGAGTCTGCCCTCAACCAGAATTGCTTATGTCCATCTGTGAATTCCTGAGAAAGAGATCTCGATGGCCTCAGGTCAACTGCCTACTCTGGTCAGGGCCCAGATCAAGCCTAAATGCTGGATTAGCCACTTGAGGATTAAAGATGGCAGGCTCCAGAAAGAAACCCCCGGGCTCCTGGCTGGGCAGTTGCTGCAACAAGCAACAGTCTCATACCTGTTCATCTGTTCACTGTGTGCACATGTTTCAAGTGCAAGATGGTCCTATGTTCTGGTTGCAAAGACAGATGGCAGAGGGTACAGGAGCATGAGGGAGGAACTTTGGGTGAGGAAGACCAAGGACGCTGTCTTTTCCTGCTGGGGCTGCAACAGGGACTGATGAAGCAGGCATGAGTATTTTCAGGATTCGTCAGTCTGTCTGGGTTCAAACACACCCCCTGCTTTACCCTCATCAGCTATGTGGCCACAGGACCCAGAGTTCCCTGACGGTACCGCTGCTCAGGTAGGGCTAAGCCTTGTTGACCCAGGTACCCTCATCTCATGACCCGTGTATGGCAAGCGGTAGGTGGTTGGTGAGCACAGCGAGGGGCTGCCCCTTCCATCTCCCCCTGGAGCAGAGGGACCTGCTCCAAAGCCAAACCCAGACCTAAACTCCAGGCTCGAAGACCGTCAACAGCTGGCGCTCCGACATCCACCTCGCAAGGCCTCTCTCATTCGACCAACATCTTTTGGGCACCCGACACATCTGGGAACCAACCTTCCCCGTCAGGCTGCACTGCCCTCGCCCCCACACCGCGGAATGAACCCAGCGATCCGTGCTTCTCCCGCCCGGGGCCCAAGGACGGTGGATCCCAAGGCTGGGCCTGCCACCTGAGGGAAACGAGGTACGACCCCGGACTCCCCCGGTGGGCCCGCCGGCGGCCAGCCATGTCCCCGTCGGCGCCCGTCCCCCGCCCCACCCCGCCCCGGTCCCCGGTCCCGCTCCGCCCCGGTCCCGCCCCGGAGCCCTCCGCCCAGCCGGGTTCTCTGGGCGCCGCACTCCGCTTCCGGCTCCGTTCGCGTCCTCGCAGCTGCTAGGCAACCGCACAAGGACCCGCAGGAGGGCTGCCCGGCCCGAGGCCTGAAGGACCCCTCCGCGGTACGGGCTGGCTAGCGCGGTGCCGGGAGGGAGGGCGGGAGGTGCCCGGGATGGCCAGGCCTGGGTAGGGCTGCTTGGCCGCTGGGTCGGCGGGCGGCGGGCGGGCCTCCTGCGGTGCTGAGGGGCGGGGACACGGGTAAACAGAGCTGGGCCGTGTTTCCCTCTTTGGTGTAGGCATTTGTAGTTTGTGGCCTTTTCGTGTCTTCTTTAGTAAAATACTTAGAAATCCCAGGGCGCCTGGGTGGCTCAGTCTGTTAAGCCTCGGACTTCAGCTCAGGTCAGGATCTCCAGGTCCAGGGCCGGAGCCCCGCCGGGCTCCCAGGTCAGTGGAGAGCCTGCTTCTCCCTCTCCCCTGCCCCTCCCCCTGCTCACTCTCTATTTCAAATACATAAAAATCTTTAAAAAATATTTAGACATCCTGCACTTGAAAGTTTCCTCAGTTATCAGTGGCTGTATGAAGCAAAGACTAAAAGTACACATGAAAAGTGTAAAAACAAATTTGCATTTGGTTTGGTTGAATAACTTGCTCCTGATTATGTCCTCATCAAGGACGCGCAAGTCCTGTGCTGCATTATTTGGTTGTCACTTTCGGTTTTGTTAAATAGCCAAGGCCCTTGTAACTCTTACCACGTGCTGTCGGGATGGGTCACTGTGTCTATGTCTGAAAATCTCTATATGAAGCACTAAAGTAGGATAAGAAATTACAGCAGCACCATTTTGATGAGTCCAAATGTACATATTCCCCCTAAAGGCCCAGCTGGAGGAAGCTGCACATCCTTGCCATTATGGGGCTCCACAGACTCGCTGGGGTACCCTTCAATGAAACAGCTGCGAGCACTGATTGCTGTGCAAGTCAGCATCCCCAGTTTGCAATCAGTCCAAACGTGGAAATCTACCACCACGCAACGATTTTCAGGGGTGTGCCCCCTCCTTTCAGAAGGTGAATTTGTTGTGGAGGTCGGACCTCCACTGGCTTGTAGGGTCCTGGACACACAAAACTGGTTGATCACTGCATACTGCACACACACGTCCCACACAGGGATGTACCCAGGGATCTGTACAGCGAGAAGTTCAGAAGAAGCCTGGTTTCAGGAGCGGGCAGTTGGGGGTACGTGGAATCTATCCATTTCCAAGCCTGTACTAACTCAAATGTACCTATTTCCTTTGAAGGCTGAGCTGGAGGAGAGTGGGCTTCCTTGGCCAGTGCAGCGGATTAAATGTTAGATAACATGTTATCTCCGTATAGTAGACACCTGTGAGGACTGACGAAGCTGGGGATCGAACAGGCAGACGGTCCTGGGGCTGATAGTCACATTAAAACTGCTGCCAAAGAAATAGTTGTGGGGCTTTGATCCCAACAGCCAGGTGACCAGCAGATGGGTTGGGACCAGGTTGTCCTCCACAGGCCTGAGAGACCCCAGCTGACATTGGCAGGCTGGGGAGGTACCTACCGCTTATGCACAAAATATGGAGGTCCAGATAGGCAGGAACCTGGAACAGGGCAAGAATCCTGAAAGGCTGGGTCTTGGGAGGGGGCTCTTGGGCCCACAAGAACTTACCCTATCCAACAAAAATGTGCTTTGAGACTGAAGGAGAGTGAACTGCCTTTCCAGGACCGAGACGACTTGGGCTGCAGGAGTAATCCTCATGGGTACACCTGGGAGCTTTAATTACAGGTAAGCCCTAGAACCTAAGGCAACCATTCTGAATGGGACTGAGCTGTGCAGATTGAAAACTGAGACTCAGAAATATTTTAGGGGGATGAACTTTCCATGGAACGGAGACTATGCACATGGTTGGGAACAAGGAAACTCCAGGCCAGGGAAAAAGAAGAAAGGGGTTAAAGTTCAGGGTTTTGGTTACAGTTTTGGATAGCATCAGGGATAGGATTTATGGTTTGGGGGTAGGATTTAATGTTAGGGTACGGGTTAGGGTATGGTTTAGGGTACGGGTTAGGGTTAGGCTACAGGCTAGTGTACGGGTTAGGATTAGGGTATGGGTTAGGGTTAAGGTACGGGTTAGGGTACGGGTTGGGGTACGGGTTAGGGGTTAGGGGTTAGGTGACGGGTACGGGTTAGCGTTAGGGTATGGGTTAGCGTTAGGGTACGAGTTAGGGTTAGGGTACGGGTTAGGGTTACAGTATGGGTTAGGGTTAGGGTACGGGTTAGTCTCTGGAGCGAGACTTGTGGGAATAAAGCAGTCAGGAGCCCACCTAGGGTTGGAGTTAGGGCCTAGGGGCATGGCAGGTAGAGCTCTCCTGCTCTCAATGCTTTCAGAAGTGTCAAATGGTGCATTTTGCTTTATGGTGTCAGTCTGTGTCCTCCTGTAATGCTCAGGTGGCCCAAATCCCTGGGGCATGGAGCCAGGGACCTAGGGAGAGACCTCTCAGAAGCCACGTGATGGTTAGGGTTAGGGCCCAGGTGCACGGCACCCCTGGTCTGCGGGAACTGTGGCGAGCTTGGGATGGGCAGTGTGTCTTGAGGGCGGGAGTCAGGTTGAGTGTCAGGCTCAGGGTTTGCCTCCAGGCGGTGCAGAAAGTTCAGTTTCGCCGGGATGGGCATTCAGAGTTCTGCTCTGAGCGTTTCCCAGAGTTCCCAGTGGTGTGGTTTCCTTCTGGGTGGCAGCCCGAATCCCTTGATAATGCTCGGCTGTCCCGAATACCTGGTGCTATGGAGCAAGGCTCTGGGGAGAGACGCTCAGAAGCCAACCTAGGGTTAGGCTTAGGGCTTAGGGGCATGACAGGCCTTATGTGCTGGTGCTGTGAATGGCCTCAGTGGTCTGAGTTGAGACCATGGGTCGGGGGGGACTGTCAGGCTCAAGGACTGCGGCCTGGGCACGCTGAAGTCGGGGTTCATTGGGATGGACCGGCACAGTTCTCCTGCTTGGAATGCTTACTGGAGTTCCCCATGGCACGTTTTCCTTTTTAGTGGCAGGCTGAGTCCTCTGGCCCTGGTCAGGTGTCTGAAGTCCCTGGGGCTTTGGAGCCAGGCTCTGGAGACAGACCGCTCAGAAGCCAACCTAGGGTGAGCCTTAGGGCTGAGGGGCATGACAGGCCTGATGTGCCGGCACTGTGATGAGCTTCCCTGGTCTGGCTGAGGCTGTGGCTCGGGGGGGAGTGTCAGGCTCAGGGATTGCAGTGTGGGCACGTTGAACTTGGGTTTTGTTGGGATGGACCAGCACAGTTCTCCTGCTCGGAATGCTTACCGGAGTTCCCAATGGCACGTTTTCCTTTGAGGTGGCAGGTTGAGTCCTCTGATACTTGTCAGGTGTCCCAAATCTCTGTGGCTTTGGAGCTAGTTCTAGGGACAGAGCGCTCAGAAGCCAACCTAGGGTGAGGCTTAGGGCTTAGGGGCACGACAGGCCTGATGTGCCAACGCTGTGATGAGTTTCCTGGGGACTGAGTTGAGGCTGTGGGTCAGGGGGGAGTATCAGGCTAAGGGATTGCGGCCTGGGAACATTGAGATCGGGGTTCGTTGGGATGGACCGGCACAGTTCTCCTGCTCGGAATGCTTACCGGAGTTTCCAATGGCACATTTTCCATTTTAGTGTCAGGTTGTGTCCTCTTGCACTGGTCAGGTGTCCCCAGTCCCTAGGGCTTTGGAGCCAGGCCCCTTGGGGGACAGACCCTTCAGAAACATCCATAGGGTCACCATTAGGGCCTAGGGGCATGGCAGGCCTGACGTGCAAGGTTGTAGCCAGCTCTGGGAGGTTTATTTTGAGGGCGAGGGTCAGGTTGAGCATCAGATTCAGGGTTCGCCGCCAGAGGGCGCCAAATTTGTGCATTGGCTAGGTTGGGCATTCAGATTTCTCCAGTTCTGAATGCTTTCCGGAATTGAAAGTAGTGTGTTTGAATTCTTTTTGACGTTTGAGTCCTCTAGTGTTGCTCAGTTACAGCCACCCCTGGGACTCCGTAGCCAGGGTCCGAGGACAGTCCACTCCGTTGCCAAGCTAGGGTGAGGCTTAGGGCCTAGGGGTGTGACAGGCCTGATGTGCCGGCACTGTGATGAGCTTCCTGGGGTCTGAGTTGAGGCCGTGGGTCAGTGGGGAGTGTCAGGCTCAGGGATTGTGGCCTGGGCACGTTGAACTCGGGGTTCGTTGGGATGGACCGACACAGTTCTCCTGCTCAGAAAGCTTTCCGGAGTTCCCAATGGCACTTTTTCCTGTTTATTGGCAGGCTGAGTCCTCCGGCCCTGGTCAGGTCTCCCCAGTCCCTGGGGCTTTGGAGCCAGGCCCCTGGGGACAGACCCTTCAGAAGCCTCTGTAGGGTCACGGTTAGGGCCCAGGGGCATGGCAAGCCTGACGTGCAAGCACCGTAGCCTGCTCTGGGGGGTCTGTCTTGAGGGAGTGGGCCAGGTTTAGTATCAGGGTGAGGGTTGGCCACCTGAGGGCACCAAATTTGTGCGTTGGCTGGGATGTGCATTCTGAATTCTCTTATTCGGAACACTCTCCGGAGTTGCAAGTAGTGCGTTTGAATTCTTTTTGGCATTTGAGTCCTCTGATGTCGCTCACTTACTGCCATCCCTGGGGCTTTGGAGGCAGCTTTCTGGATACAGAAACTTAGAAGCCACACTAGGGATAGACTTAGGGCCTAGGGTCATTGGAGTCCTGATTTGGCCACTCTGGGGCAAGCTTTGGGGTACGGGGGATCCAAGTTGGGGGTGTGGGTCAGGATGAGTTTCAGGCTCAGGGTTTGTGGGCAGGGGGCCTTTGAAAGTGGCATTTCGCTGCGATGGGCACGCAGGATTCTCCTACTCGGAAAGCTTTGCCCTGAGTTCCCAATGGTGCGTTTTCCTTCTGGGAGACAGGCTGCATCCTCTGGTATTCCTCAGGTGCCTCCGATCCCTGTGGCTTTAGAGCCAGGCCTCTGGGGCCATAGCCCTCAGAAGCCAGCGAGGGATAGGGTGCGGGCCTAGGGGCACGGCAGGCCCGACGTGCCAGCACTGTGGCTTGCTTCTCGGGGGTTTGTCTTGAGGGCGTGGGTCAGGTTGAGTGTCAGGCTCAGAGTTGGCTGCCAGAAGGCGCAAAATTTGTGCGTTCCTTGGGCTGGGCATTCAGAGTTCTGTTCCGAATGCTTTCCCGAGTTCCCAATGGCGCGTTTTCCTTCCGGGTGGCAGCCTGAGTCCCTCGATATTGCTCAGGTGTCCCGAATCTTTGGGACTTTGGAGACAGGTTCTGGGGACTGACCCCTGAGCAGCCAACCCAGGGTGAGGGTTAGGACATAGGGGCACGGGATGCCTGATGTGCCAGCGCTGCGTTGAGGTTCCCGGAGGTGAGGGTCGAGGGTGTGGGTCAGCGTGAGTGTCTTTAGTCAGCGTGAGTGTCTTGCTCTTCTTTTCGGCCAGGGGACCGCTGAAAGTGTGGGTTCGCTGGGGTGGGCATGCAGCGCTCTCCTGCTGTGAATCCTTTCCGGGGTTCCAACCAGCGGGGTTTCTTTCTTGGTGGCAAGCTGAGTCCTCTGGTATTGCTCAGGTGTGCCCTGTCCGTGGGGCTCTGGAGCGAGACCTGCGGAAACAAGGCACTCAGGAGCCCACCTAGGGTCGGGGTTAGGGCCCAGGGGTACGGCAGGCATAGCTCTCCTGCTCTCAGTGCTTTCAGAAGTGCCAAATGGTGCATTTTGCTTTGTGGTGTCAGTCTGTGTCCTCCAGTATTGCTTAGGTGGCGCAAATCCCTGGGGCATGGAGCCAGGGACCTAGGGAGAGATCTCTCAGAAGCCACGTGAGGTTTAGGGTTAGGGTTAGGGTTAGGGCCCAGGTGCACGGCACTCCTGGTCTGTGGGAACGGTGGCGAGCTGGGATGGGCAGTGTGTCTTGAGGGTGGGATCAGGTTGGGAGTCAGGCTCAGGGTTTGCCGCCAGGCGGCACAGAAAGTGCAGTTTCGCAGGGATGGGCGTTCAGAGTTCTGCTCTGAGTGCTTTCCAGAGTTCACAGTGGTGCGGTTTCCTTCTGGGTGGCAGCCCGAGTCCCTTGATGCTGCTTGGGTGTCCCGGATACCTGGTGCTTTGGAGCAAGGCTCTGGGAACAGATGCTCAAAAGCCAACCTGGGGTTAGGCTTAGAGCTTAGGGGCATGACAGGCCTGATGTGCTGGTGCTGTGAATGGCCTCAGTGGTCTGAGTTGAGGCCGTGGGTCGGGGGGGAGTGTCAGGTTCAAGGACTGCGGCCTGGGCACGGTGAAGTCTGGGTCCCAGATGTGTACTATTTCATGCAGATGAGTGTGCTCCTGGATGCCTGGGCCTGTTCTGGGTGCTGGAGATGTGGTCATCAAGAGACAAGTTGCGTCCTGTCCAGATGCAGTACTTGTCCCAGTGTGAGAGCACGGCAGCCAATCAGAGGGCAACAGCACCCGAGGGCGAGTGTTGTCTCTTAAATGAGGTGGTCAGAGAAGGCTTCTCTCAAACGTGGCCGTTGGCAAACAACAAAGACAAAAATTACCCAAAATACCATCAATTGCTAAGCATGGGCCATGCTCTGAAGTCTTCTTCATAAACCATCACCCCAGGACCATGAGACAACATGAGACAAGAGTGCAATCACGAGACGGTGTACAAAACCTCAGCACTCCTCCTACGCGCCGTCGAGACCTTCAGAGTAACGGAGCCCAGGGAGACACCACCCGTCGTGCGGGACTCCAGACGGTGTCCTGCAACGGCAAGCACGAGGGGATCTAGACAGAGCTCAGACAGGCTCGTCAGCTGTGACAGTGAGGATGGCAGCCACGGGGACTCTCCTCCCAGCTCTTCCTCAAGTCTGAAACCACGCTAAGATGTAAAGGGTACCCTAAAGATGCTGTGCAAGAAAACAGCCATTTTCCACTGCTCTTCCCCAGGGTGAACGCAGGCCACCTGTGTCATTCCCACCCCTGAAGCCCAGGAGACCACCGGGGCCAGTCGCTGCCCGGGCCACCTACACTGCACAGGACTGCAGAGGTCTCTGGAAAGTTCTTCCCCACACTGACGCAAGGCAAACCCGGTCCTGTGGTGACACTGCCCCCTGCTGGCCACGCAGCTACCAACACGGCTTCTGGAGGATGGGGTAAATTTCTGAGATGTCAAGTCACGGTTACCACCCCCACCGCTTCTGCATTTTCCACCGTGGGACAGTGAAAACACAGGTGCTGGAAACAGAGGTGACAGAGAGGGCCCGCCCAGGCCTCCCGCGGAGTCCCCAGCAAGCCAGACGCGGTCCTGCTGTTCTGCTCCCAAGCCCACGTGCTGGCCTCCCCCCCCCCGCCTCCCCTCCTCATCACCTGCGCCCTCACCCACTCCTGGGGCAGGGTGGCCTCACCGAGGGAGCATGGCACCTCTTGCTCCATGCAGATGCAGACATGCTGTGGGAACCCCTCCACCCCAGAGGCTAAAGTGAACACCCGGATGAACACCCATCTGTCATCGTGGAGGTGGTCCCACTCCTTCCACACACACACACCATCTGTGACTGACAGGCGAGGCCACACATCCTGAATCTAGGTGCTGCTGAGAACGTGTCTCTGGATGTGGCGAAGGCCCAGCACCAGCTGACTTTATGTGAGGCTTCCCTGAGGAGGAAGACGTGCAGCCTGTGGTCAACAGCCTTGGCCTGTGCCCTTCCTGATGGCGGGCCCTGTGGAATCCACACTCACCTAGGCTCCTGCTGCTGGACCACGGCCACAGAGGCCCTGGCACGCACTTCCTGCTCTTCTCCAGCCCTGTCTGCACCTGGACATGCGGGGTCAGAGCAGGCCCAGGAAGCCTCTTATCCCCTGCATAGAGTGTGCTGGCATCCCGCAACTGGCACGCAACACTCTCTCCAAAACCACCAGGTACACAGAAAACCCACGAATGTTGTGGAGCTCCATGACAAGAGGGACTGTGGGGGCCCGGCACTGTGCCAGGCACGGGGAGTTCTCCATCAGCAGAATCAATGGCTGAAGGCGTTCTGTGTCAGGCCTAACAGCCCCAGGTCCCCTCACTGCCCAGCCCCAGCCCCCCAGGGGCAAACCGCAGGGTGGGGGCACCGACGGCCTGGCCTGACGCCTCCCTCATCAGGGTCTTGGGCTCCCTTCTACTGCCCACCCTTCTCGGCCCCTTTACGGGCTTCCCAGTCCTGCCTTGAGAAGGGCCAAAGAAAAATCTGGAAATGCCAAAAAATTACCTGTTTACATTAACACTTCCAAAATTTTGGTGCTTATGGGACAGATCTATTTTCAGGTAAATTTCTTTTGAAACGTGAAGCCGTGTAGAATAACATCAAAATATTCTTGTGTTAGGGAACCAGGTTACATATTAGCACTGAAATCAATCACTTCAGAACAAAAAGAAGCAAACATATCTCTTATTGTAACAGACATCCAGCAATCAAAGTCAATAAGGAAAGCCTACTAGCCTGTTAGAAAAATCACAGTAACACAGACATAAGATCACCTATGGGAAAATAAGGTATTTTATGACTTTGGGATTTCTTAAGATGGGTGCAGAAACAAACTCAAGGGGAATATACCCAATTAAGGATTTCTGTAAAGGAGAATGACAGTCTGGCAGAGGTGGTAGCTTCTAAAGCCAACAGGGATGCATACCTACAACATGGACTAAACAAACAGCACAGCAGAATAAAAAAACAAAAACCACAGAATAGGCAATCCACAGAGAAACATGTGAAGCCCAAAAGCAATAAGGAGCGTCAGATGCTCCACGTCAGACATGAAAATAAAGACACCAGCAAGATGCCACCGGATACCATCAGGACGGCAAATCTGAGAAGTCAGATGACCCCAGGCTGCTGTGGGCGAGGCTGGGGCTGGGCCTGCGACCTGGGACCCTTGCGACACCTGGCCATGCCCAGCTCCGTGCTCCCCAGAGACACTCAGAGGACAGCACACCTCACCAACAGTGGAGGCCTGCAAACCCACAAAAACTATGCTGCAGTTTTCAGAGATTCTGATTCCTAAACATGTCCCTGGAAGGCGGGCTGGGATGACCCAGACTGATGCCAAGGTCAGGGGTGGAGGGACTGGACACCCACCAGGGTGGGCAGCTAGGTGCCCTGAGTCACACAGAGGAAAGGGGGAATCGTCTACCGTGGAGCCTTCCTCTGTTCTGAAAGTGCCACCGAGCCTTGCTGAGCTCAGGGGAAACCCACACAGCCGTCCAGTGTGTGATACACCCGCGCTCCGGGACTCACACAGTCTGAGGTTGCAGGTATTGAGGAAAACGGTCTGAAGTGTTCTCATTTACAAACAAACGGACAGTCTGCACTGGTGCACAGAACCAGCAGATGCTATCAGCGACGCAGCACGTTAACGGTGTACCACAGGCCGCGCCCCTGGAGACCGACGCGCACTCACCCACCTGCCAGTCATAGCAGCCCTTCTCTGCTGGGGAAGACGTGCTGGCACTTCCCGGTGTCAAGCCACCTTCTAACAACTCCATCTTCTTGCTGAACTGCACCTCCAAAATGGGGACAGCCTCGGGCATCTTGGCGGATATCAGGTGATAAGCTATGTCTGGCTTCCCGATGAACCATTGGAGGATGCTAATTTCATAAGGTGTGTGAACCTTAATGTCGTCTATATCTTCTCTTTCAAATCTGTGCATGAGCAAAGAACTCGAGTCATGGATTTCCAACCCGGACACAAGGATGGTAAGACTTCCTGCTTTAACATGAGATGCTGTTCCCTGGGAGATAACAGCAGGAATTTGGACCACTACCCCTTCTTTTTCAAGAGCTTTGGGACTAGCCGTTGAGGTGCCGCCCTTGGGCTTTGTTTCTGCTGGCATCTTCCAAAGCTTGGAGCTAAAGGGCCACCAAGAAGGGGACTCCAGCTCCGTCAGCAACCTAAAAGACCAAACAAAACACAGAAACACAGTCAACTGAGTTTTAATGTTTTCCTGAAGACTGTTAACCATTTTGTAGTGTTCTTTTCCACAAGCACTCCGTGAAGCGGAAGAGCAGGAATTACTATCCGTGTGTTTTAGAAAAGAAAACTGAGGCTAAGAGCAGGATCTCGTAGGCCTACGGACACAAAGCCCATCAGTAGTAAACACAAAACATGAACACACATCTTCTGACTAGAACGATGCCCTTTTCACATTGGACCCTGGGTAATTCTACTCAAAATAAATCCTGACCTCAATCTGGAACTTTCTGCCATAATCTCTCCTTTCCAACGTGGTAACAAGCATGTGTGGCTACTGGGCATCCAGAGTGTGGCTGATATAATGAGGGACTGAATTTTCAACTTAAGTACATGTGGCTAGTGGCTACCACAGTGGGTGGCACCACTGTAACGTACCCATGAATACAAAGAGATCTACCTTGTAGCAAAAGTAAAAAAGGAAGCAGGAAAGAAAAGCAAAGGAACAAAGATCAAATGGTATCAACAGAAAATAAATATCAAGATGGTGGAGTTAGACTCAACCATATTAGTAATTATACTAAATGTAAATAGACTAAATCCTCTAATTTAAAGGCAGACTGTCAGCCTGGATTAAAGAAAAAACCACCAAGACACAGCTATGTCTTGTTTATAAGAAACACTGAAATATAAGGACACAGAAACATCAAAAGCAAAGGGACTGGAAAAAAGACATATTGTGCTGAAAATAAACCCTAAGACAGGGAGTGTTACCAGGGATAAAGACAGAGAATACATAATAATAAGAGAGTCAGTTTGACAAAAAGACTTAATACTAAACATGTATATCTAACACAATTTCAAAATTCATTAAGCAAAAATTAACAAAACTAAAAGGAGAAATAGACAATCACAGTTGAAGATTTCAACAAATTTCTCTCCATAATTAACACAGCAAGAAGACAAAAATGATGAGTAAGAATATAAACACTATTTAATCCACTCTGGCTGACTGGTATTTATGGAAACATCATCCAACCGCTGAATACACACTCTTTTAAAGTATATTCAGAACTTTAAGAAAAGAGTATAACACGTCTCAATAAATTTCAAGTATACCATCTGTCCCCAAAGAAATGAAATCTGAAATTAATGACAAAAGACTAATAGAAAGTTCTCAAATATTTGGAGATTAAGTACAATTCTAAATAAAGGGAATTGGACAATATCGGAAGTGAATGAAACAAGACAATATGCAGGAAATGGCAGGATGCAAATAGAGCAGTCACGAGGAAAATTTATAGTTCTCAATGTGTGTACTTGAAAACTTCTCAGAAAGGTTTATAATCAGTGATTTAAGCTTCTGTTGTGAAAAGTTATAAATTAAACCCAGAGTAGAAGAACGGAAAAGCAGAAATCAATGAAACTGAAAACAGAAGAAAAGAAAATATTAACAAAGCCAAAAGTTGGTTCTTTGAAGTAATTTTTAAAAATTAAACCCTTACAAGACATGAACAAGAATAAAACAAAGAGGGCTGCCTAGGTGGTTCAGTCGGTTAAGCATCTGGCTTTGGCTCAGGTCATGATCCCACGGTCCTGGTATCCCCCGCATCAGGCTCCCTGCTCTGTGGGGAGGCTGCTTCTCCCTCTCCCTCTGCTGCTCCCCCTGCTTGTGCTCTCTCGCTCTCTGTCAAATAAATAAATAAAATCTTAAAAAAAAGAATAAAGCAAAGAAAATGCACATTACCAATATCAGGAATAAAAAGGGAGGCATCACCATAGATTCTTTTAGCCCTGGAAAGCCTTCTAGGGGATATCATACCCAACTTTACACCAATAAATGGGACAACTTATATGAAATAGACAAAATACTCAAAACACCCAACATTCCAAAACTGAAGCAAGAAGTAGTTTAAGAATATGAACACCCATAACAAAGTGGCAACAAGAGAAATTTAGAAAAAAAAAAATCCCATTTACGAATGTACCAAAAATAATAAAATACCTTAGGGATAAATTTAACCAAGGAAATGAAAGACTTGTACTCTGAAAACTATCAGACCTTGATTAAAAACAAACAAACAAACAAAGATGACACAAGCAAATGGAAATACATACTATGCTCATGGACCAGAATAATTTATACTGTGAAAATGTCCATAATTCCCAGAGCAATCAACCGATTTAACGCAATCCCTATCAAAATACCAAGAGCATTTTCCACAGAACTAGAATAATACTAAAATTTGTATGGAACCACAAAAGACCTCAACTAGCCAAAGTGATCTTGAGAAAGAAGAACAAAGCTGGAGGTAGAGGTATCAGAATCCCAGATTTCAGGATATACTACCAAGTTGTAGTAATCATAACAGTACGCAGTACTGACACAAAAGCAGACACACCGATCAAAGGAATACAGCAGAGAGCCCAGAAATACACCCACACTTACACTGTCAATTAATCTATGACGAAGGAGGCAAGAATATACAACACGGAAAGGACAGTCTCTTCAACAAATGGTGGTGTGAAAACTAGACAGCCACATGCAAAAGAATGAAATAGGACTCTTTCTTACACCATACACAAAAATTAGCTCAAAATGGATTAAAGGATTAAATGTGCGACTTGAATCCATAAAACTCCTAAAAGAAAACATATACAGTAAAATCGCCTTGACATCCGCCTTGGTAACATATTTATGGATATGTCTCTTTAGGCAATGGAAAGAAAAGTGAAAACAAACTGTTGGGACTACATCAAAATAAAAAGCTTCTGCACAGCAAAGGAAATCACTGACAAAACAAAAAGGCAATCTACTGAATGGGAAACATTATTGGCAAATGATATATCTGATAAGAGGTTAATATCCAAAATATATAAAGAACTTATACAATTCATCACCAAAACAAATGGACAATCCAATTAAAAAATGGGCAGAGGATCTGAATAGGCCTTTTCCCATAGAACACATCCATGTGGCCAAAAGACACATGAAAAGATCTCAACATCACTCATCATCAGGGAAATACAAATGAAAACCACATTGAGATATCACCTCACACCGGTCTGAATGGCTAAAATTAACAACACAGGAGACAACAGGTGTTGGTGAGGATGCAGAGAAAGGTGAACCCTCTTGCACTGCTGATGGGAATGCAAACTGGTACAGCCACTCTGGAAAACAGTTAAGGAGGTTCCTCAAAAATTAAAAACAGAATTACCATATGATCCAGTAATTCCACTACTGGGTATTTACCCAAAGAAAATAAAAACACTAGTGATAAAGATATCTACACCGCTATCTCTACTGCAGCATTATTTACAATATCCAAAATACGGAGGTAACCCAAGGGTCTCCCTAGATGGATAATGAAGATGTCACACACACACACACACACACACACACACACACACACACACACACAGTGGAATATTACTCAGCCACAAAAAAGAATGAAGTCTTGCCTTTTGCAAGCATGTGGATGGAGCTAGAGGGTATTAATGCTAATTGAAATGACGGACAAAGACAAACACTACATGACTTCACTTATATGTAGAACCTAAAAAACTAAGCAAACGAACAAACAAAAAGCAGAAACAGACCCATAAATACAGAGAACTGATGGCTGCCAGAGGGGAGAGGGTTGGGGGAGGGGCAAAATGGATGAAGGGGAGTGGGTGATACAGGCTTCCAGTATGGAACAAATAAATCATGGAGAGAAAAGGTACAGCATAGGGAATATGGTCAATGGTATTGTAATACCAACACAGATGGAAGCTACACTGGTGGTGAGTATAACATTAATTTGTCAAATCACTATGTTGTACATCTGAAATTAACAGAGCATTGTGTATAAACTATACTTCAACTAAAAAAAGGGTGGCATGGATGTCCACCCTCAGTTGGCTATACTGTGGTGTGCTTTCCCCAACTGGAGCAGTGTCAGAAAAAGTACGTGAGGAGCCTCGACATCCACCCTTACCTGGCTGCAGGAGGACTCCTTCCCCTAAGTGGGATGGTGGTAGGGAAGGCCACATGAAGAGCCATCAGTAACAAGGGAAACCTTACTGGCTCAGTGGAGGGGGACGGTAACAAGACCCCCCCAATTCTCCCAGCTAGGGCACAGTTATGAGGAAGCTTGAAATCCCACTCCCAGCCAGCAGCAACAGGTGTCTGTTCCTATCCCAAGGCACAAACAAGGGCCACGTGGGGAATTGGGGCTCTCATCCTCACACGGCAGTAAGAGGAATCAGCTTCCCTTCTCCTTCCCTTCTTTCCCTCTTTCCTTTAAGAGAGAAAGAGAGAGAGTGGCGGAGGGAGAGAGAGAATCTCAAGCAGTCTCATCACCTAGCATGGAGCCCAACGTGGGGCTTCATTGCACCACCCTGAGATCACGGCCTGAGCCGAATTAAGTGTCAGATGGTTAACCCACTGAGCCACCCAGGCGCCCCAATAGGAAACAGCTTCTTACTCCTGGGGCACCATGTCGGGGAAAGCTCTGCTGAAACAGAAAAACAAGATTCAGAGTCTTAATACCCAAAATGTCCAGGATACAATGAATCACCATGCCAAGAAGCAGGAACATCTCTTCTTAAATAAAAAATAGAAGCAAATGTCAAAACCAGGATGAAACTGATGGAATTACTGGACAAGAATTCTAAAGCACCATCATAAAAGTATTTCCACAAGCAATTATGGACATGCTGGAAATAAATTAAAAACCACAAAGTCTTAGCAGAGAAACAGAAGACACAATAAAGTATCCGGAAATTTTTGAACTTAGAAATACAATATATGATAAAAAAAAATGGGTAGATGTAGACTGCAGCCTGAGATGACAGATAAAAGAATCTGTGAAATTAAAGATCAAATAACAGAAATTACCCAATCTGAACAACAGAGAGAAAATACTAAAAACAACAATGACAACAAACCCAAGGGTCCAAAACAAAAGACTGAACACTCATCACCACCACTCCAGCAGGAGAAGAGAAAGAGCGTGGGGCTGGAAAAGGACTCAAACAAATAATGGCCGAACACTTCCCAATTTAGGCAAAAAGACATAAATAAGCCCATAGAGTTAAAAAAAAAAAAAAACCTAATCAGACCCGCACAGCATAAAACCAAAGAAATTACCGTGAAGTTATGTTAAACAGAGAAAAGATCTTGACAGTGGCATGAGAGACCTCACCTACAGGAGAAAACCAATTTGAATGGCAGCGCACTTCTCGTCAGAAAGCATGGAGCCAGAAAGAAGTGGCGCAATGGTTTTCAGTGCTCAAAGAAAAGAACTGTCGGTTCAAAATTCCACAATGAGTGAAACTTTTCTTCAGGAATAAAGAAGAAATTGAGTTATTCTCGGAGGAAGTAAACCCACAAAGAAATTGCTGCCCTAAAAGAATGTCTTGAAGAAGTTGATGGATCAGAAATGAACTGATAAGGGCAGGAATCCTAGAACATGAGGAAGGAGGGTAGAGAAACAGAAAGAGTACAAATATAGGGAAATAAAATGCACTTGCTTTTTTCTTTTGAGCTGGCTAAAATATGTATGGCACTTGAAGTAAAAATTACAAAATTGCTGTGGTTCTCAAATAGGAAAATGAAGTTAAGATAATTAACTTACAGAGGATTTATATGAATCTGGTAGGGTAAACAGACATAAAGACAGTGGTTAGGTTTCTACACACCGCTCAATTGGGTAAAATGTCAACACCAGGGGTGCCTGGGTGGCTCAGTCATTAAGCGGCTGCCTTTGGCTCAGGTCATGATCTCAGGGTCCTGGGATCAAGCCCCGTATCGGGCTCCCTGCTCTGTGGGAAGCCTGCTTTTCCCTCCCCCACTCCCCTGCTTGTGTTCCCTCTCTCGCTGTGTCTCTCTGTCAAATAAACAAATAAAATCTTTTAAAAAAATGTCAACACCAGCACACTGTGACCAATTATGCATATACAACGTAATACCTAGAGTGTCCGGTGAAGAATATATGTAAGGACGTACATTCACAACAGTGTAGGTAAGTCACAATGGAATTATGAAGTAATATTCAGGTAACCTACAGGAGGCAGGGGGGAAAAAAGAAATGAGCAACAGAGGTAACAAGTAGCACAAAAATAAAACAGCAGATTTAAGTGTTTTTACACCACACTAATAATTACATTGCTAGGATGGCAAAACTGCTCCAGGTTCAGTCCAATTTCTATCAAAATCCCAGCTGGCTCTTGTGCAGAAACCGGCCAGTTAATCCTGAAATTCATATAGAAATGCAAGGGACCCAGGTTAGCCAACAATCTTGAAAAACAAGAATAAATGTGGTTGACTCCCACTACCTGAGTGCAAAGCTTACTACAAAGCTATGGAAATGAAGATGGTGTGGTACTGCCATAGGGTCCACACGTGGATCAATGATAGAACTCAGTCTAGAAACAAGCCTTTACGTGTAGGGTCAGCTGGTCTCCAACAAGGACAATAAGACAATTCAATGGGAAAACACTGAATTGAAATATTGCTGAGACCACTGGATACCCACATAAAAAGAAAAGAAGTTGGGCCCATTTCTCATACCATGAACTGCAAGTGGATCACAGACCTAAACAGAAAGACTAAAAAAGAGTTAACCTCTGTGACTTTGGATTTGACAATGAATCAGATATGACACCAAAGGCAAATGATGAAAGAAAAACAGATACACTTTAAATCTTTTAGGCCTGCATCGAGCCAGGTCTGGGCCACAGGCATGAGAGATGCAGTCAGGCCCTGGGATGCTGGTATCTGGAGGAGGAGTCGAGGGTGTGGCCACGAAGTGGGCCCGGGTGCACGTGTGCCATAGTCGTCTGCCACGGTCAGACCACATGCTCCAGGGAGGGAAGTCTGCTTGGCAGGGTCTGAAGAAGGGAAACTGCAAAGCTCTGGAAAGCTCATTTTTTTGAATATAAAAGATCAATGTTGGATGCTGGATCAAGATCGGGGGGAAGAAAAGGACATTTGGTACTGTAATGTTGAAACCACAAGGAAAACAACAAAGGATTTTCTCTGGTCCCTTAAAACAAAGAAGCCAAAACAGGACACAGATGTTTTGCTACATCTGTTGGGTTGCACTAGTTTTTCCCACCATGAACATGGGAGAAACTGGATAAGTTCTGTTTTTGAATATATATATACATATATATATGTATATATATATTACATAAGTAAATGAATCTCTTGCTCTAAGCTATTTTGAGAAGAAAAAAATAATTGAACAGTTATGAGCTGGGAGCATCATAATGTGTTTTGAGAATTGTTCTAAAGCACAAAAGTGGGGCACCTGGATGGTTCAGTCCATAGAGCATGTGGCTCTTGATCCTGGTGTCATGAGTTCAAACCCTACATTTCGCACAGAGATTAGTGTAAAAAAAATTCTCTAAAGCACAAAAAGTGGAAAGATTGTTATTTTCAAACTTGAATCTTCAACCAAATGATACAATTTGGACATCCTTTGTGAATATTATGAAGGCCACTGATGGGACTTAAAATTGATAACGTGCAGTCTGAGGAGAAAATGTCTATTGGGAAAGTTGAGGTAAAACTTTCTTTTACTCAATCTTTTTTTAAAAATATTTTATTTATTTATTTGACAGAGAGAGACACAGCGAGAGCAGGAACACAAGCAGGGGGAGTGGGAGAGGGAGAAGCAGGCTTCCCGCCAAGCAGGGAGCCCAATGCAGGCTCGATCCCAGGACCTTGGGACCATGACCTGAACCGAAGGCAAGCGCTTAGCCAACTGAGCCACCCAGGTGCCCCTCAATCTGTCTTATTTAATTCGAAAATAAATTGTGTTTGATTCCTTGGAGAAAAAAAAATTCTCTGCTTTAAAAAATATCTTCAAAGAAGTAAAATGGGGGCACCTGGGTGGCACAGTTGGTTAAGTGTCTAATTCTTGATTTTGGCTCTTGTTCATGATCTCAGGATTGTGGGATTGAGCCCCCTGGGCTCATGCCTTTGTGCTCAGTGCGGAGTTTGCTTGAGATTCTCTCTCTCCCTCCCCACTCCATATCTAAAATAAATAAATAAATCTTAAAAAAAAGAAAAGAAAATGACAATCCACAGAAAAGGAGCAAATATTTTAACATCATGTACCTGATAAAGGGACTTCTATCCAGAACTCTGTAAGAATTCTTATCAACTTCTATAAAGAACTCTTATAAACTCCATAATAAAAACACAACCACATAAAAAATGCTCAAAGAATCTGAAAACAAAATACACATATGGAAAAAAAGCATATGAAAAGATGCTCATTATCACTAGGAAAATGAAAGTCAACCACCCAGTGAGACACCACCTCACACCCACTAGGAGAGTTATAATGAAAAAGATAGATAACAAGTGTTGTGAGGTTTTGGAGAAACTGGAGCCCCTCATACATTACTGGTGGGGATGTAAAATGGTGCAGCCACTTTGGAAAACAATTGGTCAGTTTCTCAAAATGTTAAAGAGACCCAGCAACTTCCCTTCCAAGAGAAAGGAAAACAAACGTCCAAAGCAGCACTATTCATAATAGTAACAAAGCAGAAACAACAAAATGCCCATCAAAACTGGTCAAGGGATAAACAAAATATGATAGATCATACAACAGAATATTAGCCAGAAATATGAAGCAACAGGGCGCCTGGCTGGCTCAGTCAGTAGAGCATGGGACTCTTGCTCTGAGGGTTGTGAGTTCAAGCCCCATGTTGGGCATGGAGCCTACTTTAAAAAAAAAAAAAAAGAACAAATAAGTAGTAAAAAAGTACTGATCTATCCTACAACCAGGATGAACCTCAAAAACATGATGCATATGTGACCTCTCTAGAAGAGACAAATCTACACAGAAAGAGTAGATCAGTGGTGACCTGGGCAGGGCAAGAACACAGTGACTGCCAAAGGGCTTGAGGCAACTTCTGGGAGTGATGGAACTGACCTAAAATTGGACTATAGTGATGTCTGCACAACTCTGTAAATCTACCAAAAATCATTGAATTGTTACATACAATGAGTAAATTTTATGGTATGTAAATGAGAAGACTGTTTTAAAAAAATCTACAAAGACACCTCAGAATAAAACATCAGAATATCTAGGATAGGGGGAAAACAGTAGCCACAATCCTACACAACTTAGCAATAACATACACTAGGAAGACAATGGAAAACATCCTCAAAGTCCTGAGCTACATAGGGCTCAACTGTGAAGAGCCAAACTGTCATTCAAGAGTGCCATTTTCCAACACGTCAACACCAAGGCCACACTATTTACTCACAGATGCCAATGGAAATACAACCAAACTACTTACAACTAGATTCCAGCAAACTCCTGATATCAAAACCAGATTGCCAATTTGTCTTCATTTCATTTAAAGAGAGATATGGAATTCCAGGAAGTAGGAAGCGTATAATCCAGATTTTTAGTATACACACAGACACACACACACAGACACACACACACACACACACACACACATTTGTTTTCTTCGAGTTCTATGGGGCCCTTTTGCTGCTTTTGATCGCAGAGAGGCTAGCATAGGGGTTTCAACCACCATGAACTGAAGCAGCTTTCCAGCTAGAGAATTCAAAGAGACAAGCCCTATTTCCTTTTCCCTTCATGGGAGCCAGATATCTAAGAATGGAGACACAAGGGAAGAGAAATTTCAATGAACACACACAACAAGAAAGACATGGTTCACAAAAATAGTTTGGAAAAGACTCAAAGCTCAACAACTCCCCCAGAAGAATAAACTTATAAAGATCCACACGGAGATACATCATAGTTAAAGTGTTGAAACCCAAAGACAAAAACAGAGTTTTGAAAGCAAGAAGAGACAAGCGACCTGCCACATTCAAGAGATTCACAGTAAGAAGCAGTCCAATGTAATCAATCAACCAACCATCAAGTTGCTGGCTGAGGAGCCTAGACAACACAGCCATACTGGAGACTCCGTGTTGGTCTCCAGTTTGGGTGTGCAGCAGCGGCCGTGGCCAGGCTGGCCTTGGTGAGTTGAAATCCATGTTGCTGAGACCCATCATGACTTCCATCTCTGTCACCGTGGTCACTTTGCTCATGGGCCTACTGGGCAACTGCAGGAGATGCTGGGGAAACAGGCTGGCTGGGATCCAGGGAAAAGGTCATCCTAGCCACTTGATTATCACAATCCTCCTCTGCTGAAGAGGCTCTGGTGAGCGTTCACATGGGACACATCTTTGCCTTTTGTCCCACTCAGAGAAGTCTATCCATATACTTCTACCCCAGACCTCCCTGTCATGAAGTTTCCAATCATGTTTCTGCCATTCCCCAAACATCCAGCCAAACCACCGGCCACAGCCAATCAGTAAGCAGTTGAGCCTCTAGCCGTTCCTCCTTCCAAGGAAACTGTTGAGCAGAGTACCACACAATGGTCACCAATCTCAGGGGCCTCCAAACACGTCTGCCCACAGCCATCTTGGAGTTACCACAGAACACAACATGGTCAAGCACTGGATGGAGCAATGCCTTATCCAGCTTTACTCACATGGAGAAGAGACGGAACAAAATCAGGTCCAATGTAGGCACTGGTACCTCAGAGACATCAGGTGCCCCTGGCAGCCGATGCAGGACAACCGGCTTATGTACATCCCTCTAACGCCTCAGCTCAAGGACCAACCCCCCACCCCCCAACTATGGAGTCTGAAATACAGAAGACTGGGGGTGTGCCTGAGAGCCACTCACATGCATGCTTCTGTAGAACAAAAGAGCACTGGTTGAGCCTGTAACAGGGAAAGCCATTTCCCTACTAGGGGATAAGTCTGGCACAGGCTATGTGTTCCAGGCCTAAAACCCATTCTTATGAGGCTGAGAGTGTGTCGAAAGACTTTATGCACAAGACTGCCTTTCCAACACAATGAATTTTCAGGTGCATGGCTTGAAGTTCAGCCCACTGGGAGGATTTCTGAGTCATGCCTGCATATTGCACAAAACCATCTGTAAACCATGCTCCATATTTTCCTCCTCAGTCAACTGACTGTAGGGTGTTCCCCAGGTAGGGAATGTGCCCTCGGTGCAGGCTGGGAGAGAAAAGGCTGTATGGCAGGAGTGGGGGCCATGTGACCTAGCCTAGGCTTTCAGGGCCTGCTAGAGCCTGATCTCCTGTAGCAGGGCTCTGTTTTGAAATCCTACACTGTGACTCCCTATAAAGGTCCACAAAGGCTCCAAAGAGCACCTTTGTCTACCGCAGATACTTGGAGCGCCACTGGATCTGCTGGATCATGTGGCCCAGGTGGCACCTTGACCTGCTACAGAGCCTTCTTATTCCGGACCCCACTCAAAACTAGCATCTTTTCAAGTCACTTGGTAACTGGCCAGAGTAGCACACCCAAATGAAGAGTATGTCGCTTCCAAAATGCTAAGGGGCTCACTAGGTGCCATGTCTCCTTTTAGTTTTGTTTTTACTTTTGTAAATTTTATTTATTTGAGACAGAGAGAGAGCGCATGCACAAGCATGTGTGTGAGTGGGGGGGAAGAGGAGAGGGGGGAGGGAGAGGGAAAGAATCTCAAGCAGACTTCCAACTGGGTATAGAGCATGATGTGGGGCTCAATCTCATGACCCTGAGATCATGACCTGAGCTGAAACCAAGAGTTGGACGCTTAAGCGACTGAGCCACCCAGACACCCCAAGTGTGTCTTCCTTTTGGTTATAGGAAGAGCCAGATGCAAAATCTATCCTTCACCATAAAAAGATACCTCAGCAAGCCCCACTCCACTGGATCCCTAGAAATTTCAATGAGGATGAAAGTATCTAATTTCTGTCAGATTTCTTTCCCACCTCTGACAAGCAAACATCTTTCCAGTGCATCTAGAGTAGCTGCTACTTCTTCCTTGAGCCAGTCTGCATGGTATCCCCCATGAAATGGGCCAGCATGCTATCCTGTGAAGGGAGAGACAGTCAAGGGCCCTGTGACATAAAGCATGACACAGGGCTGGAGAGCTGGTATACCCCTGAGGTGGGACGATACAATGCACTGCTGGCGGCTGAAAGCAAGCTGATCTGGTGGTCCTTCCTAAGAGCATTTGCCAGACAGACCACTGCAGAGCACGTTCCAGAGGATGTGTTCATTTGCTCAAGCATCGGGAACAGCAACTGCAATTAAGAGTACCACCTGGTAAGTTTAAGACAATCCATCTTTGTTCTGCACCGTCGAGTGAGTGAGCTGAGTGCAGATGATGCAGGGCTCACTATCCATGCACCCTTCCAGTCCTTGATGGGGGCACTGATCTCAGAAATCCCTCCAAGAAGAGGTTACTATTCTAGGCAGTCCAGAGGCTGCCACTTGGCTTGGCCACCAGAACAGCCCTCACTACACAGGTCAGGGAACCAGTGTGCGATTCTGCCTGCTGCTGGATGATGTGCTCCAGGACTGGGATGGGTTCGGGGCCTACTGGGCCCACTGTGACACTACGAGGCAGACCTCAGTTAGAGCTCCACTGATCCCTTGACCCCCAGAAGCCCTACTCTGACTGGTCTGCTGCCATCGGGTCAGTTCCAGCATCCAGGGGTCCCAAAAAGTCTGGTGGCTTCTGGCTCCCCAGTGCACGGCCACCCTGGTTAAATGCCACAAGTCCCGTGGGGGAAGGCTGGGAGAAAGAACAAGGTGTAAACTTTAATTAATTAAATAATAAAGCTTTTATTTATTTATTTGAGAGAGTGAGAAGGAGAGACCGTGAGAGAGTACAAGTGGGGAGGAGAGGGAGGAGTGAGCTCCCCACAGAGCAAGGAGCCTGATGTGGGGCTTGATCGCAGGACCCTGGGATCATGACCTAAGCCAAAGGCAGATGCTTAGCCAACTGAGCCACCCAGGGGCTCCCAAAGGTGTAAACTTTTAGGAGCAAACTGGGGTCCTTCCAGCTTCCCCATCATTCAAGGGGTTTCGAACCTGCAAACTCGGTCTTCAAGTCTGGGAGCTGATTCAGGGGCCATGACTCCTTTTTAATTCAAGTTAGAGGCTTGCTCACTTGACCTGGTCAAAGTATGAACTGGGTCAACTGGGGCACCCGGGTGATCCTGGGGTCCTGGGATTGAGCCCCACATCGGGCTCCCTGCCCCTCTCCTTGCTCGTGTTCCCTCTCTTGCTATGTCTTTCTCTGTCAAATAAATAAATAAAATCTTAAAAAAAAAAAAGAACTGGGTCAACTGCCCATCTACTTCTCCTCCAGGAGCACAAGTCTCTCGGGGTCAGAGTATTCTGATCACGGCTTTGGCTCTGCTGTCCATTATGGTGACCATCCCCACTTGTCTTCAGTGGCCAAGGGCCACTGCCTGGCCCAGCCACCCCAGAATCTAGTTATCCCTGCCTCAGAACCCTCTGTGTGGAAAAAGACAGAATTCCAGGGACCTCTGAAAACAGGCGTGAAGTTGGGCCTCAAACCCCAACAGACTGGAAGTTCATTTAAGGAGAACCCACCTGGTGCTGCTAGGCCCCACCTCCGTCTGGTCACCACTGCAGGGGGCGTGGTGAGCTGCGAGCAGGAAATGGGAGCAGAGGCCTCCCCCAAGCCGGGAGGCACACCCCAGGCCCTTCCTACAAGAGGCTTTCCAGAAAATCCTGAGAGATAAGAGGACAGTAACCCACAAAGTAACAACAGGCGGCTGCTATTCAAAAGAAACATTTGGAGATTAAAAAATAAATCTTAGAAATTAAAAATATCACAAAAATGGAAGGGTAGGAGGAAGATGAAACTCAAGAAATAGTAGAACAAAAAGACAAGGAAAAAATGAAAACGCTATCAGAAGATCAATCCAGGACGGCCAATAACCAGACAACGGGCGTTCCAGAAGGAACACACTTTAAAACTGAAAAGCAGAACTGCATCACATGCTCACCGAACACCTGTGCCAACGACCCCCAAGAGCCAGGAGACCCCCGCGAGGAGCACTCGATGGCGGCTCTGTGGGAGCTCGCTGTGGAACCGCGGCACGTGTGGCCCTGTGCATGCCCCTCCAGCTTGGGCTTTTGCAGTTCAGTGCTCCCTGCATTTTTGCTACTTTACCCATTTAAAAACTCTTATAAATGTTGCTTTTGTACACATCTACTTTCAACTTGGTTTTGTGTTATTAACATTGCTTTGAGGTGGATCCAAGTCAGTCTGTGCAGATCTAACAGGAATCAGTGCCTTGAATCCGAGTTGGCAGTGATGTGGGAAACAAAGGCAGAAGGAAAGGTAGATAAAATCTTTTGTCCTTCTAACCTGCAGCCTACTGACAAATACTGCGTTACTGTTAATGCCTGGCTACAAGGAAAAACCACCTTGGTCTGACAATAGCAAGGGCTCTGGTAACCCATGTCGTCCTTAGCAGATGAAGATCCTTTTGGAACCTCCCTTTACTCCCCACCCCACCCCAAAGTACAGCATCATTTGCTCCTCATACCCCCCAGCAGCAGCTCTTTCCGCCCACGGGTCCTGTCCCCGTTTTAATAAAACCACCATTTTGCACTGAAGACATCTCAAGAATTCTTCCTTGGCCGTCGGCTCTGGACCTCACCTCTTTCCAAAAACTACACAGTAGTGACTAATTACTGCATCCCCTTGAGGATCAACTGACTACAGCTGCCTCAGTGAATGTGCCCATCCACACACGCTGGGATTCGTCATGGGGTCTGTGCACCTTCGGCTTAGCTAGGTCTTGCCAGGGGCCGAGCCAGGTCCCATCAGTGACAGCGACACAAGACGTCTCGTCCCGACCCACACCCTGACCATCAGTCGGTGTTGTCCCACATCTGTACTTGTTGGTTTAATTTACCTTTCTCTAATTACTGGGGTGCCAGTACCTCCCTTTCGTGGGCTGGGCTCATCTGCTTAAAAACAAGGCCGTGTGCACTGGCCTCCCTGTGCCCCCTTCCCAGTGGCTGGGAAGAGTGCTGCCAACAGCTTCTGACGCAGCCACGGAGCCAACACGGGGCCCCGGGGCGTGACCCAGAGCAGAGCCTTCGACCTGCCTGGGACGCCGACTTTCCCCTGCACCTCTGTGGGAGGGCGGGGGGAAATAGCTTCCCAGCTTCTGTAAGCCACAGGATCTGAGGATCTCCGTGACGGCAGCCGAGCCTACACTCCAAACAATGGTCCTGCCCATTTTTCTACCGAACTGGCTTTTTCTCATTCTGGCATATGAGCTCTCTTTCTAGCTGGGTATGAATCCCCGGGTGAGAATACAAGTGGATACTACAAGCATTTTCTCTAGCCTCAGGTTCATCTTCTCACTTTTGTGGTGTTTTTTTTTTTTTTTTTTAAGATTTTATTTATTTAACAGAAAGAAACACAGCGAGAGAGGGAACACGACCAGGGGGAGCGGGAGAGGAAGAAGCAGGCTTCTCACTGAGCAGGGATCCCGATGTGGGACTCGATCCCAGAACCCTGGGATCACGACCTCAGCCAAAGGCAGACGCCCACCGACTGAGCCACCCAGGGGCCCCATCAGTTGGCCTTTTGTTAAAAGAACATTTCTAAATTGCCAGATTGTTTTCCAAAAGGATTAACCAACAGACATTCCCAAATAGCAGTGTGTGAAAGTGCTTATTCACTATCCTCCAGCTGGTACTATGTATTCTTCCTTTAATTCTTTTTTTTTTTAATTCTTATTAACCTGATCATTGAAACCTAGATTTTTATTATTTTAATATTGACATAGCCCCCCACTGGAGGGCTGGGGTCGGGCCTGCTCTGGGATGCCATGTGGCGACCCAAATTCCAGCTCACGTCTGAGTCCTGGGGAGGATTCTCTGCATGCCACCAGCAGGTGAGGGGAAGACAGCACACAGATGGTGTGGGATGGGAGGCTTTCAGAGACCAGGCCTGGAAGTGACCTACATCACTCCTGCCCACCACTCAGTCGCATGACCTCCTCTGCCCCATGATGGCACAGAAGGGCAGAAACTGCTCAGCTATGTTCCCAGGACCAAAACTCACAGAGGTCTGAGCACCTTCCACCTCAGTTACCACAGGCACCCTCTTAAGGGCAAGATTTGGGGCCGTTCCCTGCAGCACTAGGTCTTTCACCATGCAGGCACTTAGGAAAGAATATCCCAAGATAGCCACAGGTGGTAACTGCAGACTGGGGTCACTTGGGGCCAAGGGTTCCCGGCACCAGCGGGCACGTGTCCCTGATGTGAGATAGCGTTGCCTACGCTCAGGGCCCAACACGAGAGGCCGCCACCTTGTCATGAGCTCTGAGGCAGCCCTCCCAGGTGCTAAAATCCCTTTCACACTGCACACGACTTAGAGTCAGGGCAGTGCTTGGCAAACTGGGGTCTTTGGGACCCTCCAGGGGGGTCTGTTTCTTCACAACAGCACCACGACACTGCTCGGCTTTTCGCCCTCGCTCTCCTGCATGTATGGGGAGTGGCCCAGAGGTCCCGGGACACAGGATAACCTGGAGGGGAGGTGGGGGGCAGGCTGCAGAAGCCGGTGGAAGGACCCGGCCATCTCTAACATGGCCCACTCTTCCCACTAAACATGTCTGCTTTATCAAAGCTATTTGTCATTGACAAAGTGACTTCCGTTACTAGGTCATGGGTTCATTATCGTACTTTTTCAACGGACAAATACTTTTTTAATTTCTTAGTTTTTAAAGAAATGCGGCAATATTGGCACACACAACCACATAAACAAAAGCTCCTTGGGGCCACCACTGTTTAGAAGACTGGAGGGGGTCCCTGGTTTGGGGACCCTGGTTTGAGCTTCAGCTCAAACCCTGCAACCACATGGCCGTGCAGAACAGCAACTTCATCTGTGTGACCTGGCCCCTCGGCCTGTTTCCCCCACAGGATGAAACGAGGTAGCCTTCCTTATTCACACAAGACTGGAGCTCTGCACCAGGCACAGAATGTGTCCCTCACCAACGCCCACCCGGCATCACTGCGCACGGCAGGGGCGTGACCCGTGTGTCCGAAACGCTCCCTGTACCTGTCAGCCATGTCCAGGTCAGATTCCATCTTGTCCAGGCCCTTGGTGATGCTACCCAGCTGCTCGCCCTGATGGTGGAGGACTTGGGCTGTCTCTTCCAGGCGATTCTGGGAACAGGCCATCAGACCAGTCAGCTGCTTCCCCTTGGTCACAGGGAGCGGTGCTTCCGATGGAGACAGCAGCAGCTCTCTCCAGAAATGCTCGATGATGCTGAAGACTGCATTCCGACTGGGCTGCAAGTAGCTGAACCAGTGCTTGAGGTGGTCCTTCTCCAGGACGGTGATAGAACTGAAGACAAAGTGAGAAGCCTCCTTCTTGATCTCAATCACACTAGACAAGGAGAAGCTGACCAGGGCCTCCCCGGTTTTATCAGTTGCAGATCTCAGGGAGTGAGAAGGTAATGAAAGCTTTGCAGGAACCCATCGCTTCTCCAGTTCTAAGTAGTAGGAGCAAGGCCAGGAGTGCACACAGACCTCTCTGCTCATCTGGCTCCCGGGCTGGTCTGCTCCACGGCCACTCTGCCTCTGGAGGAGAGGGACAGGTTAGCGGATGGGTGGGGCTAGCGCGTGTCAGCACACTTGGACCACAGACAGGAGGACCACTCGGGGTGCTGAGTACACCGGGGACTCCCACCACCCGGGACTGGCAGGATGGAGGCCCACCCCACCCGAACCAGGGTCCACGGCTCGATGCGACTGCCACCCCAGGATCCTTCACAAGAACACCACTTCTGCTGTGACAGCCCCACCAATACACAGTCCTCTCATGTTCCTACACTAACACTCTCCTCTCGAAATCTTCATCATAAAGGAAGTAATCCTACAGGCAGACCTTTCCCTTCTTGCATGGCCCACAAATTCATCAAGTCCTACGTAATTATCTAGCTCCACATACGTATCTGTACGTACGGTTTTACACGGCTGTAAGTAGTGAAGGTACGCTGTTCACATCTACGGCTTTTGCATTTGCTAACAACGTTTGGGAAGTCAGGCATGGTGGATGTGAGGCAATCCTGACAGAACACCACGTGCGCCCTTCTCACTGACCAGATAAGCCCACAAATCCAGGAAAGGAGGAGAACCTCGTGCAAGGTCAAACCAGAAGTACATGACGTGGACTTGGCTACAGCTAGACTTGGGAATGCCTTGTGCACCTCCCTTGTGTGCAGAGGTCCAGCTGGGGCCTGTCTTCCACACACACCCCCGCCACGCTATGCGCACACACGGTTACGGCATAACCTCGTTTGTAAACACGGGAGAACAAATCACTGCTATTATCTCTTACGATACTGAGAAGTGTGGGAGTCTCTGAATCCTGGCCATGGCTTCGAGGCCCCATAGGCCATGTGGGGCGGCAGGCACCGAGGTGCCAACACTGACATCGTCCCTGGCTCCTGAAGCTCAGCGTCCACAGAAACCCTCTGCATTTGTTCACTGAGTTATACTTAAAAGACCCAGACTTCTCCACGATGCCACATCAAGTAACCAAGGCTGGGCAAGACAAGAAAAGAGCTTGCATGGCATGGAGCGTCCTAATTACACGGAATCCAAGTGCCTGGAGAGTCGGCAGACAGCAGGCTCGCCGTGTGACCTCAGGAGGGCTCTCTGAAGGGCCAGCCAACCCACAGTTCAGACCTGCTGAACACAGCACCGAGTTACCTCCTTGAGAGCTTTCACACTTGTCCTACGACCACCTGGGGCACAGGGGCAGCACGGCGGCCTCTCCTCTGGGACGAGGTCTCTCACTGGAGAGAGGAAACCAGAAACCAAACGTGTCCTGCTCAGACTTCTCTCCCCAGCAAGAGGGACATCCACCCAACACTGAAACAAACACAGACCACTGTGGCCTGCTGGCCTGGGACCTCTACTGGCACAGACCTGTGACGTCCCCCGCACAGACCCGCCAGGCCGTTGTGCCACCGGGCCTGACCCTGGTCCTTCCGGCGGAAGGGACCCTCCAGCCATTCAGCCACCCGAGCACCACCAACTGTGTCCAACCCACAGAGAGAGTCAGGGCCTGTGTTGTTCACCACTGTCCAGTGTTGGGGAGCTTGCTGCAGCTAGAGGCTGAGTCCCTACTAACAAGAGCCTGTACCCCAGGGGGACTCCAGAGCTCCAAGCGAGATGAGACACACATGCTCCAGAGCAATAGAGTGTGGCACTGCAGGGTCTGAGGAGCTCCGTTCTGCCACATGCTTTACAACCATAGAAAGTTCCTTCACCCTCTGGGCCTATTTACCCACCACTCAAATGACTGAAGACCGAAGGACAACAGCAGCTCTGAAATATGCTAGAATTCAAAGAGAGGAGGACACTGAGGTGCCTGGCTGGCTCGGTCGTTAAGCGTCTGCCTTTGGTTCAGGTCATGGTCCCGGGGTCCTGGGATCGAGCCCCAAGTTGGGACTGAAGGGTGCGTGGGTGGCTCTCTCACTTAACCATCGGACGCTTGATTTCAGCTCAGGTCTTGATCTCAGGGTCGTGAAATTAATCCCTGAGTGAGGCTCTGTGCTGAGCAAGGAGTCTGCTTTGGATTCTCTCTTCCTCTCCCTCTGCCCCTCCTGCTCATGCCCACACTCTCTCTCAAATAAATAAACAAATCTTAAAAAAAAAAATGAGGTTGAATCATTGGAGAGGACAGAAATGAGAAAAAATTATCTGGATGAAGCTTTAAAGTTACCCAATTCTACTTAAAGGTGGCAGGCTACTCACATACAGTTAGCCCTATTCCCTCCCAAAACTCCATTAAAATAACTCTAGCAAGATTAAAAAGGCATAACCTCTTATTCCTGTTAATGGGAAAAAAACATGACGGTACTTCACAAAAGAGGATCTTTAAATGGCACGTGAAAAGGTGTTCAACACCTGATCTTGTATATACCCACATTTCAAAGCTTATGTTACATAGTGTGCTGAAAGATTTCCTGAAATAATATGTCACTGGAGGAAATGGGCTGCCTACTGAAAAGAAAAGTGTGTGGGGGCAGTGCTGGGAAGTGGTGATCGTGGTGTAATTCCATGGGTCAGTTGCTGAATAGCATTTCTTGCTGGCATCTCCATCTTGGGAGACAGAAAAAGTTTAGCAGGAGAAAAACACCTGGAAATGAGGTGAAATGTAGTTGGGAATTTCTGCACAGAAAGTAAAAGTCTGTACTAAAATTCTGTATTTTTACTTTGGGATTTATTCCAGGATTTGATATATTCTCAGCAGTCACTGAGAAAATGCACTTCACAGGGTAAGAACTGCAAAATAGTACTTTAAAAAACAAAACAAAAAATATGAATAATACCTGTCATATCCCTAATTACAGTTAAGACCTTATCAAGTGGCTTGAAAAGACAAAAACCCTTATTACATGATTCCACATATCTTAATTTTTGTTTTTAAAATTTCTTTTAAAGATCAAGAGGCACCTGAGTCGCTCAGTCAGTTGAGCGTCTGCCTTCAGCTCAGGTCATGATCCTGGGGTCCTGGGATGGACAAGCATCAGGCTCTCTGCTCAGTGGGGAGCTTGCTTCTCCCTCTCCCCTCTCTCCCAACTTCTGCCCCCTCTCTCTCTTTCTCTCAAGTAAAGTCTTTAAGAAAGAAAAAAATAAAGATTGATTTTATTTATTGAAGGTGGGGAGGGGCACAGGGAGAGGGAGACAGAGTCCTAAGCTGACTCCAGCTGGGCATGGAGCTGGAGGCTGGGCTCTATCTCAGGACCTGAGCGGAAACCAAGAGTCAGCAGCTTAACCAACTGTGCCACTCAGGCGCCCCTCACATCCTTTCATTTTTAAAGTTGAGAACAGGAAGTTTTGGAAGGTCAATCTATAGTATTAAATAAAACAGTACCCACACCAGTATAATCCTCTTAAATCCGAACCCAAATTCTGGTTCCAGATACAAATAGCGCATTTATTTTTCGACACGTTCTAATAAAAGAAGTAAAACCTGTTTGTTTCAGACACAACTATGAGTGGATGTGCATACGTGTAAGCTTTAAAAGTAAATCTCAGGAGCAAAGGTAAAATTCTGAATCAAACACCTGACATCTTAGTTCAATCCCATAAAGCCTAAAAGCAGTAACTATCAAGCTAAGGTCAACATCACAAGTAGTCTCTAGTACAAAAGGTGCTCTAATGCCTGCCTGCCTGGCCCTTTACAAAAAAAGAAGACGGAACTTCTCCAAATACCGGTATGCAACCCCTGCAATAGCGTCCCACCCATTCTTGTCAGGGGAACTACACAAACGACCTTTCAGAAAGCCCACGGTGAGAAAGAACCAGCGTAAAACCTTCCTCTTTCCAACCGGTTTCCTATAAAGTCACCAAATGGGGTCTGTTATTGCAAAAAGGAGAGCAATAAAAAGAATAGCTCCCTTCCTAACTGGGGACATTCTTACATTCCTTTTTCTTGGTTTTTCCTCTGGACATTTCAAAGAAAACTTGTGGAACTCTTAAATATTTAAACCTGTATTTCAGAAGCAGCAACAATCTTGAACGCAAATCCACTAAATTACAAGGCAATAAAGTAAATTTCGAGGATCCCTAAGTGAAGGAGTAAAACGATTCTTCAGTTCGTGGGAAAATGGGCCAACCCCACCGTAACGCAATAAGGCCGCGTCCCGGAACAGTGCACGTTCCAAGAGAAACTTTTTCCAGACATAGAAATGAGGTCGGAGAGAGCCTCTGCGGTGCTGGATCCCTCAGGAACATGAACAAACGTATTCGAAAGAGCAAAATCCGTGCGCTCTCCGTTCCCAACACAATTGCTATTGGTTGCCGACATTTTCTAAAGACTCCGAACTTTCACGAAGCTGTAAGGGCGCAAAACCACAGCCATTTTCCGAAGCCAAGTAAACAGCGCGCACGAGGCAGCAAGAAGGGCGGACAGGAAGGTGCCAAGCGCACGATCAAAGGGGTGGGGGGGCAGCGTCAGCCAGTAAATGGAGTGAAGGGCGTAGGGGGCGCGGAGCTCGAAGGTTAGGTTCCGTAAATATACAACGGGGGCTGGGAGAACAACTTCTCAAACTGTCCTCTCGCAATGGCTTCCTTCAACGAAAGTGTCACGTCTGACCCTCGGAGGAGGGCTCCGGCCGTCTCGGCCCTGCCCCTCCCCCCGCCCCGCCAGGCGCTCCCGCGACCCGCGCGTCCTTCCCCGCCGGCCGCCGCCCCACCTGTGCCTTCCAGGCCTCGGGCGCTTGGGCGCCCCTTGGAGAGTTCCCCGCCTGGCTGCCGGCTGCCGCACCCCAGCGGCCTGCTCCCTCAGACGCGGCGCCTCCACGAAGCGCTGGGCCGAGGCCGGCCCGAGGTTCTCAGCGCCTCGCACGCGCGCGCGCCCTGACGCTGGGCCTCACAGAGCGTTCCAAGCCCTCGCTCTCGCGGCGGGGAGCCGCAGGCCGGCTTTCGCGTGACGCCCACTCGGGTGGCTTACCCTCCGCGGCCCCGCCTCAGGCCTTCCCACGCTGACCTTCTAGATGGTGTGTGAGGAGACGTCAGCCAGCTCCGGATCCTGGAGGACGCGGGCGGAAGGCTCCCAGAGAATCCCGTGAAGCGGCCGCTCCGCGCGGACGCCCAGCCCCGGCCTTCGCGCGCGTCGTCAGCGCCCGCGCTTGCGCGGTGTCTTTGTCCCCACCGCGAACCAAGGCCGCCGGAGGGGCTGGGAAAGAGCGGTGGGCCGCGAGAGCGGGCGCGGCTGGAGGGAGCACCCTGGACACAGTGCACGTGCGAGCACCAGGGCTGATTCTCCCAACTCTCCTGGAAGCCAGTCTTTGTTACTCATGTATTCTAAGACGGTTGCCGCGGATGGTAAAAGTCTCCAGGTGTGTGTGTGCGTGTGTCTGTGTGTGTGCGCGCAGCAGTACTGCCCATGTTGCATTCCTGACTCCTCAGGATAAAGAGCAACTGTGCTGATACCATTTATGATTGTGGGGCTAAAAAGGGAGGATCAAAGTGAACATACCTGACCTTGCTCCAAAACTTCTTTAAAATGACTAAAATACTATAGATGACACTTTATACTCTTCAATAGACTTGCCTTTAGAAAACTATACCTAGGGTGCCCTGAGCACTTACGCCTACCTAAGTGACTTGTTGAGGGACGGCAGTGACTTAATTCTACATGAAGTACTTACCTCAGTCAAAATTAGTTAATGATGAGGACTGTTGTGGGATCACTGGGTGAGGCTTTTAAGTTAGGGGCCATTTGGGAATTTCCCCCACTCGAAGAAAGGTAACAGTCATCCCAAAGAGAAACACCTGTTAGGAAGGTATACGTTAATACAAGGGTTTAAATTATTTTGCTCGTATACTCCCTAAAAGAATTCTGGAAACATGTGACTGTACCTTTTCCCTCATTTTTAGATAGACCATACCTAAAAATTTTGATGATTTAAATAGTTGCAAAATATGCAAATTGTTCGATAGTAAATTGAGAGTTTTAAAATAAAACTGCTACATAACCCTTCTAAATGTAGCCAGTGTGAACCTAAATACCAGGCAATTTGATATCCTTCATCAATTTTTATAACTACATGAACAAGCTTTTCTTTAATACAAAATTTTGCATCCTTCCTTTTCTTCCTAAACCTGTATTTCCATAGTTCTTCATGAAAACTTATCCCAATATAATATTGCTTTATTCTGGAAAGTCTTTTCTTGATCACCTATCAAACTTCTTTGCATCATAGGTACATAAATTTAAATCTAATTTTAAAATTTTGCAATAGCCATAAAAGTTAAAAGTGTTTAAAAACTTGAAATTTCTAAATACAAGGTCATTATATATAGAAAACCGTAGAATTTACTACAAAGCTACTAAGTACATCAAAGTTGCAGGATAAAGGATCAACATACAAAAATCGATAGTATTTCTAAACACTAGCAATGAACGCTTCAAAAATGAAATTAAGAATGTCATGAGAATACCATCAAGAACAAAACACTTGGGAATAAATTTAACAAAATAAGTGCAAGACTTGTACACCAAAAACTACAGAACATTGCTGACAGTGTTTATAGAAGACCTAAATGAACGGAAAGACATTCCATACTCGCAGACAGATTTAGAATCGTTATAATGGCAATATTCCCCAAATTGATCTATAGATGGAGCATAATCCCTAAGAAAATCCCAGACAACTATTTTGCAGAAATCGGCAAGCTAATCCTAAACTCACATGGAAATGCAAGGGAGCCAGAATAGCCAAAACAATCTTGAAAAAGAACAAAGGGGAAGGACATTTTTTTTGTTTGTTTTGTTTCTTTTGTGTTTTGAGTTTTTATTTGAATAATACAGTGATTCATCACTTTCATACAACACCCAGAGCTCATCACTACAAGTACCCTCCATAACCATCACCCATTTTACCCATCCCCCTGCCCACTTCTGCTCCAGGAACCCTTGGTTTGTTCCTTATAGTGGAGTCTGTTTCCTGGTTTGCCTCTCTCTCTCTTTTTTTCCCCATAGGTTCATCTGTTTTGTTTCTTAAATTCCACATATGAAATCATATAGTATTTGTCTTTACTGCCTGACATATTTTGCTTAGCATAATGCTCTCTGGTTCTATCCACATTGTTGCAAATGGCCAGATTTCATTCTTTCTGGTGGCTGTGTAATATCCCATTATATAAATATATCTATCATCTATCTATTTATCTATTTATCATCTATATATCTCTCTATATATCTTCTTTATCTATCCATCAGTTGATGTACATTTGGGCTCTTTCCATAATTTGGCTATTGTTGATAATGCTGCTATAAACAGGGTGCATCTATCCCTTTGAATCAGTATTTTTTTTTAAATCTGCATATGTCTTTAGGTCTAAAATGAGTCTTACAGGCAGCATATAGGTGGGTCTTGTTTTTTATCCATTCTGACACCCTATGTCTTTTGATTGGAGCATTTAGCCATTTACATTTAGAGTAATTATTGATTGATATATATTTAGTGCCATTTTATTACTTGTTTTGTCATTGTTTTTGGAGATTTTCTCTGTTCCTTTCTAGTCTTTGTCACTTTTGGTCTTTCCTTCCCACTCAAAGTGTCCCTTTTAATATTTTTTTACAGGGCTGGTTTAGTGGTCACGAACTGCTTCAGTTTTTGTTTGTCTGGGAGACTCTTTATTTCTTCTTCTGTTCTGAATGATAGCCTTGCTGGATAGAGTATTCCTGGCTGCATATTCTTCCCATTCAGCAGGTTGAATATATCATGTCACTTCCTTCTGGCTTGCCGGGTTTCTGTTGAGAGATCTGCCAGTAGATTATGGGTTTTCCTTGCAAGGTAGGGAAATGTCTTGCTGCTTTTAGGACTTTTTTTCTTTATCACTATATTTTGCAAGTTTAACTACAGTGTCTTAATGTTGGCCTGCTTTTCTTGATATTGATGGGAGTTCTCTGTGCCTTGTGGATTTGGATCTCTATTTCCATCCCCTGATTAAGGTAAGTTTTCGGCTATTACTTCCTCAAATAAACCTTCAGCTCCCTTTTGTCTCTCTTATTCTTCTGGGACTACTATGATACGAATGTTACTACATTTGATATGGTCACTGAGTTCTCTAAGTCTGCTCTTGTGATCCATAGCTTTTCTTTCTGTCTTTTGTTCAGCTTCATTATTTTCCATAATTCTATCTTCTGTTTCACTTATGTGTTCCTCTGCTTCTTCCATCCTTTAGGTCATTATATCCAGTTGGTTTCAAATTTCAGTTATTGCATTTTTAATTTCTGTCTAATTTTTTTAGCTCCTTTATCTCTGTGGTAAGGGTCTTTGCGGCTTTTCTCAAGTCCAGTGAATATCTTTATGATTGTTGCTTTAAGTTCTCCATCAGGCGTATTACTTATATCTGTTTCCATTAGATCTCTGGCTGTGATCTTATTCTTTCTTTTGGAATGAATTCCTCTGTCTTGACATTTTGTCTAGGTCTCTGTCTTCCTCTGTGCATTAGAAAAGCCTGTTATGTCTCCTGTCCCTGAGAGTAATGGCCTTAAAAAGGGGAGGCCATATGGTGTTCAGGGCCTGGTGCTCCAAGGAATGTGTCTGGTATGTGCTGTTTATACTCTGCTGCTATATTTTGGCTTTGGAGCAAAGCAGGCTAAAGCTCCAGTATTTGGGTTAGCCACCCTCAGCAGGTATCTCTGTGCCTATGCTGAGGGGTGGGGGAGGGAGATGGTGTCCACTGGATCATTCGTCACCTGAGAGGCAACTCTGCAAATGTCACTTCTCACAGATGGACTCTAAGAAGAGTGAACAGTCTCTCTCCATGAGCCTTTGGTGATGCTCAGATTGTGCCATCCAACCCAGGATTGCTTACATGCCTTCTCTCCTGGAGTAGGGGAGTGCCGTCAGGACTCTATCCTAGCCAAGCCTGTGGACCTCTAAAACTCCAGTTTTTGAGCCCCACTGGTTGCAAAAACTCACGAAAATCAGCCCCTCTTGTTTACCCAGCCAATGGCTTTGAGGAAGTGTTCCCCTTGTGCATATCCCTGTGTGCTCCACTCTGTCTTTCCTGTTTCTGCAACCTCGGCCCCCTCCCCTCTGCAGCACCCATGATTCATTTCTCCCCTAAAGCCCATCTCCACACTTCCTACCTTCCTGAATGTGGCCTCTTCTTTCCCTCTAGTTGTGCAGTTTGTCAGTCCACAGGTCAATTTCTTGGCTATTCAGAAGAATAGATTTTTAACTATCAAATAGATTTGATAGTTATCTAGCTGTGTTTGAGGGACGAGGTAAGCCTAGGGTCTTCCCACTATGCCACCATCTTAGCTCCCCCCACACTTTATGATATCAAAATTTACTACAGAGCTTCAGTAATCAATTCAGTTTGGTACTAGCATAGGACAAACCTACGTAGGATAGAATTGAAAAGTGGAACAGAATTAAGAACCCATAAATAAGCCCATTTACAGTGAACTGGTTTTCAACAAAATTGCCAAGAAAAACTGATGGGAAAGAAATATTCTTTTCAACAAATAGAACAATTGCAAATTCATCCAAAAAAGGTGAATTTGGACCCTTATGTCATACCATAGTAAAAAATTAACACAAAATGGATCAAAGACTTAACTGTAAGAACTAAAACTACAAAACCCTTAGAAGAAAACATGAGTAAATCTTCATAAACTTGGGGAAGCAATGATTTCTTAGTTACCACCCCCAAAATATAGGCAATAAAAGAAAAATTGGTAAATTGTACATCATCAAAATTAAAACCTTTTGCTCTTCAAAGGACACCATCAAAAAATTAAAAATAAGGGACGCCTGGGTGGCTCAGTCATTAAGCGTCTGCCTTCAGCTCAGGTCACGATCCCAGGGTCCTGGGATCAAGCCCCACATTGGGCTCCCTACTCGGCGGGAAGCCTGCTGCTCCCTCTCCGACTCCCCCTGCTTGTGTTCCTGCTCTCATTCTCTCTCTCTTTGTCAAATAAATAAATAAAATCTTAAAAAAAAAGAAATTGAAAATAAAACCCACAGACTATGATAAATTATTTGCAAATTATTATATCTGAGTTGTATTTAGAATATATAAAGAACTATTATAACTTAATAACTAAACAGATATGTAATATAATTTAAAAATGGGCAAAGGATTTGAATAGACATTTGTCCAAAGATATACAAATGGCCAGAAAGCATATGAAAATATGTTCAATGTAATTGGTCTTTAGAAAAATGGAAATAAGGAACACAATATGTCATTATTTACCCACTAGAATATCTGTAATAAAAAAAGATAGATACTAACAAGTGTGGACAAGGATGTGGAGAAATTCAAACCGTCATGTATTACTGGTACAATGTTAAATGACGCAGCCATATTTTGGTAATCAGTTTGACTGTTTCTTAAAAAGTTATATGTAGACTTACTTTATGACCTGCAATTCCCATCAGAGGTGAAGTTGTGTACATGTTTTCATCTCTTGGTTCAAAAAAATCAAGTGATGCTGCTGTTATAAAATTCCTTCCACTTTTCTTTATTTAGTTTAGGTGAATACTGTTTCTCAGCTTTCTCATCGATAAATGTTAAAATTGAGATAGAATTGGTGCTGAATCCTGTCTTATTCTGGAAATAGAACACCTATAATACATATAATACAAACAATACAAATACTGGTACACATATACAAAATATCCAAGTATACTTGACAGAAATGTTCATAGCATTTTAAAAGGCCAAAAAGTAAAACTAACCCAAACAACAAGTATCAATCAACTGATGAATGGATTTTTGAAATTGTAATAAATTCATATAGTTGGTATTATTTGGTCCCCAAAATACTGCAACATGGATAAAACTCAGTGAAAGAATCCAGACATGAACATATATTATATGATTCTATTTTTGTAAATTTTTTTAATGGCAAATAGAAAGTAGAGTAGTAGTTACCTATGGCTGTGGTTGGTTATTGGAATTGACTGTAAATGGGCATGGGCATGGGTTTTTTTTTTTTTTTTAGGTTGATAGAAATGTTCTAACATTAGATTGTGATGATGGTTTTATAATTCTGTAAACATAAAATTCATTGAATTGTACATTTAAAATGAGTAAACTTTATGGTATATGTATTATATTTAAAGCAGTTTGAAAAATACCTCCTGGGTAGAGGGATTATTATAATTGTTTGTATTTATATGTATTTTATGTTTGGATAAATATTTATTGAACAAGAAGTATATATTTATTGGAAATATATCTCGAAGAGGTGACAAGGACTTTTTTCCAATTCATATATTTCTAGATGATTATCATTTATTTCTAGAATGGGACAGAATTCAGCTTCAATTATATTCTAATTTTAATATTTATAAATTTAAAGGCAGAGAAATTCTGTCCACATAAAATGAACTGATTTAGGTTATCACTGGTGATATTACCTTTGCTCCCAGCTCATGTTAAACTCAATAGAATGACTCAGTGTAAAATAAAACTCCTGGTAAGTACAATATGTTGAAGACTAATGTGATGATAATATTCTAGGAGTTCCACATGAGGCTAGGTCTTCAATGTATGGAAAATAGGGAGTTGTTGTTTAACGGATGTAGTTTCAGTTTTGCAAGATGAAAAAGTTCTAACAACCGGTTGCACACAACGATGTGAATATAGTTAACATTAATTGTACACTTAAAAATGGTTGAGATGGTAAATTTTACATGTGTATTTTCCTACAATTAAAAAATAATCTGAGAATCAGCTTTACACTGATTCTTTGAAGCAATAATGTAACATTAGTCTGTCTTGTGGCAAAATGCAAGCTCCTTAAGAGCAGAAATACTGTTTCATCTATTTTATTTATCTTTGCATCCCCTACAGCTTCACTGCTCAAAGTGTGGTCCATGGGTCACAACATCAGGCATTGTCTGGGTGCTTGTTAGAAATGTACCAGCACCCCACATTTTGTGAGTCTACACATACATTTAATAACACACCTGGGTGATTCACATGCACTTTATAAAGTTTGAGAAGGACTGTTCTACAGCACCTAACTCAGAAATATCAGAGAATATTAAAGTTTGGCTGTTGTTCATGGATTAGAATCTTCTATTGATAGCTGCATTTAACTTCTTTGCTCTAGGATTGCTGTGAACTTTAGATTTCACCAATACACATATGCTAGAAATAAACAGTGAGCCAAGATTTACATAAATTTAAAGTGGGATTTTTAATCACCTTCTATCTGATTCTCCATCCTGCACTTGGAACAAAACATAACTTGAAGATGGAACCATCTCTGCCACCCTCCCATTTTCTGTGACCATGTAATGACCTCTATGTGGCAGTATAACTCTGAGAAAAGTGTGGAAAAGTCCGCATTTAGACTCCAGTTACCATTTCTCAGCTCTGAGGTGTCTGTCCCACACCCACGTTTGGGGAAAAGACCATGGGTGAGACCTTTGATTATAGTTGGCAGAGACCCTCAAAGCTTTTCCGTCCTCCTCCCTTCTTCTTCTCTCATCATTCAACTTCACAGGCCAAGCTTTTGCCAGATCTGGCCATATCACAGTCCTATGTGCCCAACCAACTCCTCTACCTCAACCTAGGATGCTTAACTAGAAAGGAACCAAGTTCAAATCCAGGACTCTTAGCTCCTCCTCCTAGGACAGCACCTAGCTCGGGTCTGAGGGAGATGGTGGATGAATAGCCCTCACATGGAATCCTTCAGCAAGACTTCTCTTGAGCAACCCCCTCATGGTGTTTCCTGGGACTCATATACACTCCAGATATCACAATATTGAGAGTGGCGGATCTAGGCAGGAATGATGTGTATCCATGGATACATGTCCCATGGTTGGAGAAGTCAACAATTAGTACATCCTCTGCATGTTAAACATGCTCTACTATCACACAGAGCTTTTGTAGCTCTGGGCTAGGGAAAATAGTCATTGCATGTGCTGACAGGACAACAGGACATGGTAATTCAATGCTACAGTGGCTGGAAAAAGAATTAGTGTCTTGTATGTTATTGGACCTACACTTGTCAAAGCATTTTACATTATCTCATTTGATCCTCAAAAGACTTTGCAACATCAAATAGGACAGGCATGATTAGCCCCATTATATAGAAAACTAACCCAAGTCTTGGCAAGGTTAGAGTTTGTAGCAGTAGTTGACAGCTGGGGCTTAAATTCACTCACTTCACTCATTCCTTGACCATGAGCAAGTAACCCAATGTCTCTGGGATGCAGTTTCCTCATCTGCAAATGGGAAGGAAAATAATTGTGTCTCGCCCACGAGGTAGATGGTGCATGTGAAGACTAGAGCATAGTGGCTTCCTGAACACAATAAGAGGTGACACCTTCTAGCTACTATGATTACTGACAGATCACACAGCTAATGGGTGATCACAATAGACCTAAGACTCAAACCATCTTCTTCAGGTTCTGAGTCCAATGGTCTTTTCACGTTGCAGCAGTGTGTGTGATTTTAGACACATTTCCAGCATCATCTCCTTCAGGAAGCATTTTCTGATCCCATGCTATTCCTGGCCGAGTGCCCCAACGCTCTTCCTAGTTGCATTCTGTACATCATTAGCTCTCCACACTGTGTATGAATCCACTGATTATAAGCTCCCTCAGAGCTGGGATCATGCCTCCTTATTGGTCTTGGTATCACCAGAGCTAGATCATCGCCAGCACAGAGTAAGCACAGTGTTTGTTAACCTGGACTCCATTATGGCTTAGTGATGTGGATTTTGATAGGAAACAGTCTTGCATTCAATCTTTGCAGGCGAGATCACACTGTATCCCACTCTGCCTGTGTTTCTTTGCCCTTTTGTCTTTTTTAGCTCTTCTGCTAGAGGCCTATTTATTATCTCTGTCTATAATTCTCCAATTCTCATGCAGAGTTTGAATAAAATCACAGTTTAGCACCAGCTGTGTAGATTTCTACAAAACAATATGAAGCTTCCACTTGCTGCTGAGAAAACACACAGATGCAATTTATAATCAGATTTCAGGGGAATGTGGCACGTTGTTAAGGTTTCATTTCTGGCCACATAGGAGGGAGGAACTAAAAATGGGACTGCTAGAACAAAATGAAAATGTCAGGTGCTTAAAAGGAATCGCGAAACTCAGACTTCAAACAACTAGATGATGCCACAATGGCCTTTTATTTATTTTTGCTTTGTCTGTCTAATTTGGGGGAAGCGAATTATGTTTGAGCAAATCAAATTCACTACAGATTATACGTATATGAATACACAAAGATATACACACACATATGGCTATAGATGTACGTATGCCTTTGTTTTCTAGAATTAGAAATGTTCATCCTATGTAGCAAAGCCTCGACGTACAAGCCCGTCGTGTCATTTAATCAGTGTTATTACTACAAATGAATTACTCAAATTTCTTACTGTGATATAGTAAAGGTCATAATCACAGCCCATCGTCAAGCATTAGCTACTGCTGTTGTATACAACACACTGAAGGATGTGACCATTAGTCATTTATGAAATGGATCGCCATTCTAATAAATTCAGCAATTTTAAGGAGGAATTTTGTAAGTTTAGGGCAGTATTTCAGGGCAACAATTCATTAAACAAGTATCAGCAATCTTTTTCTTCCATACTAGAAATCTTGTTGCTTTGGACAATATATTGAAAAAATAGCTTCTACTATTTTTGCAAGTCATCCATGAGAAGAAAAAACAAACAAACAAACAGTGATTGCTCAATTTGAAACTTCTAAAAGGATGGAATATATTATTTAGAGCTAAATTAATATATGAAATACAAATAAAGGCTTTCTGGATTGGTACAACTATTTTTAAATTCTTCTATCCTTATGAGAATGATAATCTTGCTTAATTTAAAACATCACACCCCCTGCATTTCCTTAGTTTGAGAAAAGATAAGCAGTTTGACTTCACATTATTTGGCAAAAGCATGGTTAGCTGATGAAAGGTGTGATGTGACATGTTAGTCAATGACAGCCCAAGATAACCATGAGATCATCAGAGTAGTTTTAAAATCAATTGGTAACACAGTCCCATGGCGAAGACAAGGGATAATTTTCTCAGACACCTAATGTTTCAAAAAATGTTACGCTATTAATTTTGATTATGGTCGTAATTTAACCTGGCCTCCAATTTAAAAATGTTTACATAAAAGCATTGATTTGGTATCTGAGACTCATTTCCTCAGAAAGCACACTGAGGTGAAATGAGCAGTTTTTAAATGTGCAGTGTACATTGTCTTCACTTTAGAAAACAAGTAGGTAATACATTCTTCTCTTATGGATGCTAGCAACCCAAAGCTTTATTACGTTTGTCTTTACGTTACTATTATTATCACCTAATTTCTGATACTGGATTAGCTGCAGTATGATAAAAAAGAAAAGAAAGTTGTCTATTTTCTGTGAGTGACTCCAACAACCCTCAGTCTCAAGAAGAGAAATGCTGAAAACATTAACACCCGAGTTCTGCCATCGGGCCTTGAACATGCCCTTCTTTGAGTGTGTGGTTAGATAAATTTGCAATGAGAACAAGAACTGCTTGACATCCTTCTGGTGGTCTTTTACCTAATGTTTGCCCAGAGGCCAGATTTAATTTGAGTGATAGCTTCTGGGGTCTCCGTTTATGTAATTTTGATTGAGGTAAGAGCAAGATGGAGGAAGCACTCCAGGTTTAAGAGATGTCCAAGCTTTTAAGTCACGTGGGAGACTATCAAAAGAGTTCCATGTTTCAGGGGTTCTGGAAGGCAGGATTCTAGTCCAATTTGGAGAAAGGAGAACAAAGAATGAAAAAAAAAAAGAATTCCAAATGAAAATAATCGAAGCTAAAACTCTGTTGGGAATTCAACAGTACAGTTCAGGAAATCTGTTTGAAGTATGAATAATAGGTTGTTGTTATGCGTAGTCTTAAAGACTCTCAGCGGAGCCCCGATCCAAGCTTCATTTTAGACTCGACTTGTCCCTGGTCTCCTAACTTGTTGTCACTGTAGATTACCAGACTGATAATTGCTGGGATTTTCCCACTATTTCTTAGGAGACGTAAGAATGTGAGGAGGTGAAAAAAGGACCTTAGTCAGTGATGTGCTACTAAGTGTTTAACAACTGGCTCCGTGGGGTGGGGTTGGGGGGTGGGGGAGTATGCCTCTATTTACAGACATAAGTTTATTATAAACCATACTGGTGTAAAGGATATGTAGCACACAATTTATTAATAATAATAAAATACATAATACTCTTTGTTGTAAATCAATTGATTCTTACAGAATGTTTTTGTTAATTTGTGCCAAACTCTTATACCTATAGCCAATCTACCGTTGCCACTGAGAAACAGATGTGGTTCTTACATGAGTGTTAGTGAATGTTTTCCTTTAAGTCAGTGAGTGAGACTAAGTAAAACAAGAAAGACATATATCTCGGAACTTACTTGTCAATGATTTGAGTACTGGAGGAAAACTGGAAGAATATCTCCTCAATTTTTTATTCACAATGTAATAACCAGACACGACATGTTTAAAAAATTTAATCTGTATTAGTTAAATTTCCTCTACCACTTTCTGAAGTCCAAACCAGGGATTGGCCAACGTTTTCTGCAAAGGGCCAGATAGTAACATTTTCGGTTTTTTAGTTCATAAGGTCTCTATCTTAACTATCTCTATTTGTACAACCCGGCCATCACAGTATGAAAGCAGCCAGAAGCTGCATGTAAGCAGATAAGTGTGGCTGTATTCCAGCCAAACTTTATTTGTGGACTCTAAACTTTGAATTCAATGTAATTTTTATATATCTGGAAATATTTTTCTTCTTTTGTTTTTTTTTTCAACAGTTAAAAATATAAAAACCATTTTTAGCTCATAAGCCATACAAAAACAGGCAGTGGGCTAGATTTGGTTTATGAGCTGTAGTTTGTCATTCCCTTAATTTTGTCTGGCCACAGAATAGTAAATTAAGCTCTGATTTGCAGCATTTGCCAATCCTGTGGTATAAAGATTATCACTATGGCTGATTTCAAGCTACCAATGTGGCACCACTGAATGTTGGGAAGAGATGAGGAGTAGCACGACATTATATTGTATTTCCACCCCAAAGATAAAACAGGTAAGAATAACCTCAAGAGCATACATAATAGTAAAATAATTTGAAATGCTGAGTTTTAAGTATTTATTACCTTACTTTTATATTATTCACTTATTTGTATGATTATATGATTTCATTTTTAATAATGGCAACAACCAACTTGCAAAATTCTCAAAAACTTAACAATCGGCTTCTGCAAGTTGGTACAAGCTGGTTTCCCAAGCACTTATTCTAGCGATACTGCAGCTCTTGACTCTGATATTCCCCCACCAACACTGATTCTTCTTCTTTTTTTTTTTAAAGATTTTATTTGAGAGGGACAGACAGACAGAGAGAGACAACAAGCAGGGAGAGGAGCAGAGGGACAAGCAGACTCCCTCCTGAGCAGGGAGCCTGATGTGGGACTCAATCCCAGGACCCTGAGATCAGGACGTGAGCTGGAGGCAGACGCTTAACCAACTGAGCCACCCAGGCGCCTCAACACTGATTCTTCTACCATAGAAACGGAATTACCTCTTAGAAGTGTCCGCAAACTAGAGAGAGTGTAGGGAATCCTAGGCCGTGAGTCCATCTAAGAAGCTCTTGCTGATTCTGCCTTCCACGGAGAAATGAAATGATGGAAACCTTCACTGCCACAGGTGCAGTGGGTCTTGACTTATCTCCCAAATGGAAGAATTGTTATAATAGTCATAATAGTTGACATTTCTTGAGTATTTACTGTGGACCACGCACTGTTCTCAACTTTTACCTGTCCCAACTCATTGGGTTGTCACTCAACGCCAAGACGGAGTTTCCATCATCATCATTTACATTCGAGGATAATGAGACACACAAACGTGAGGCTCCTTGCTGAGGGTACAGATGTGGAAAATTAAAAGTTCCTACTTCCCTAAACGCTAGCTCATTTCCTCTCTAAGTTGCGCTTGCAGAGATCAGGTATCTGTTTTTTATTATTTACTTATTTATCAATCCAATAAAAGGTTATCAGTAAAATTCAGTAGGTCCCAACCTGGACCATCATCTTTCCTCCCCAAATCTGTTTTCTCTGTTCTCTTTTCCATGTGCTTGCTGTTCCTGGTGCTGACACGACACTAGGCACCCTGGCATCTTGGACTCTTTCCTCCTCATTCTACACAGCTGCCAATCCAGTCCATGGAAACTCCAATATTACTTATTGGGCCTTCTCCTTTTTATTTCCATTCTCCTTCTCATTGAGGACTTCGGTACCTCTCACTCAGATGATTGCAGAAGGCCCCTCACCATCTCCAAGTATTTGTTCCAAATGGCATACCGTGCTGCCAGAACATGGAACCAGTCTCTTGCTCATAAGCTATAATGATTGCCCACCGCCTACTCCTCAAAGCTCTCCCCTTCCTCCTCCTCTTGACTCCTTTTAAGCTGCAAGCTTACAGAACTTTTCTCCATTTTTCGCAGACACTCCATGCTTGACCCACCTCCACGCCTTTGCTCAAGCTGCTGCTTTTGCTTGCAGTGCCCTTCTCCAGAACTCTGTCTGCCTGCTCTCTAGTCTTCTTTTTTTTTTTTTTTAATGACCCAGAATTTCCTTGGTCTCCCAGCCAGAAGCAGCCTCTCCCTCTGCTGAAGTCCCATAGCATTTTTTCTACCTGTGCTTTTCTTGTGGCACTTTTTGCCCTCCCCACCCTAATTATTCTTTTTGTTTAAGATTGTATTTATTTATGTATTTTAGAGGGGGTGGAGGGAGGAGTGGATGGAGAAGGGTAAGCAGACTCCACACTGAGCTCGGAGCCCAACACAGGGCTCAATCCCACGACCCCGAGATCATGACCCGAGTTGAAATCAAACCGACTGAGCCACCCAGGCGCCCCCATTTATTCTTCTTTGTTGTTTCTCTTCTCTCTCCTGCTTGACTCTGAATCCCCTGAAAGCATGATTAGTTTTCCACCTATCCCCTACGGTTGCTTGTGCACTGGGTGCTTAGCCAAGATCAGATGGGTGAATGAATAAAACCCAGCAAAGGCAACCTCTCACCACTTACTATTAATGTTGTTTAATATTCCTTTTGTGAAACATACCATGCACAATATAGAGCTGCATTGTCCAACATGGTAACCGCCAACCGCATGTGTCTGTGGAGCACTTGAAATGAGGTCTAAGTCCAAAATGTACACTGGTCCAAATTGAAATGTGCAATCAGTATAAAATATATACTGTACTTTGAAGTCTTAGGATGAAAAAAAAAATCTCAGTAGTTGTTTTACATGTGCAAATTATCATGCCTGCAATACACTGGGTTAAATAAAATATAAAAATTACCACCCATTTATGTTTGCTTTTAAAAATGTGACTACTGGAAAGTTTACAATTACATACATGGCTTGCATTATATCTCCACTGGAAGCTCTGTTATAGAGTGTACTCATGATCCCCTTGAAATGTCTCTGTTTTCTAGACTGACAGTGTGCAGTCATGGAAAGGGTTCTCAGAACTTGTCCCAGTTCCTTAAACTTTTGGAAGCTTTGTTTCCTTGATTTTGAATTAGGGGTAACTGTGCCTTCCTGACAGGTGGTTTAATAAGGTAATATACATTAAGCTGCCTGACACTTTGTAGGTACTGGGTAAGTATGGGTTTTTTCAACTTTCTGGGCCAGCACAAACATACCACATGCATCATTCCCACCCATCATTGCCAGTCTATTAGTATCACTGCACCAACCAGTACTCACCATTGTTGTAGGCCAGCTCTATATAATCTTTCTATTATCTCTTACTGTTGCTTTAAGTCTCATACCCCTAGCAAGAATACATGGGAAATGCAGTTGTTAACCTGAAAACAAAGAGAATTTGGAGAGCTTATCCTGCTTACCTTTTCAGGGTCTGGTTCCAAATTACAATGTAAGCAGCCTGAGGCTCACCTCTCTGGAGGAAAGAGATGTCCACATCTGCCACGTTCCTCAATTTGAGGGGTTCGATTCACATCATACAGTATCCTGTGTTTTACACCAACAGTACAGTGTGAAGGGTCCTTTGAATAACTTGCTGTTCTCATTGATATTATGATTGGTGGCGGGGGGGTAGGGAGATATGTACAAATTGTTCTTCATTTTAGGCAAGACCATGAACCTAGGTTTTGAGGTCCTTAAAGATTAGAGGGTAATTAGCAAAAAAAATGAAACAATTATCAATGCTATATATGCTATATAAAATAATGTCAACATTATTTTCAGAGCAGACATTACCATTATAATATACTGATATTAATACTAACCAAGGATTTCTGGGAAATTTTTCCTTCATCATTAAAGGTTAGAGTTGTCATTGCTGTCATGTTCCATGGGGTTGCATGTCCTGCATCTGCTTGTCTCCTTCACAGAAGGGCTTATATATCTAGAGAAGGTGAGGTCTTCACAATGGGAAGAGGAAGATTTTAAGTCTTCATTATCAGTGTACAACAAGTAATTTTAGATCCCAAGATAACCTAACAATAGAGGGATGATGGTGTTTATCATCTTGGGCTGCTTGTGCATGAATATTATTAATCATCAACTTAATCCTGAATATCTTGGGACTGCAGCAGAGTTCCAGGATTGCATTTCTTAATGTCTTCATTACAGCTGTAAATCTCAAAAGAAATACGATAATTACAAGGAAGCATCAGCAGCTGGGGCAATTAAATGCTAGTTGCCTTCTGCTATGCAGAGACTTGCATTAAGCAAAATGTGTGCTCTTCATTACAGAACAATTCTTTACAGATAAATGTTCCACAGTAGAAATGACGTTCCTTCTGCCAAAGGAAGAAACTTATCAGGGAGGGTGCCATCCCTGGGGTCCCTGGATATCCAAATGGAGATGCTCAAGCTCAAATGTGAAAGAGAAATGGGACATGAAATCTTCAGGTCCCTGGGGCTCCACTAATCAGATGACTGGGCACAAAGATGGGTATTCTCTTTTCAGATTGAAGGTGTATTTGCCACAGAAAATCAACCAAGTAATCAACAAATATTTACTGAAGACAAACCATCATCGTCCTTGTCATCAACTACAAAAACTTATTTTGTGTGTAACACACACATTACCCGGATTAGACCACAGAAGAGCAAAACTCTGGATTGTAATAGGGGAAGCTAAATATGACTACAAAGATAATAACACAGAAATTTCAACAGAAAGTATTATACAGTAAGAGATATAGGGTAAGAGATACAGGGATAGCCACTTTAGTGGGCATTATTCTAGAGTCATGATATGTTTAATAAGAAATATAAGAACTGATCCCTGTGCTTAGGGAATCACAGTTTAATTCGGGGATGAACTAAACATAATACTATGAGAAAGCAATAGGATATAAAGAGCTAAGATACAGATGCAGAATGAAAACCTGTGAAGATTGGAAACAAAAAAAGAGAGCAGACTCTATGGCGTCAATAGTCAGGGGTGGCTCCATGGAGGGGAGAGAGTGCTTTAGAAATCCTTTAAAGTCAGAGACAGTTTGGATAAATGAAGGGGAGAAGGGAGAGTTCAAGGCTTCAGGTGAAAATATCTTTAGTTTTGGTAAACTTTGGAGAGTTGGTCAGCAAATCATTTATTCAACATCAGCGTTCTGATGGAGGAACTGGACTATTTTGAATGGGAAATGAAGAACAGGTCCTTACGTCTATAACTGCAGGTTCTACTGATGGGCACACTCTTGGGTTTGGAAGTCATCCTTCTGTTCGTTCGGTAAACACTGACTAAGGACCTGTTATACACTGAGATTATACTAGGCTATATTAGGCAAGACAAGAAACACATCAAGGATATGGAAAAGTTAACAGGTTTAATTACATACAATGTGGTCCATGCTCTTACAAGGACAAACACAGATTTTAGAGGAGAACCCCCAAACTCAGGCTTGGGAAGTCAAGAAAAGTTGAGATGTGCAGAATAAATAGGGGTTATCCCGGCAAGGGACGTGGGATTGTAGGAAGCATATCCAGATGGCATGAATAATTTGGGTAAAAAGCCGACCTGGCTAGGTTTAAGAACCCCAGGTTGTTCTGTTTGGCTGGAATGAAGAGGCAAGAAGAGTTGAGGCCAGGTATATAGGCCAATGCCAAATGGTAAAATACTTTCAAGCAGTGATAAAGAATTTGGACTTTGTCCTGAGGACCGTGGAGAGTCAGAGAATAATTTTAATCTGGGGATGGACATGATTGCATCTGTTCTGAAACCTCATCCAGGCTGCAGTGTGGAGAATGGATTGGATGCTCCAGGGTCAAAGCTGATATTATCATACAGCATTTTCATAACTGCCCTAAATGAGAAAGGGAAAAATGTGTGTAGTCTAGTCTCCTCTGCCCATGCCTATTGTCTGCTTCTTGACTCAAGATTGCAGTCTTTATCCTTAGAGGCATGGGATTCTGATCCTCAATACCTACAAGAAGGTTTTCCTGATTCTACCTGGTTCTACCCCAGCAATGGATAGATGACTGCTCAAATTTCTGTCTGCTCAAGTCCTAGCCTGATCCGAAAGGAGACCACTTGCTAACACATATAACAATCATATAACTCAGCACAATTATGTTGTGGAGGACAAAACATCAGGGAATTATAGTAATTCAGTTTAATATCTGCTGAAAGCGTTGATAAAGGCTTATGTGGCTGTTCAGAGAAATTGCATGCGGTAAGAAAGCCATTGCCATAACCACTGAAAAACACTTGGTATTTTGACAAAATTTAAAATGCCCTCTCAGGAAGGACTCTATTCTTCCCTTGAATAACATTTTAGATCTTGAGGTAAAGGCAAGGGATATGTGTGGTAAGGAATTATGTTCATATTATACACAGCTCTCAGCTTGTATTCCAGGAGCTCCAAATTCCTTTTTTCTTTTCTTTTTATGTTTCAGTCAGTATAAAAGCAAAATTGATCTGACTTCACAAATTGTGCTTCTAGCAAATTTTAAAAGTACTTAAAATGTTATCTTTGAAAATCAGGTAATACCACAGGACATCTGTGCATTCCTTTTATTCTGGGCAACCCAGCAGGCTTCCAGGTTAATAGAATCTGTGTGTGATTGCAGATGTTTAATACGCCTAATTAATTAAACGCTGATCCCAGTCATCATGCTGCGAGATATAAATACTGTCTGGGAAGGGCTGTTTCATAAGATGACAAGTCTAATAGTGCAAATGTTGCAACACCATTCAGAGGAGGAAGGAAGCTGTTCTGGAGTTTTACTAAAAATAAGATGCTTGTACTGAAAAAGGAAATTATAAGTGCATGTTCTACCCACCTAGGTTGGCCATCTATTCCATTCCAAAGAGTAGCACTCACTTCCAAACCACTCTCTGAGATAAAAGGAGTTGCAATTGAGGAAGAGTAAGAAACTGACAGATCTTCTGTTATTTGGATAAATGATCCTTTCTCCTTTCCTTTCATATAATTGCACACTTGAATCGAATAAACAAGAAGTTAGTGGATTAAATAAACATGAATAAGAAGGCCTAAGCATAAGAGACAAAGGTTGCATCCTGCCATATTTAATATGGGCTTCTTAAAACAGATATACACATTTAGTATTACTTTATGAACAGATATTTTTCAGTTGCATTTTGGGAGCTGTATTATTGTTTAGATCCATTACTTTTAGGTTCTTATCCTAACTGCATGGAACTGTTTAAACATGAGAAAAAGCAGTTTATTGGAGAGTATATCCCATTGAAAACAATTTATTTCTAGCATGGCAAGGATACTAAACTTCCTTATTGTTGGCACATTTAATCCATTTTTAGAATCCTAATGTTTGAAGCTGAACCAAAAATGGAATATTTTCAGGGGAACAAGAATTGAAGTGGATAAATCACTTCTGAGAATTTTGCAACAATCCAGGTGAGAGATGGTGGCAGGAGAATAGGAGATGGTGAGGAGTAGGTTGACTCCGCAAATATTTAGAAGGAAATGGTGCAAGAAAAAGAGAGGACTGAAGGATGATTCCAGAATTCCTTTGAGCTGCTGGATGGTGGTGGTGCTAACGAAAGAGATGGGGAGGGGCGCCTGCGTGGGTCAATCGGTTAAGCATCAGACTCTTGATTTTGGCTCAGGTCAGGCTCCACACTCAGTGGGGAGTCTGCTTGAGATTCTCTCTCTCCCTCTGCCCCTTCCCCCTCATACAAGCGCATGCAAACCCGCTTGCGCTCTCTCTCTTCTCTCCCTCTCTAAAATAAATTTAAAAAAAGAGAGAGAGAGAGAGATGGGGAATATTTGCGGATGGGACAAAGGTTGATGGAGAGAGTGGTTGAATTGCCTGCTTAGCTTCCTTCCTTTTTTCCTTTCAGGCAGGGTGGGAAGGTGACTGGACAGAGGTTGGAACTCTCATGGCTGAGTATTTTAGGGGTTGGGGGGCCCTTGTGGGGCTGGGGTTGACACAAGGAGATTGTGAAGAGGCAGCCTGGTAGCAAGAGACTGGCTCCATGAGGGGGATTAAGCAAATGAGTAAATATACTGGTGGCACCCGGAGCCAGGTTTGTTATTGTTGGAGAAGGTACAGATATGGAAAGGGGAGAGCTAGAGTGAACCCGATGGGGTTGGAGGGCAACCAGATATATCTGTGTGAACTCATGGCGTGCGTGTGTACACACACATATATACACGCATCATATGTATACACCTAAATGTGTATATGTATTCACATATGTGTGTGTATATATATATGTACATATATTTCCTAGATCTGGCCAACATCCATAGTAAAAAAAATACAAACAAAAGGCACACATTTCCCCGCATAAATCTATATTGTGTAGTAACTAAAATACTGTTCAGAGCCGTGGCTAGAATTAAACAGTACAACAATACACAAAAAAGAACCCAGTAGCAGTGAATGCCCTGGTAGCAATGGACAGATCTTGGTTTCTAAATAGCACTCTCCACTAAAACACTGAAAGGAAACACTACCTAAAGAATTGGCTGACTCTAGGGCTGGGCAGTGAAAAGAACAAGAGCAACTTAGAATACCTTTTTGTATCAGAAAGTAGGGAAGTGCTCACAGAATGATGGGCTATGTAATAAAGAAACAAAAGCCTTCTTGAAGGGCTTCCTCTAATCAAGTCTGGGTCAACCTGGGCATCAAAATAAGTAATGACAGCAGTGGATTATAATTCATTAAGCAATAAAGGAATATATGAATTTACACTTTCTCCCCATCTGTTAACCATTATAATAATAATTGATCCAGGCAAAAAAACATTGATGATGCCAATTAATAAATGTAAAAGTAATGACAGAATCAAAAAAACCCCATTTGTTAACCATAATAATAACATTACTATTATATTAATAATTATAATAAATATTAATATTAATATATGATAACATTATTAATTAATAATAATCAATAATAATTGATCCAGGCAAAAAAACATTGATGACTTCTAAGTTTCAGGTCTCATTAGTCTCTTGTGCTCTGTGATAGTTGCTCAGTGTTGCTTTGCATTTATATGGCCTTGACAGTTTTGAGGAATACTGGTTAGATGTTTTGTTGAATGTCCCTCAATTTGAATTGTCTTATGTTTTTCTCATGGTTATTGGGATTATGAGTTTTTCAAAGAATTCCGTGGAGATGAAGTACCCTTCTCCTCACTCCTATGAGGGAGTCCATGGTGTACAGGTGACATCAGGGCTGAAACTAAACCTTGGTCCCTTGGGCAGGGTAGTGTTTTCCAGGTTTATTCACAGTTCCCTCTCCATCCTTTATTCTTTGAAATTGAGTTGCTCTGTTTAGCGCACACTTGGGGGTGGTGTTGATGAAGTGTCAGCTCCTGCGAGGTGTAGTATCTACATATACTACTTAGAATTCTTCTGGGGCGCCTGGGTGGTGCAGTTGGTTGGGCGTCCGACTCTTGTTTTGGGCTCAGTTCGTGATCTCAGGGTCGTGGATTCGAGCACCTTGTCAGGCTCTGTGCTCAGAGGTGAGTCTGCTTGAGGATTCTCTCCCTCTGCCCCTCACACTTGTGCTCTCTCTCTCTCTAAAATAAATAGATAAATCTTAAAAAAAATAGAATTCTTCTGTAGGGAGTATTTGCCTCTTTCCCCCTATTTATTATTTTTGCAGTATAGACTCACATACATTTATTTTATACTTTGGATGATACTCCAATACTGTATTATTTAATTTGCTGTTTTTTTCTAGCTTTGGCCATTGGGAGTGCTTTCACATGGCTACTGTGTCTGTTTCATGTGACCCTACCTTTTTTTTTAAATATATCTTTACTTTCATATTATAAAATGCTCCAGGCTTATCTTGTATTTTCCCTAGCTCAGTCCTGCATTTCTCGAAGATGACCTAGTTCCTTACATTGGAGAATGTTAATTGGAAACCAAGATCTAGACACAAGGCATCCTTGTTGCTCCTGAGATGTCATTGCTTTTAGGCCCCCTGAGGTAGATAAGACAAAACCAGGCAATGCAGGCATGTATCCTAACCCACGTGGACATGCATGCCTGTACTGATTCTGTATCTATCCATCTGCATATATATTAAACAGGAGTTCATACTGCTGTTTCCAACCCATATCCAGTACCACAGGGTTCATTTTATCCTTCACTTCTTGCTTATACTGAATAATTTTTGAATGTTTAACTCTTTTCTTAATTTCCAGATTTTATTGACTGATTTGAGAGAGAGAGCACAAGCAGGGGAAGGGGGAGAGGGAGAAGCAGGCTCCCCACTGAGCAGGGAGCCCCACGTGGGGCTCGATTCCAGGACCCTGGGCTCATGACTTGAGGCAGATGCTTAACTGACTGAGCCACCCAGGCGCCCCAATTCTTGAATGTTTAATAAACATTGCATTCCTGGAATAAACTCCACTACTATTATAGTGTATTACCCTTTCCCTATCTTACTGGACTTCATTTGCTAAAATTAAAAATAAACCGGTGCATTTATGTCCATGAAGAATATTGGTCTGTAGTTTCCTTTTCATGCAACATCTCTGTGTTAATCTCACTCTCAGGATAATGCTGGCTACATAAAATAAGTTGGGAAGTGTGTTCCATGTTTCAGCTTTTGGGAAGAGTTAGTGTAAAATTCCTATTGTTTCTTCCTTGCATGGTAGGCTTTGCCAGTAAAGCTCTCTGGACCTTGAGTTCACTTTGTGGAAGGGCATGGGATTGGGAATTCAGTTTCTTTCATAGGTATTTAGTAAGCAATTCAGGCCATCTGTCTTCTTGAATGAGCTTTGGTAGGTTTTATCTTTCAAAGAATTTATCCCTTTCATCTAGCTAGTCAGATTTATAGGCACAAGATTGTTCATAGTTTTCCCTTATTATCTTTCTAATGACTGCCCGTCTGCTGCATTTGTGCTGATGCCATCGTTCTAATCCCTAATATTGGTAATTTTTAATTTTTTCTCCTTTCCCCCCTTGGTTAGTCTGACTAAAGTCAGCTGTACTGGTTCTTAAGGAACCAGTTTTACTTTCATTAACTTTCTCTATTTGTTTTTGCTGTTTTCTATTTCATTGATTTCTTCTCTGTTATTTCTTCTACTTTGGGCTTAATTCATTCTTTTACCAGTTCCTTAAAGTGGGAGCTGAGGTCATTGATTTGAAATCTTCTTTTTCTTCTAATATATTGAACACTATAAATTTCTCCCAAGTAGTGACATCCCACATTTTATGTTAGTTATACATTTTTTAGTTAGTTCAAAATAATTTCTAATTTCCCCTTTGATTTCATATTTGATGCATCAATTATTGAGAAGCATGTCATTTAGTTACCAAATAGTTGGGAATATTTCGGTTATTGAGTTATAATTTAATTGCATATTATGGTCAGAGTACATATTTTGAATAGCTTGATTCATTTTAAACTTTCTTAGACTTGTTTTATGGCCTAGAATGTATTCTATCTTCATCAATGTTCTTGGTATACCTGAAAAAGATGTATGTTCTTCTGTTTGTGGTGGAATATTCTATAAATGCCAATTAGTTCAGGACAGTTGATAGTGTTCACATTTTCTATATCCTTACCGATCTTCTGTACATTTGTTCTATAAATTATTGAGAAAGGTTATTGAAATCTCTGAATATAATTGTAAATTTGTCTACTTCTTGTAGATTATATATATTTTATCAGTTATATTGATAAAATAATTCACATACCATACAGTTTACCTGTTTAAACTGTGTAATTCAATGGCTTTCAGTAGATGCAGAGAGTTCTGCAACCATTACCACAACCCGTTTTAGAACATTCTTATTCCCCAGGGCGCCTGGGTGGCTCAGTCGTTAAGCGTCTGCCTTCGACTCAGGTCATGATCCCGGGGTCCTGGGATCCAGGCCGACATCGGGCTCCCTGCTTGTCAGGAAGCCTGCTTCTCCCTGTCTCACTCCCCCTGCTTGTGTTCCCTCTCTCGCTGTCTCTCTCTCTGTCAAATAAATAAATAAATTCTTTAAGAAAAAAAAAGAACAAATCATTGTACCACTGTCCATGTTGGTATAGATCTACATCAATTCTAAATAGTCTAGGTTCCCTCCTTCTTCCAAGTTTTGTCCATATATATTTTTTTAAAGATTTTATTTATTTGCCAGAGAGAGACAAAGCAAGAGAAGGAACACAAGCTGGGGGAGTGGGAGAGGGAGAAGCAGGCTTCCCGCGGAGCAGGGAGCCAGATGTGGGGCTCAATCCCAGGACTCTGGGACCATGACCTGAGCTGGAGGCAGACGATTAACAACCAAGCCACCCAGGCAACCCTCCATTTTTTTAAGACAAAGTAAAATGACTTTTTCATTCCATAGTTCTCATTTTTGTGTTAATACTTCTCACTCCTTTGTCAGAGTACATATTCTTCAACATTTTCTTGACTTAGGTTCTTCTTTCCTTGAAATGACTGTCAGGGTCAGTCATTGTCCATTTAGATTATTTTGCAACCATAGTTATGAGAGATTGACTGTTTATACCATTTCATCCTTTCACTGTATTAATGATGATGATCATGTATATCTGTATTGATTAGAAAAAAAAAACTTTTGTCTTTAGGTTTCTTCGGGATTTAAATGAATAAATAGCAGTTCACTTATATATCCAACTCAAAGAACACAGAATGCTTGTTTTCCCCCTGGGAAAACTATTTAAGAGCCAATTAAATTATGAAATATTTAGAAGGTTATTTATTTTAATGTAATGATTTGCTCCTAAGCAAGTCTAAGCTGTTATAGGTGTGTATGCACTGTAATTTGATGTCATTTTAAAGAGAGCTTGTAGCTTGAAAGAAAGGCATAATAAAATTGTAGTTAAAAAATCTTCATACTGATACATTTTTCTTCAACTATGTGATTTTTATTTAAATATTTTATTTATTTATTTGAGAAAAAGAGAGAGCACAAGCAGGGGGAGCAGCAGAGGCAGAGGGAGAAGCAGGCTCCCCGCTGAGTGGGGAGACCGACATGGGGCTCTTGGTCCCAGGACCCTGGGATCACGACCTGAGCTGAAGGCAGACGCTTAATGGATTAAGCCACCCAGGTGCCACAACGATGTGATTTTTGATCACTTGAGTCTTTTTGTTTACACTGGTAGAAGTTTGAGATCACTGCATATTTAGAAGCTAAGATTACTGATTGCTTTGGGCTCCTGAAACAGTTGATTGTATCATCGTTCACCTGAGCGACAGATCTGGTGGGCGTCTTGGGGCGGGGGGAAGAAGTGTATAGAAGATACCTTTAAAGGTGATGATATTATAAATCAGTTTCCCTAATTTGCATAAATTAATGAGCTGTTTGCACTAAAGACATTTACAAAGTATATAGGAAAATATCTAAAACTGATGTTGAGGTGCCAGGACATGGATAAATGCAACTGGGTCGTGTTTTCCTTTTTGGTGTCGGAATTTGTGGCAAACAGAATAGCTTGTGGCTTTTTCATTTCTTCTTTAGTAAAATATTGGTTCATCTCCCCCTCCGATTTACTCCCCTTCATCCTTCCCCTCCTGCTATCTTCTTCTTTTTTTTTTCTTAACATATATTGCATTATTTGTTTCAGAGGTACAGATCTGTGATTCAACAGTCTTGTACAATTCACAGCGCTCACCATAGCATATACCTTCCCCAAAGTCTATCACCCAGCCACCCCATCCCTCCCACACCGCCACCACTCCAGCAACACTCAGTTTGTTTCCTGAGATTAAGAATTCCTCATATCAGTGAGATCATATGACACATGTCTTTCTCTGATTGACTTATTTCACTCAGCATGACAGCATTCCCTTCCATCCACGTCATTGCAAATGGCAAGATCTCATTCCTTTTGATGGCTGTATAATATTCTATTGTGTATATATACCACATCTTCTTTATCCATTCATCTGTCGATGGATATCTTGGCTCTTTCCACAGGTTGGCTATTGTGGACATTGCTGCACATACCCCTTCGGATTCCTACATTTGTATCTTTGGCGTAAATACCCAGTAGTGCAATTGCTGGATCGTATGGTAGCTCTATTTTCAATTGTTTGAGGAACCTCCATACAGTTTTCCAGACTGGTTGCACCAGCTTGCATTCCCACCGACAGTGTAGGAGGGTTCCCCTTTCTCCGCATCCCCGCCAACATCTGTCATTTCCTGACTTGTTAATTTTAGCCATTCTGATGGGTGTGAGGTGGTAACTCATGGAGGTTTTGATTTGGATTTCCCTGATGCCGGTGATGTTGAGCACTTTTTCATGTGTCTGTTGGCCATTTGGATGTCTTCTTTGGAAAAATGTCTGTTCATGTCTTCTGCCCATTTCTTGATTGGATTATTTGTTCTTTGGGTGTTGAGTTGGATAAGTTCTTTATAGATTTTGGATACTAGCCCTTTATCTGATATGTCATTTGCAACTATTTTCTCCCATTCTGTCGGTTTTCTTTTGGTTTTGTGGACTGTTTCTTTTGCTCTGCAAAAGCTTTTTATTTCGATGAAATCCCAATAGTTCATTTTTGCCCTGGCTTCCCTTGCCTTTGGCGATGTTTCTAGGAAGAAGTTGCTGTGGCTGAGTTCGAAGAGGTTGCTGTCTGTCTTCTCCATTAGGATTTTGAGGGACTCCTGTCTCATGCTTAGGTATTCCAACCATTTGGAGTCTATTTTTGTGTGTGGTGTAAGCAAAAGGTCCAGTTTCATTCTTCTGCATGTGGCTGTCCAATTTTCCCAACACCATTTGTTGAAGAGACTGTCTTTTTTCCATTGGACATTCTTTCCTGCTTTGTCAAAGATAAGTTGACCATAGAGTTGAGGGTCCATTTCTGGGCTCTCTATTCTGTTCCATTGATCTATGTGTCAGTTTTTGTGCCAGTACCATACTGTCTTGTTGATGACAGCTTTGTAATGGAGCTGGAAGTCCGGAATCATGATGCCGAGGGAGTGGGAATTTTTTACGTCACTGTAATAGTTGGTCCCTCGGGGGTGGGCAATTCCTGTTCTACTGTTGACGTTGTCTCTAGCAGTTTGAGTATGCATTACAATCCCATAGGGAAATGGCAGGGGGGCTACAGTGGTCGGCAGGCTATTGTTGTTGATGATATTTATGAGTGGGTTCCATATGATGAGATGTGAGTTCCTATGGATAGGGATCCTCATTAAGTGCCCCTAAAGAGTGCTTTTTCTGAGTTTAATAGTAGATATAGTTTTATTACTTTTAATAGCCCTCCTTCTTCTTGGTACCCCAATGAGCAGTGCATTACAATGTTGCCTGCATTTTATTCGTGTGTGGATGAGTGTTTGAGAACGGAAAATGTTGGCAATGCCTCTACAAATTGCACACTGGAACATCGAAAGAATAAAATTGTATTTTTGAGAACAAAATAGGAAGTATCCTCCTGTGATTCTTAGTTTAAACCAGGGGAGGGGGCCTTTTTGTGGTATTGGTAATGAGTATCATAGTCCTTCTTAGGGAACATTATCAGACTGTAATGGGAACTTGGTCTCTGTTATTGTAGAAGAATCAGGAGTGGAAAAATTATTTGTCTCCTGTTTCATTATCCATGAACATTTCCACAATATTTGGTTTCACACCTCTGCCATTGTGAAATCATCCCAGATTTGGCACCAGCTCACCCTCCTGTGCAAAGGGTATGTTTCAACCGAGAAAAAAGCAGCTTCTGGGTGACTGGGAGACTCTAGGATCAGAATGCTGTTGGTAAGCACTCTTACTGTGATCCTAAATTCTGAACAAGCTCCTGACATCCAGACTAAATAGAGTTCAGATTTAGAAACTTCAGATAGAAATTTTGTGTCCATGATGACAACTAAAGAACACGTGTGATCCTTAAACCGAACTCTAACCCTTAACTTTAACCCTAAAAGCTAACGTGACCCTAAGCCCCAAACTGGAACCCTGAATCTCAAACCTGAAACTGAACCCCATACCCAAACTCTGAACCCAAGTCCTGAATCCCAGCCCTGAACCACGAACCCAAACCCTGAACCAGAACTCTGAGTCATGAGCCCTGAACCCAAACCCCAGCAAGAACCCAAACACAAATGTGACCTTAAACTTTATCCCCTAAGCCTTAAGTCTTAAACCCTAAATCATAAGCCTAAATCCCTAAGCTCTCATCCTAACCATTAACCTCACCTTCACCCAAAACCCTCACCCTCACCCTGATCCTAAACCCAAATCTTGATCTAGAACTATGACCCAAACCTGAACTTGGACCCAGACCCAAGCCCTTGACCACATTTTGTTTATGCATTCACCATGGATGAACATTTGCACGGTTTCTGCCTTGTGATTATCGTGAACATTGTTCGGGTTTGGGGGCTAGGGTTAGGGTCTTGGGCTGGGGTCAGGACCAGCTTGAGATCAAGTTTGGGTCGGAATCATGTTCAGTCAGGACCAGGGCACTTTTTGAGTCAGGACTGTTGTCATTCCGTATTGTTTCCAATTAATTGTTTCTTAGCTATTTTTGGAGAAGTTGGGGGGATATTGGGCTCCATTCAGCTTGAATTTTCAGAATTTAATGGCTTCAGCTGGACCCAGGGAGCGAGCAGGTGCTTCCATTGAACGGGGAGCTCACCTTGTCCTGCACTGCCTCCCCCGCCTGCAGAGGGCGCACGACCCCAGCTCCCGCCAGGAGCCCAGAGCTTGGCCTGCGCAGCCGTCGTGACAGGGGCAGACCTCCTCAGAACCTGAGGTGGAGGCTTCTGGGGGTCGCGTCCGCGCTGACAGAAGCCAGGCCTCCTCAGGACCTGCTCTGGAGGCTTCTGGGGGCCGTGGGGCCCATCCACGCTGACAGGAGTCCGGCCTCCTCAGGACCCACTGTGGAGGCTTCTAGAGGACATGGGGCGGCGTCCACGCTGACAGGAGCCCGTCCTCCTCAGGACTCGCTGTGGAGGCTTCTAGAGGACACGGGGCGGTGTCCGCAAGGACAGAAGCCCGGCCTCCTCAGGCCCCGCTCTGGAGGCTTCTGGGGGCCGTGGGGTGCGTCCACGCTGACAGGAGCCCGGCCTCCTCAGGACTCGCTGTGGAGGCTTCTAGAGGACACGGGGCGGTGTCCGCAAGGACAGGAGCCCGGCCTCCTCAGGCCCCGCTCTGGAGGCTTCTGGGGGCCGTGGGGCGCATCCACGCTGACAGGAGCCCGGCCTCCTCAGGACCCGCTCTGGAGGACGTGGGGCGCGTCCACGCTGACAGGAGCTCGTCCTCCTCAGGACCCGCTCTGGAGGACGTGGGGTCGCGTCCACACGGACAGGAGCCCGGCCTCCTCAGGCCCCGCCGCGGGAGGAGAAGGTGAGGAGAAGCCGTCTGAGCGGGGACCGCGGAGGGGGCCCGAGCTCACAGGACGCAGCGGAGGAAGGGCGGGTGCGCAGACGGCGGGGTGTCCGTGGCTCTGTGTGCGGTGACGTGGGGTCCCCGCGGTGCCGTGCGCGGGGCTGTCGGGGCTCCGCTCTCCGGCCTCGGATCCGCTCGGCGGCCCCCGCGGCCGTGTCCACGCGCACCCGGAGTCGGTTCCTGGGCTGCTCCCGCGGTCTGCGGTCCGGGCCGGCCGCCCGCCGCTGTGCTCCGGCTCCCCCGCCTCGGCCCCGCGGCTCCTCCCCGCGTCCACACCCGCGTCAGGGCTGTGGGTTCCGTGTCTGCGAAGACCCCGCTGGAGGCCCGTAGCGGCGGCGCGGACTCGGCGGACGGCGGGGGGAGAGTAGACGTGTCCGCAGCGTGCGCTCTGCCCTGAGCGCGGGGCGTCTTCCCGGCGTGTCTCCCTCGACGTCCGCGGTCCGTGTCTCACGGGGTCGGAGGGCAGGTGTGTCGGCTCCTGGGGACGTGTGCTCCTCGGTGTGTGGTTCTTCTCGATGCGGCTGTGAAGGAGCCTGTGCTCCGCGGGTCTCGTCCCGATGGTGTGTGAGGAGCGCCTGGAAATGCACCGGATTTTTGTCTCTCGGTTTTGCTCCTTGCCAACTTACCGAATTTATCCGTCCTGTTGACCTTAAACTGAAAGTGCGGTCGTTTTACCAGCAAAATGGGTTTATTTGGGAAGAGCAGAGACTTGCCGTCCGGGACAAGCCAGCTCTGGCCACATCGCGGACGAGAAAGGACGGAGAGGAACAGCATGTCGTGGAGAAGGAGGAGGCAGCGGGGGGCGCTGTTCCGACGGGAAGTCCGCGGAGAGAAGCCGGCTTCGGGGTGACGGCGGCTCGCCCCCCTGAGCTGCGGGGAGCGTGGGGTTCCTGGAGGAGCGGACACCTGCGTCCTCCGCTCCGGGGCCTGTGACTGATGGGTGTCTGCTGTGGAGGCTTCCGACCCCGGGCCTGTGACTGACGGCCGTTCCCGTCCCTGACCCTGAGCGGCGGGCTCCCCGCTCCGGCCTCCCCGCTGGCGTCCCCAGTCCACGTTCCTGAGGTGCCCTTCTTCCATTTTCACAGTTCTAACCAGGTTTTGGGGGAGGGTTGTGGAGAATGGGAATTCCAGATCCCACTGCTTCTACTGCACCCAAGACACAGGGGCTGCTGACTGAATCCTCCCACGAGTCTCTCGCTACCACGTGGCCTCCTTCAAGGGCCAGTGGGCTCTCCGCGGTGGGGGAACCGGGTCTGGGAGGGCGCGGCCTCCATCCTGAAGTCTGGTGTCGTCTCTGCTTCCGTGACCTGGTGCTGACGTGGTGGTTTGGAAAAGTAGTGGACTCTGCGGTGATTTCAAAGTGCGGTAAAATTAGGTGGTCTTTTTGTTGAGGAGTTGTAAAAGCTCTTTACATATTCTGGACAACAGACTCTTAATAGATACATAATGTACAAATATTTCCTTCTGGGGGCTGTCTTTTCACTTTCAGGATAGTCACTTCTGATGTACAAAGATTTGTAATTTTTTTTTTTTACATTTTTTTTAAGAGCGAGGGAGAGAGAGTGTGTGAGTGGTCGGGGGCAGAGAGAGTGAGAGAGACTCTCAAGCAGGGCCTACACTCAGCGTGGAGCCTGACATGGGGCTTGATATCATGACCTGAGCCAAAATTAAGTTAGATCCTTAACTGACTGAGCCACCCAGGCGTGCTGAAATGATTTTTACTTTTGAGGATATTATTTTTCTTTCTATTCTTATGCTTTGCTGTCAAAGCTAAAAGCATTGCTAAATCCAAAGTTATGAAGATTTATCCCCATTTATTTCTTTTGAGTTTATAATTTTACCTCTTACATTTAAACCTTTACTTATTTTGAGCTAACCTTTCTATGTGGAATGAGGTAAAGGTCCAGTTTCTTTCCTCTGCACATGGATAACCAATTGTCCCCCAATGTAACGTTGTCCACCCTTGTCAAAATTCAATGGACCATAGAAGAACGGGTTTATTTCTGGTCTCAGTTAAATCCCACTGATCTGTATGCATACCTTTTCAAAAGTGTATCCATAACAATAAAAATTGTTATTTTCTATATTTATTTAAAAAATTTTTAAATTTAAATTCAATTAATTAACATATAATGTATTATTTGTAATACATTTGTAATGTATTCAATAGTATGTCTTTTCATCACCATGGGGTGTCTTCAGAATTATTTAGGTTTCCCTTACTTTCTTTCAGCAATGTTTTGTAACATTCAGTGTACAACATGTGCACCTTGATTACATCTTTTCCGAAATATTTGGTCAATATTGATGTTCTCTAAAAAGGAATTGTTTTCTTAAATTCCATTTTGGATGATTCATTGTTATTGTATACAAATAAGAGAGATTTTTGTGTATTGATATTTTGTCCTGTAACTGTGCTGAATTAGGTAACTGGCTGTAATCATTTTTTGTTGATTCTTTAGGAAGCTCTATATAAGATGATGTCATCCCTGGTCTCTGAATAGACAGAGTTCTAGTGTTTCCTTTCATATGTGGATGCCTTCATTCTTGGCTTATCTTTCTGGGTAGAACTTTCAGTCCAATATTGAGCAACAGGTGAAAACCAGCATCCTGTCCTTGTTCCTGATTTCAGAGTAGAGCTGTCCATCTTCAGACTTAAGCATAGTGTTTGCTAGAGATTTAATGAGAAAATTATTCCTTACTCCTGCTTTCATCAGTATTTATATCAGCAACAGACATTGGATATTGGTTAGAACATTTTCTGCATCAATTAATATGACCACATGATTTATTAAAAATTCATTGTGCTGTATAACATTGCTTGTTTCATTCTATTGAATAACATTTGAGGTGTTTGTGCAGTCACTTGCTTAGGGTGCACAGTCTATTTATGAGCTCTAGGTTTTGCAATTCTTCTGATCTTGTTCTTACATCTATTTTAAGAAAGGTACAGGAATGTATTTTGATGATTTTGTGGGGTTGGTAATAGTGGATAGGGTTAGGGTTAGGAGTTAGGGATTAGGGTTAGGGTTAGGGTCTCCCTGTCCCCTGCTGCACAGAACTCATTCTCCTCTGGTAATAGAGTGATATTTTTGGAACATAAACTTTGGTCCTCTCTGTGGTCTGCTCCCCTCCTGCCCGTCCTCTCCAGCCTCACCTCTTCCACCACGGCCCCCCTTTCTGTGGGCCACCCAAGTGTGTGGTCGTCCCACATGTGCCCTGGGCCTGACTACAAACAAGCCTTTGCTTTTGCTGTGCCCTCTGCCAGGATCACTCTTCTATCCCCCTGCTTCATATCTGGCTTGTTCCCCCATTGGCTGTGTCTGGACTTGCCCTCTGGTGACCTGACTCATGTCTGCTGGTTGAGTGTGCTTGTCCCCTATTTAAATGTAGTGCCCTCCTTCCCTGTGTGAGCGATTTACTAACCTGCCGGGTATGGGGCAGGCCCAGGGAAGTAGCCTTAGTGCCTACGCAAAAACATCAGTCTCAGAGGGGCTCACAACACTTGCTGATAATGGGGGAGCTGCTGTCCTCACAGGGGGGAGCAGGTAGTACCCTTAAAGGGGGACCAGCCATGGGACGTGGTTTGACAAGTCTTTGAACCCTTTGGGGCCGGGGAGATGTAGACCTGGACCTGGAAGCTTACACCCTTGGATTCAAGCCTGGGGCCTAAGCAAGCCCCCTCTTCTTCCTGGTGTCATATTTTGCCTTCCCTGTCCACGGGCTGGACCTGATTCCTGATGTGGCAGAGTTTGAGGGTGACCCTTCCTAGGAATACCAGTGGCTTACGGAGCACCTTGTCAGCAGGATGCCCAGCAGCCTTCCAGGGAGGACCCTACAGAAGTGGAGACCGGTCTGTGGGGGCCAGCGGCAGCCCACTCAATGCCAAGTGGGACGGGTGGCCGGTCCTGCTGATTCTAGCCGCTCTGTAAGACATAGAAATGAGGGGGGCGCCTGGGTGGCTCAGTTGGTTAAGCGGCTGCCTTCGGCTCAGGTCATGATCCTGGAGTCCCAGGATCGAGTCCTGCATCGGGCTCCCTGCTCAGCAGGGAGTCTGCTTCTCCCTCTGACCCTCTTCCCTCTCGTGCTCTCTATCTGTCATTCTCTCTCTCTCAAATAAATAAAATCTTTAAAAAAAAAAGACATAGAAATGAGGGCTGTGCCCAAAGGTGCTTCCTTCCTGGAAGGTGGGGATGGGATCTGCAGGGGGGGGTGACCAGTGGAGGGCACCTGCAGGGTTTGCCCAGGAGCTCAGCACAGGGGGAGTGTTCCTGGCTCCAGCATGCTGACTGTGGGGCGGCATGGGTTTCCAGCCTCCGAAGCCTCAGGCTCCCCTTTGGAAGTCAGGCTGCTGATGGGCCCCATCTCTGGGAACAGACATTTTGGGAGGTCTTGCAGGCAGATTCCCTCAGGAAGGTCAGGAGGTGGCTGTGCATAAAGCAGCCCAGGGCCTGCCCCCTTGAAGAAGATGCACACGTCCATGGCCCCAACCCTGGTGTCCTGCTGCTGGCCTCTGGCAGTGACTCTCTTCCTGCCCTGTCCACTGCCCCTGTGGATGCATGGTCTTCCTGGAGCTGTTCCTGCAGATGGCAGAGAAGCACTACATGGTGGGGCACGGGGTCACCTACTAGGTTTTCACCAATCAGCTGGCTGCCAGGCCCCGTGTTCCCCTCCAGGTAGGCCAGAGGGTGGTGGTCCTCATGGTGGACACAGAGTCACATACTACGTCTTCAAAGACCAGCTGGTTGCTGTGCCTCATGTGCCATTCTGGGAGGGCCAGAGGGTGGTGGTCATCGAGGTCCACGGCGTCCTGCTCTGGCAGGATGTGTCCATGCGACACATAGCAATGATCAGCCGCTTCCTCGAGCAGCGCTTCCTCTGTGACGTGGAAGACCTGGTGTGCGTGCACGTGGATGTGGGAATGAAGTTCTGGGACCATGTGGGCATGGAGATCCTGTCCCCCCTCTTTGGCACCCCACACCCCGGTTTCTACTGGGGAGCCCATGAGGACTTTATCTACGAGTGCTGGCCACAGTCCCAGACCCACATCCCCAGGGACCAGGGCAACTTTTACTACATGGGGGCCTTTTTTGGGGAATTGGTGGTGGAGTTTCCCCAACTGACCTCGGCCTGTCACCAGGTGATGGTGGTCAACTGGGCCAATGGGATTGAGGCCATGTGGCCTGATAAGAGCCACCTGAACAGGTACCTGCTGGGCCACAGGGCCACCAAGGTGCTGTCCCTGGAGGACCTGTGAGACCCACGGCTGCTGGGCTGGCCGCCCCATCATTCCCCGGGTCATGAAGAAGCTGAGATCCATGGGTGTGCCCAAGAATCACCAGGACATCTGGAAGTCACGAGGGGCTACCCCCGTCTCCATCAGGGGGTGCTACCTTGAGCGGAGCAGTCAGAGCAGATTCCTACTTCTGTCCCCTTGAGGGAAACTGTGGAGCCCAGCACTGCTTGCACGGGCACGCCACCGCCCCAACCAGCCCTGCACACAGGAGGCCTGCCTGGGGGCACAAGTTCCTCTCTTTGTGGTCACTACATTTTGATCATTTCCAGGTCCTTTGCAGCTGTGAACGGCTCCAGTTTTATGTCGGATGTTTTTCTGTGTCAATGCTGAGCAACCGTCTTTAAAAGAACAATTGAGGGAAAAGCTTTTCTCTGTGGTTCTCAACAGACATCTCCTCTGGGGCTGGGAGCAGCCCTGTCGCAGCCATGGAGCCAGAACGGGCGCTGGCCAGGTCTTCCCTCCCAGTCCTTACACCTCACTGCAGCCATGGGGCTTCAGGGTCAGGGCGCGCCGAGCCACCTCTCAGACCTCCCAGTGCCCTCACCACCAGAGGCCTTGGCCGTGGCCACTAGCTTGGCCTCCAGGAGCGTGGAGCCCTCTGGGCTATATAAGGTTCCTGCCTTGGTTTTAAATGGCTATTTCTGTGCTGGTGTTTGTGAAAGGTGGGCACTCACTCTGTCTGGATGCGCATCACCTTGGCATTGCTCAGTGCCCACCAGTGGGTTTGCACTTGTGCACTTTCTCTGGACCAGCTGCCTGCACTGTGTCTTAGCAAGCACTTACTGAGCTCAGTCACCCAACAAGGGGCAGAGCATGAGAGCGAGAACTAAGATACAGGCTCCCTGCTCCTGGGCCCTCCAGGAGCTCGCGACGGCCCCGACTTCCTGACTCACTTCTTTTGTATTGTGGTATAATGGACACACAGTTGATACCATGAAGCGCGTTTCGGTGGCACTAAGTATATTCCCTGTTCTGCACCTGCCGCCTCCATCCATAGCCACAATGTTTTCATCATCCCAAACTGAACCTCTACCCACGAGACCCTACCCCCCATTCTCCTTCCCCAACCCCGGCACCCAGCAGCTCCTTCCACCTCTGTGAATGGGAGTGCTCTCCATCCCCCACAAGCGGGGTTCTCCGGTGTCGCTCCTTTCAGGATTGGCTTATTTCACATGGCATAATGGCCTCAAGGTCTGTCCCTGTGAGCCTGAACCTGACCCACTTTCCCCCCAAAAGTATGGCTCAGCCATCTCCTATCTGAGCCGAACTTGCTAAGTCCCCTCTGCTCCCCTCACCTTCCTCCTCAGCCTGAAGATGATCCCAGCCAGTCTGCAGCTTTGAAGACCTGCTCAGTCTCGATGCCAGGCACATACCCCTGGGGCCTCGGGCCTCACCTACCCCCATCTGTCCATGTCAGGTGCCTGCCCCCCTCCCCCAGCTGACCACCTGCACCTCCCACAGGTGTCCCCATCTCAGGAGAGGGAAACACCAAGTCCAGACCCTTGGAGTCCTCTGGGACTTCTTGCTGTCCTACAACTCTCCCAGCAGTGAAGTGGCTACTGGAGGACATTAAATGTCCAAAACATTTAAAGGCATACGTGAGTCTCTGCTACTTAAGACAATGGATAACAGTTGGGGCAAATAGAAACCAAGCAGAATCACCCGAAGAAAGGCTGAGGAATGAGGAGCTTTAGGGAAGAAGTGTCTGGAACCTCTGACTGCCCATACCTGACCTTCAGGTGCTCCTCAGTTACTCCTGTGCCTCTGGTATCTTCCTGGAACCCTAACATGGCTGTTTTCAGACAGCTCATCCAGCAGTACCCTCAGTTTCTGGGAGGCAGATTTGCTGGAATCCGCAGTGTTTCATGCTGCCCCAGTGGGATCGCTTTTTGAAGGTGCATTGTCCGGGCCATCTGAGGAGCCAAGACTGTGGGTCTGTGACCTGGAGGGATTCTGAGCAGAACTGGTGGGATGGGAGGGCTGCAAGGCCCAGAGGGAGGTTTCCAGAAAGCCGACTGGGGTCCCCGGCATCCTACTGTTTTTGAATCAAAGCCCTGAGATCTTTAAAATGCCAGCAATGTTACAGCATGGGCCAGAAAAGCAAATGTCCCTGTTCACCCAACCCCACCTAAACTATTGGCCATTTCTTGTCACTTGAGCTGAGGTCAAAGGATTGGGAGTCGGGGCTTGAGGAGGGTCCTGGGCCAGACTTTGTATTTGGGGGACAAAGGCCATCCAGACAAGCTTGTGCTGAGCCTGAGGAGGGGGTCTGTGTGGAGACCCCAGGTGCAGGCCCCGCTGTCCACGGAGGCCCCCTAGGCCTACCCCCGTGCACCTGCTGCTGGGGAGAGCATGCCCCCTCCTCTCTGCCTGAGGGCTCTCTCCTGCACCACGTGCCTCCTCTCCTGCCAGCCATTGCCATCCTGCAGCCTGGGAGGGTGGCTACCCCGAGTTCCTCCAGCTGCTGGGGAGCACCTGCCCCCTCCTCTCTGACTGAGGGTTCTCTCTTGCATCAGGTGCACCTCCTCTCCTGCCAGTCACTGTCAGCCTGCAGCCTTGGAGGGTGGCTACCCTGACAACCTCCAGCCCTGGGGACAGAGCTGGTGTGGGTGGTCTCCCAGCAGGCCTGTGCGCCAGGTCCCCACAGTGCTCCCTCTCCTCCTGCAGGCTCACTGTGCCACATCCTCCCTCAGTCTCCCTGGGCCCAAGTCTTCCTCTGTTCGCAGACCATCGTTGACCCAGATTCCACACGCTGGGACTGGGAGCAGGTCGTCTGGACCATCTGGACTCTCGCTTCCATGCCTGTGACATGGGCACAGTCCGGCCTCACAGACTGCTCAGAGGAGACCCAGCGCAGGAAGAGGCAGGCCACTGCAAGGGAGATGCCTAGTGACCCCAGAAGGAGCACACGGTCCTTGCAAATAGCTCCGGGCTCACAGGACCCAGCGTGGGATGTGGGTGTCAGGCCAGGGGGCACAGGGAGTCCTGGAGGGGGTGGCCCTGGTGGGGAGGCCACGGAAGGGTCCCAGAAGAGGCAGGAGACAAGGAAGACGACAGGACAGAGCTTCCCAGGGAGGTTGATGGAAGGATCAGGGAATCACAGAGACCCTTGGGAAAACTCAGAGGCCCTGGAGATATTGGCTGAAATGCTGTCATTTGGTCTGAAAATTTGGGTCACAACACCCCAGTCAACACTGGATGATTTACTCTTTGTTGGTTTTAGGAATCAGTAGGTACCTGCCAGTAGAACTCACATTGCATGAAGTCTAGGATATACTTACTTTTCAGGACTAGATTTTTCTAGAGGAAGTGCTAAGCATGGGTCTTCCATTCTTTGCGTTGTGCAACTGGCCTCTGTTTTCAGGAGCCGATTCCTGGTGCTCATCACCACTGCTAACCCTGAGGACTGCCCCTGTCACTTCCCACAGTGGACGTGACCATGTGGGTTGGGGGATGCTCACTGATGAAGCCCCAGTGCTCAGTACACAGCAGGGACCCCAGATCCTCTGCTGAATGAGGGAGGAAGGAGGGAGGGTTGGAGGGAAGGAGGGTGGGGCAGGGAGGTTCTGAGGTGGGGAATGAATGAGGGAGAGAATGAATGAGGGAGGGAGTAAATCCACAGAAGCTGGGTCCATAAATCAGGAGTCCTTATTTGGGGTGAGGTCCGAGGGCATCACAGCCTGGGCCCTGGATGGTGGCTCAGGGCATGTCCATCTGTCCTCCCAGTGCTGACCTTCCTTCTGCTTGGACCCGCTGTCATCCTGGATCCTCTCCCCCTCCTCCTCAAACAATTCTCAATGTTCCCAGGGGCAGGGTGGCAGGAGGGGTGGGTCTCAGGAGGGGCTTCCCGGATCCTGGGCCCAGGTGACACTGGGACAGTAGCTGCAGGGCATTCTGTCATGAGAACTGGGACCGTGGATCCCATCCATCTCCTTGGGCATTAGTGCTGTTCCATTCCCTGCTCTCTCCAGCACCGCTGTGATGAACACTCCTGACAATACGTGTGTGAAAAACCGAGCCAGAGTTTCCGGGGCTGAGTCCGAGGCTGAGGATGGGTGCACCTGTGGCCTGGGATGGGTGCTGCTCACTGTTCTCCCAGACAGGGGTGCCTGTCACCATTCTCTCCAGGGGACCTCTACTTCCTCATGTTCTCCCCAGGGCTGCTGGTCCCCAGACCAGACAGCTGCCAGTCTGAGGGTGACCAGCGCTGCCTCCATAGGGTTTCCTTTGCCGGAGTCCTTCCCCAGGAGCTCCCGCATCTCTGACCCATATTCCCTGCGTGCCTATCCTTCCGCCTTGGACTTGCATGTGTTTGGTCTCCATCCCTGTGGAACCCAGTGACTTGGAGCATGGTTTGGACCAGAGTCAGGTGAAACCTTTCTGTGGCCTTGGGTTGTGAGCAATGCTTTTGCCCTTTGTGGTGTGTCTTCCAGCTTTCTGCATTTCCATGGTTTCTGTGTGGGTCTCAGGAGGAACCAGCCCTGTCCTGTCTGGGTTCAGGCTGTGGTGTCCCAGCAGGACCAGGGATCTCGGCCCGAAATTGTGCCCATAATTCCTAAAGTGGCCTCTTTGATTACATCTGATGTGTAATCCATCGTGGATTTCAATATCAAATAATGGAAATTTTATGACAAATAAACACAGAAGAAAAGGAGTCCCCTTTGAAAATAGGGGGGCAGACACAAAGGCCCCTATTGTGTGATTCCAATAACAGAAACATCAGGAATAGGTAAAGGACAGATAGAGAAAGCAGCTTAGGGGTTGCTGGGGTCTGGGCTGGGGGATAAACAGGCAGGGAGGGCTTCTGGTTCGGGGCCTCCTTTGGGGAATGAGATATTCTGCGGCAATATTCTGGGGTGTGGTGGCACAGCATGGGGCATGTACTTAATGCTCATGATGTGTTCAATTGAAAACAAGTAATTTTATTTAAAACAAATAATAAACAGTATATAGGACATGGAAGGATGAAATAACAGTTAACATGTACCAGAGAGAAAGAACACAGGGGGAGGGTCTGAAACAATCCGGTGGGGTCTCGGGTTCCGGCGATGGAACTAAGGGTGATTGTACAAGGAGCTCTCCCTGCAGGGCTGTGGGCTCTGGATGTGGCTGTGGGAGCCCTGCAGGAGCAGGAGTAGGGGCAGGGCTCAGGATAGGGGCAGGGACAGGGACAGGGACAGAGGTAAGAGCAGGGGCAGGGGGAAGGGGAGGGACAAGGTCAGCAGTAGTGCCAGGTGCAGGATCCAGGGCAGGAGCATGGACAGGATCAGGGGCAGGGGCAGGAACGGGACCCTTGGCAGGGGCAGGGGAAGGGGCAGGGGCAAAGGCAGGCATAAGGGAAGGGGCAGGCCCCGGGTCAGGATCTGGGTCCGAGGTAGGGGGAGGGGCTGGGGTGGGGGAAGGGGGAGTGGCAGGAACTGTAGCAGGGGCAGGGGCAGGGGCTGGGGCAGGAGCAGGTGCCAGTTCTTCCTGGACAGCGCCAGGCTCTCCGTGGGCAGGTGCCGGGTCACCTGCCACTCCTGGTCTCCTACTGAAGTCACTGCAGGCACCAGCCCTCCCTCCAGATCGGGCTCTGGCTCCTCAGGTGGTGGAGCAGCTGTGAGAGGAGAAAAGCTCACCCCCGTGCTTACTCTCCATGGGCCTTTGCAGAGACAGAGCTCAGCCCAGGGCCTCCCAGAGAAGCCACAGCCGGGAAGGAACCTTCACAGGGATGTCTCCCCGACTGCAGTCCACCGCTGTGTGCGCTGTGCCCAGTCGTTGCTCCTGGCCCCACACCAGCCTCTGGGGCTCCTCCCTGTGGGGCCAGCACCGACCTGTCCCCACACACCACAAACACCCAGCCCCAGCCTTCTCACCCTCGGCCTTGGCCTCCGTGGGCTCCGGCTCCTAGACCACTGTCCGGTGGACAATCACCTGGGACAGTAGTCTGTGTGGTGTCGGAGGTCTTGCCAGGCGATCCCCAGCACCTGCTTCTGGGGACCCCTGTGGGGTCACCCCCTCTGTCGAGGAGATGGAGGGCGTGTCTACCAGCCTCCTCTCCATGTCCTCCGTGGCCTTCTGCAAAGACAGGGACCAGTAGCCGGCCCCGAGGCATCACAGCCCTCCCCGGCCATCCGCACTGTCCTCCTGCCCAGTCCCCTGCTGCTCCCAGATCAGACACACACCTGTGCATGCACCGCCCTGCATCCGGCATGCAGTGACCCATCTCTGCATGGCTATTGGATTAACCTCGGGCAGTAGGGGCAGTGGCCTCACACCCCATCCCACACAGCCAGGCTTGACCTTGAACATGACCTGCCCACTGGGTATCTGACCCCTCATCAGCCTGCTCCTGCTCGGGGTGGCGCCACCCTGCATGACCCCTCTTTACACACACACTCACACACACACGCACACACACATGTACACACACACACACACACACACACAGGGAGGGCACCTGGGGCTACACAGGTCATCAGAGCGAGTGGGGCTGGGTGGCCGGCTCTGGGCCTCCTGGTGTCACCTTTCTGTCCTTCTGGCCAAATGTCCAGAGGCTTTGGGGAGCCCTGACATGAAATCCCCAGCGGGGGACAGTGTCTGCAGGGCGCACTTTCTTCTGCCTTCAGGCTCCGGACCTCGGAAAGCAACATGCGAACATCTTGGTTTGAAGATCTCCAAAGAAATGAGCTGGGCAGGGGTCTGTCTATGGAATGTGGTTGCCTGGCAGTTGGAAGCATTTCTATCATACTCCTGCCCCAGCTTAGAGCCCTTTGGGTGAGGATCACCAAGGTGATCTGCCACGTCTCCACCCAGATGCATCCCCCACTGCCTCTTGCACATTTAGCCAGGGTTCCAAATTCTGTTGGGCTCTGTTGTCAGGGAAGTGAGTTCACTGCCTGGGGTCCGCTTACCCAAACTCCTCCTCACACAAGAGCCCCCCGAGTGCCCCCCTTCCCCGGCTGCTCAATGCTCATCCTCCCCCCATGCCCCATCCACACAGTGACACCCACACAGCCCACCCACAGCCCCCAGGAAGCCTGGGTGCAGCTGGTGTCTCTGCTGTGATGGTACAGACCTGGGTTCAGACCTGGTTCCTCTGCATGCCCAGAGCTGTGACCCTGGACAGACCCCGTGCCTCTCGGGACCTCCCCAGGCTCCCCATGTGCACATCGGGGCATTCTGGCTTCTACTACAAGTTACACCATTGGGGGTAGGACCTCTACAAATGTTCCGTTCCTGCCTTCACATGAGGCTGGTGGACACTTGGCAATGCAAGGATGAACCAGGAGCTGGGCTTGGCATTGAACACAGTTCAGAGGGGCTTGGGTCTGCTCTGGGGTACAGGTAAAGGCACCCCCTCCTGCCTCTGTCCCAGCCCCCGTGGGAAGGTAGTAATGAACTGATTCTGACCTTGTCCTCTCACAACACAGACTTCCAGAGGCTCCCATTGGGGTGAGGCTCAGGTCCCAGGGCCTCTTCTGTGCCCGTGTGCTGGGCAGTCCCCACAGTGGCCCCTGGCACCCCTGAATCCTGGTCACACATCCCTGTGGAATGCCCTCCCCTCCAGGGTGGATGGCCTGTGTGATGGCACTCTCAGGAATGGAATGGCACAAAATGCCGGGATGTCATTTCCAAGCTGGTGGAGGAAAGTCTATGACTTCTCCTGGTTCCCTCTGTCCTGTGTTCATTCTCTGTCTCCTTCTCTGTCTCTGTGTCTGTGTCTCTCACAGGAGCAGGATCTGTGGGTTCCATGGGCGATGTGAGAAACCTCAGAAGGCTCCCCTGTCCCCGTTTCCCTCTCCGGTCCTGGTGCTCCATTCCTTCCTAAGGCCTCCTCATCCTGACCGGAGCAGTGATTCTGGATTCTCTTCCACATGGGGACTCTGAGGCTGCAACAAGGAGGGCCCTGACCTTGGTCTCCAGACTGGAGCACAGTGCTCTGCCACGTTCTGCATACCCAGGTCCTCAGCCCCCCAAGCCCCCAGTGTGTACTCTGCTGCAAAGGAACTTGAGGGGATAGAAAGCATTTTCCCAGGACAGGGAGCACAGTGGGTCATGGATGGAGATCCAAGGCCAACAGGCTCTTCTACAAGCCTGTGGGACCCTTGGGACACTGACTCTCTGCAGCCCAAGTGATAGAAGATTAAGCTGAGGCCTTTTGGGCTATAGCCCCTCGGGACTTGGGGGTGAATATCTCTTCCTGCTGCTCCACGGGCTATGAAATCTTTACAAGCTGGATCTGAGCCAGCCCAATGGGGCCTGGTTCCTGGTCCTACAGCCCCACAGTGAGGAGAGGTGAGGCCAGGCAGGAGTGGGAAGAGGGCAGAGTGGACTCTCTCTAGGGTCCATGGCTGCCTGGTCAGCACAGAACCTGCTGAGTGCTGGCCCCTAGGGCACACAGACTCCTGCTCCCAAGCAGGCTCCGTGAGGGAGACTAGAGTGTGTCTCCTGCTACCTCAAATGGTGTCACTCTGTCCTGTATCTACAGCCTGTCCCACCAGCTGGACTCCCTTCTAGTCGGCCAGCTCACCTACAGGGTCAAGAACAGGCGATCATGAAGCTCAGGGGCCAGTGTGTGGCTGGGCAGGCAGGGGAGGGCTCGCTCTGGTCTCAGGGAGTCTCTGGCTGGGCTAGCAGGGGCTCTGGAGGGCTGGCCTTCCAGATTCTCTGCTCACCAGCCCTGGGTTAGGGTGAGGGGTAGGGTTAGGGTGAGGGTGAGGGTGAGGGGTTAGGGTTAGGGTTAGGGTGAGGGTGAGGTTTAGGGTTAGGTTTAGGGTTAGGGTTTAGGTTTAGGGTTTAGGGTTAGGGTTAGGCTTAGGGTTAGGGTTAGGGTTAGCATTAGGAGATGATGGCTCCTGATACTCCAGTAAAGATATATAAGACCTACTGGATATTTAGTTGAAGGGCATGTGATTTCCTGAAAGTTATGTGAGCTGAGAAATTGTGACACTCAGTTAGAAAGTTAGTAGGAGAATAAAGCTCATTTGACAACCTGAAAACTCATAACACTCAGGAAGAAGCTTTGAGTTGTCCTGACACGCAGGCAGGCAAGGGACAAATTCTTGATGCTCAGATTGTCTGGTGGAGAACTTACACTCCGGGAGAGGAGGGAACACTGCCCTTCATGCAGGTGGAGTTGTGACCTCCTCACACTCCTACAGGAAGGTGAAACTTCTTCACATGCGGGTATGTGAGGTGAGCATTTGTCATCCTCCCGTCGGTGAGATGTCGTCTCCTGACAATCAGAAAAAATGAAACCTCAGGATATTCAGGTGATTGTGGTGAGAATGCCTGACCCTCAGTTATAGGAGACACATCTTCCTGCATGTAGGTCCCAGAGAGGAGACATGTTGACACTCAGGTAGGAAACACCAGACCCTGTGATACTCAGCAGTGAATAGAAAGGTGGGTTTTGTAGTCTTAAATTATAGAAATTCAAATTGGCTCTTTGAAAAGTGTGCTGATAGTATGTACTTGGAAGAGGGAAAGACAATTTGCCCTACACAGTCTTAAGGATCGATTAATCTGGTGAGCCCGACACCCTGTGACCATTGACATATTGCATCATCTTGACACAGAGGGACAGAAGTGCCCCTCAACCCATGACTTGGAACAGGAACTGTGGTTGCAGCTTGCATGAGGGGCAGACCCTGACACTGCACAAAACTGGATCCTCAGATGATACGGAACCTTCCAAAGGTAACTGGGAATGAAGACCCTGGCGTTGGGACAGAGGGAGGGGGCTGCATATGAGCCCCCATCCCCCGAGGGGTGCAGAGGAGCCTGTACAGAAAGCTGGCATCTTGTTTCAGCCTGGACCGGTTAAGCTAAAGGGCTCCTGCCTGGCCTGACTATTGGGGGGGAGAGGAGGGGCTGTAGCCATGCTGATTGGTCAGGAGGCCACAGAGCTTTGTGAGGTCACTGGGCTTCCAGGCCAGGCTGGGGCAGGAGTATGGTAGAGATGTTGCCAACTGCCATTCTGCTGGACTTGGCAGTGTCTGTGGTTGCCAAAGATAACGCTACGTGTGAGTAAGTGTCAGGGACAGTTCCGGGGCTTGGAAAGAGTGTCTTCTGAATAGCAAGCCCCACCCAGACTCCCTCTGTCCAGGGCTAGGAAGGAGGCCAAGCTTGGGCCTTAGTAGTCCCCTGGGTCTCACGGGTGTGACCCACATCCCCAACTCAGACCATCCTTGCTCCCAGTTTCATCAGCCGAGAGACCCCAGGGCTGACCCCTGGGCTCCTATGCCTCCCGTACCACAGACGCTGGGGTCCTTCCCTCACCTAGAGACTGACCTCACTGCCTCTTGTACATCAAGTCCCAATTTTTAGAAACCTCTTTCTTCCCACAGATACTGAGGTGCCCCACCTGTGGCTGACCCCAAAGACCCCAGGGTATTGTCATGGCATTCTTCTAGGGTCACACCTCCACCTTAGACTCTGACAGCCCCCAAGGTACCCCCAAACTCTTGTGGCCTCTCCCCAGTTCGCAGAACTTCCACCCCTGGACCACCGCTGCTCCCCACACCTGGGATCACTGGACCTGCCTTGGGTACTCTCCCTCCTCCTGCCACCATCCAACTCCACACTGCAGCTGCCCCAAGACCCCTGTGGCTGTTTTCTGAGTCTCCCGCTCAAATTTGGCTCTATAGAACTCAAGCCATTACACCTCCCTCTCTCCAACTCTAGTCTCCCCCTCTGCCTCGGGATCTCCCATATTTCTAAGGCTCTTATCATCGGTCCTGCTTCCTATGGCACTTTCCTTCCTAGCCCTGGGGCTACACCCACTCCAGAACACATACTCCTCCAAAGCAGTTCCTGAAGCCTGCAGTTTCCTGCTTCCCTACCGCCCTCACAGCGCCTCTCAGCAGCTCCCCCTCGGACCCTCCACACTCCTGGATGCCCCACTTTGCCCAGCCCCCTAGCCCTGATTCCCCCATCGTGCAGGTACGAGGACAGGCTGTGCCTCTTCTTGGTTTGAACTGTGCACCTGGTCTCTCCCCAGTGCCCCCTGTGGGATAAGGTTCAGGCAGAACCCACCTGGAAGTGGCCATATCGTCGGAGGGCAGGATGCAACAATCAGGGCCTGGCCCTGGATGGTCATCCTCCAGGTATTCATATCCTATAATAACCGAAGGTACCATGCTTGCGGAGGGACCTTACTGAAGCCCCACTGGCTGCTTACTGCTGTCCACTGCTTCATCTCCAAAAAGTACGTGTGGGAACACGTGGAGAGAGGTCTTCAGAAAGGCTCTTTCCAGAAAGGGACATTCTCCAGGACTCTCTGTGCAGAGTCTCCCAGGGGCTCTGGGCCTTGTAGCAACCAGACCGTGAGTGGTTGGGCCCAGGCCCTTGCTGAGGGAGGGCTCTGAGGATCATGGTCACCAGAAGTTTCTGTCACGCCCGTCCTTTCTGAGGATAACCTGGCTTGCCTCTGTGCCCACAGAAAGGTATAAGACTGGCGACTCATTTTTGGAGCAAGGGAAATTATGTATGTGAACGATAAGCCAGCGAAGCTGCCTCAACAGGAGAGATATGTCGAGAAAATCATCATTCATGAGAAATACATCCCCAGTTTAGAGCATAATGACATCGCTCTGATGAAGATCACCACTCCCGATCCCTGTGGGCAATTCATCGGAACGGGCTGCCAGCCCCAAATGAGGGCAGGCCCACCTGGAGTTCCCCAGGCCTGCTGGATGGCTGGCTGGGGATTCTTGAAAGAGGAAGCAGAGTATGGGAGGGGTTCTCACGGGGGTAGGGTCACTGCTGGTCATTCCCTCAGTGGTCTCTGAAGTGCAGGGGCCATATGTGGTGCCTAGTGGCGATGTCCACCAGAATGCGGGATGCTGTCCCCTTTTAGAGCTGGAGAAACTGGCAGCCGAGTCCCCTGTCCACAACCTCACCACTGATGGCTTGTGTGGTCGCCGGGTGGAAGGGTGCATGCAGCCCCAGGAGACCCTGGGCATTTTTTTGAATGGGGTATGGGCTGTGGCTCTCTCTGGGGCCTGGAACCCCAGTTGCTACCTTCTGGAATTGGGGGATTGTCCCCTGAAACGGCACTTGTAGAAGAGCTCGAGAGGGTTTTTGTGGTTGAGGGCCAACCCCTCTCCTCCCTGGACATCCATTTCCGCATCTGTGAGTGGAAGGGCCATGTCACTTGGTCTCTGAGCTCTGAGACCCCAGAGCCCAGCCCTCTAGATGTCAGTGAACCTCTGCTCCCCACCCTCGGTGGTCACAATGCGAGAATCCTCCCTCCCCTTCTGAGTGTCATCGTTTTCTCTGGAGAGAGGGGACGGGGTTCTTGGCAGGCCAGCAGTGGGCAGCAAGGGTTTGACGAGCAGGTTAGGCCTTTCAGCTTTCCACAGGTGACCACATGGACTTTTTACCCAGTCACACTGGGGATGAGAAGAGAGACTGAAAGCTCTTCGGTCCCTTGATAATGGAAAACTGAAGGCTCCTAATTCAAAGCACTTCAGTCATTTGGGGTTCAAAACTAAGCCTTTTCTGGTGACAAAACCCTGGTAGTTTCAGTATGCTTCCTGAAACTCATCTTCCCTCACTCAAGGCTGCGCCCCTTCTCTGATTGGTTTGCTTCTCCTCCCGGGCACCCCTGTTTTCACTGGCCTCTGCTGGCCCTTCCCTCCCTGACCTGGGGTATCAACCTCTGTCTATTGATGTCCATAGCTCTGCTGAGGCCTCTAGAGCATTCTTCTTGTCCCATCCCCCCAGCCTACCCTGCTTTCCCCATCCACCCAAACACGTGCGCAGTGTCCCAGGGTTCTTGGAGTCCCTGGGGGGCTGGTCTCAGGGTTCCCATCTACACTCCCACGCCTGCCACCACCTTTGCTGTCCTATCTCTCAAAAGGTTTATAGGCTCCCAGCTACACCCTGGACATCACACAAGGCCTCTTTTGTTCTAGAATCCTCCTCAACTTAGTGGGATTTCTACCATCTTCTGGTGAATCCATCCCCCACTGGTAAGGCCAAGTCTTAAAGAAATCCCCAGCCTCCAAATTTCTGTGACATTTTTGCATACCTTCCTTTTTCTACCTCCTTCTTGAGCCCATATGCTTCTGGGGTAGTCCTCCTTTTCTATTGAATTTCAAGTTCTTGTGACATTTTAGCATTTAAAGCCAAGGTGTGGGGCTTGAGAAAACCCTCTTCTCTTCCAGGTCATCTGGCTCTTCCATAGATCTAAAAGGTCACCGTAAGCGACCAGGCTTGTTGTGGTGGTCATTTCCATGTCACCCCTGCCTTGGGGACAGTGCAAGTACAAAACTAACCCTGCTTGGGTGGTATGCAAAGTTGACCTGAAGGGCCTGGAGACGCAGTCCAAGACACACAATCACACAGTCTGAATGCTGTGTGCCTAGCTCCATCCACTTTCCTCCACTTGGTTTTGGCTTCCCACTTGGCCTACACTGCCATATTCCAAGTGTGATCCGCCACGTCTCCACCCAGATGCACGCGATTTCAGACCCACCCACCAGGCTGTGGCTGGGCTGTGGGTGAGGCTGTGGTGGGGGGAGGCCACTTGATGAAGAGGGGATAGCTGCCCCTATAGTCAGGTGTGAGGTTGGCTGATGGAATCATCGCCTGGGCTGGGCCTTCCTTAACCCAAAGGTCATGATGGAGCCTCTGGGGCTGTACAGGAGGTTCTGACCTGCCTTCCGGTTATTCCAACCACCCATGCCCCTGACAGATCTGTGTGTGTGGAGGCCATCCTGCAGCTCCTCCTTCTCTGTAACTTCAAAAGGGATGGGAGGTATGCGGGGAGGGACTCATCTGCCCAGCGCTAGCAGATCCTGTCCAGAACTGAGCTGAGGGGTTTAACGGGGGATAAAAAGCAATGAGGGGGACTTAGAGCCGTACTGTGAGGAAATGAACTGTGTGTCCTGGATTTGAGTGTAGAGAGGAAAACCTTGGTCTGAATCCAAGACACACCACAACCCTCCCTGCATGTTTGGGCAAGTGGTGCTCCAAGGTCATGATTGGAGGCAAGGTGAGTCACAGCGCTTAACACAGGGGATCAATGTGGGGTGTAAATGAGGTGACACATCCTGGTTGTAGCTGTGAATAATCATCTGGCATCAACACACATTCCTGCAGCCACATCTGCTCATCCTCCATGCACTGCCCCTCCTCTTCACCTGCATATGCCTCCAACACCCCACATCCTTCACAAGTGTCTGAGGAGAGGCCAGGGGCATTGACTTTCCTGGATTTTAGGTTGAAGTAGAGCATTTCAGGATGATGGGGTTTCCGTGGAGGGAGGAGGCAGGGCTTTCCCAAATCATGTCTTCTGTGATCGCTCACCACCGGGGCGCCTGGCTGTAGCCTACAGGATCGCACCTACACTGCAGGAGGCCCGTGTGAACCTCATCGACCTCGACTTATGTAACTCCACCCAGTGGTACAACGGGCGCATTTGTTCAACCAATGTGTGTGCAGGGTACCCTGAAGGCAAGATCGACACCTGCCAGGTAACTTCCCTTCGGGCGCCACTTTCCCTGTCAAAACCTCTTGGTGAATACCTGAACTCCACTCACTCCAGGGTTCTGCTTCATTGACCCTTTCCCTTGTCCCATTTGTAGCAGTGAGGATGGGAGGTGACACCTGGTGCCCCTACAAAGAACCAGTCACCACACAGAGAGCTTGATCCCACCGTGACACAGAGATCATACCACCCGAACACCACCCTGGAAGAGAATGCTTACCTCTCCTCACCAGAATACAAAACCTTCCAATCCACTTGTACAACATGCCCATGCATGCATACAGCCTCATACGTGGACACATGGGTCGCTGACCTTCCCTCCTCACTGCAAGGAGACCTGTGACAATCCATCCCCTTCTCACATCCAACTTAAGCTGTTGATACCAACGCAAAATCGACCACCACCACCACTATATATCAAATATATCTATATCTATCTCTCTATCTATCTAATCTATGAAGGCATTATTTCTGGACTTCTTCCTACCTGCCCTCCCCGACTCAATCCAAACCCTCCCCCAGCAAATCTGTCCTCCCTCTGTCCCCCTCCAACAGGGTGGAATTGCTTGTGTGTCACGGCTCATTGTGGTTTCCTAAATCTTGATTTTTGAAGTTGGAACAAGGCGATCTGGGGTGACAAGCCAGGTATGGTCTGGATCTCACACTCAGAGTCTCTGCTTATTAAATCAGTGCAGGTGGGCCCTGGAGCACTTCTGTGAGGTGAGCTGACTCAGAAGGAGGGGTGTGGGTCTGAGTGCATTGGAAGAATGACCCCAGTCTGAAGTTTTGTACCGTGGCCATCTGATGCTCAGTCCACATGGCCAACCCCAGGCAGGAGTCTGCCCTCAACCAGAATTGCTTATGTCCATCTGTGAATTCCTGAGAAAGAGATCTCGATGACCTCAGGTCAACTGCCTACTCTGGTCAGGGCCCAGATCAAACCTAAATGCTGGATTAGCCACTTGAGAAATAAAAATTGCAGGCTCCAGAAAGAAACCCCTGGGCTCCTGGCTGGGCCGTTGCTGCAACATGCAACAGTCTCATACCTGTTCACCTGTTCACTGTGTGCACATGATTCAAGTGCAAGATGGTCCTATGTTCTGGTTGCAAAGACAGATCGCATAGGGTACAGGAGCATGAGGGAGGAACTTTGGGTGAGGAAGACCAAGGACCCTGTCTTTTCCTGCTGCGGCTGTAACAGGGACTGATGAAGCAGGCATGAGTATTTCCAGGATTCGTCAGTCTGTCTGGGTTCAAACAAACGCCCTGCTTTTCCTCTCATCAGCTATGTGGCCCTGGAAATATGGCCAGAAGGTTGTGTGACAATGAAATTAGGACAGATGTGAAGCTTTCAGAGCAGAGCATGACAGGTTATACATGCTTATAGATGTGGGCTCTAGAGCCAACTGGTGATGAGATGCTGGGTAATCTTATACTTATTCAGGGGCACTCGGGTGTATATCGTCTGTGCACTTATGAGCCCTGGAATGCCTAGGCTACCTAAGATGACTTGCAAATTGATCTGGGTGACCCATGCCTTGTAGTGTATTAACATTTGATAAAATAAAACAACCAAATTTTATCTGCCTTCACTGAGAGCCAACAATACTAAGATTAGAGTTCGCATGTCCATGATTCCTTTCGTTGGCTTTGGTCTGTCTCTACTGAAGTCAGTTTCTTAATCTCCCTACTGGGTATATAAGCTTTGTACCCTGGTGTCAGACACCAGGTACCCTCTAAACACTGAACAAAACTCAATGTCAGTCACAGAGTGAGACAAACCCCAAGCCATAGTCCACATGGTCCAAAGAGCAGAAACAGCCATGGCAGGACCTCAGGACCTGCCCTCACCCTTCCTGGGCAGTCCTGAACCCTGAGCTTGCAGGTGGCAATGGTGTGGCAAGATATGCTCAGGCTAGGGAGTAGGGGTAGGTGTGGAGGATTTGGGAGAAATCTGGAGGAGCTATACTACCAGTGGTTTCTTTCCACTTACAGATCATTCCTTCACCTCAGAGCTTCCCAGGATCCAGAATGGAATCTCCTGGCACTCTCTCCTTTCACATGCTCAAATCCTTGTCCTTAGTTTTTCCCTTCTCTCCTCATTGTGCCTGTCATCTGTAGCTGACACTTGGGTCTCCTTCCTGGGGAGACAGGGCTCATGCTCAGGGAAAACTGATGGGAGGCCATGGATTAGGTAGAGCCTGCAGAATCCGATTGATGTTTTCTTGTGTATCTTCTAAAACTTTCCATGCCCATGAATAGATTTACGTATAACTCTCTTCTTATTTATTCACTGTTCATACTGCTCTGACTTCCTGTTTCATTTAGCAAATTAGAGTTATTTTCGTATTAGAACACAGGGACTCACCTTCTCAAAATTACATTGTACGGGAGGGGTATTACGAGATATAGTGCCACATTTCCTTCCTGGGAGGGGTTATCTAGCCTCCTGCTTTAGCTTTCCCTCAATGTACTAATTTCCCCACATATAAGCCAATACTGGTTTATATCAAATTCAGTGATTTTTGCAAAACGAATAGATGTTCCAATTGTCATTTTTTTTTTTAAATTATGAATGAAGTTGTTGACAAGTGAAGTGAGACTCTCTGATCTGCCTTCATATCCCTGTGGATACTCTAACCCTGAAAATGGCTTACAGGTCCCGGAGCAGATACTGCTGCACACAGAGACAAGAAGAACAGGGGAAAACTGGACAGACTCAACAATGAGCCAGCACCAAGGGGCATCTAGGCAACTGAGGGATATGCTCACTGTTTCTCTGTGGGATGGTTTAGGCAAATGATAAGTATTTTTCTAAAAAGCAGAATTCATAATGAGTTTTATTGCTAGGAACAGTAACAAGATGATTTGACAGTGGCTAAATCTGTGCACGTGGTAAAAGCCTGACACCTGAGCATTCGGGAATAACAGACCTAAGATATGTGTAGGCACAAGTTCTAATTGCGAATTTGATGCATATGAGAAATTTTTTTAAAGATGTATTTATTTATTTATTTGAGAGAGAGATAGCAAGAGAGAAAGCATGAGCAGAGAGAAGATGCAGAGGCAGAGGGAGAAGCAGGCTCCCCACTGAGCAGGAAGCCCGATGTGAGACTTGATCCCTGGACCCCAAGATCATGACCTGAGCCGAAGGCAGACGTTTAACCAACTGAGCCACTCACACGCAGGATCATATGGTACGTGTATGGTGAGCACTTTTAAAACTGGCCAAATCGTGTCTTCAAGGCAGTTTCAACACTCTGCATCCCCGTCAGCAGTATCTGAGAGTTCCAGTTCCTCCAGCTCTTGCCAACACTTGATGTGCTCCGTCTTTTTGTTTTAATTTAATCATTAAAAAGAATTTAAAAGATTTTATTTATTTATTTGAGAGAAAGAGAGCACAAGCGAGCACAAACGGGGAGGGGCAGAGGGACAGGGAGAAGAAGACTCCCCGCTGAGCAAGGGAGCCCAACATGGGGCTTGATCCCAGGACCTGGGGATCATGACCTGAGCTGAAGGCAGTCACTTAACCACCTAGGCACCAAGGTGCCCCGAATTTTAGCCATTCTTATAGGGGTGTAATAATATGTCATATGTGGTGTTTTTATCCACAAGTGTAGTCTATATATATATTTAAAGCATTCGAAATGGATATTGTTTTTTTTTTAAGATTTTATTTATTTATTTGAGAGAGAGAGAATGAGAGATAGCACAAGAGGGAAGAGGGTCAGAGGGAGAAGCAGACTCCCTGCTGAGCAGGGAGCCCGATGTGGGACTCGATCCCAGGACTCCAGGATCATGACCTGGGCCGAAGGCAGTCGGTTAACCAACTGAGCCACCCAGGCGCCCCTCGAAATGGATATTGTTAAGATTTATCATGAGGTAATAGGGTAGTAACTTCTGACAGTAGCAAAATGTGAGAGTGCACATAGGGAAAGGAGGAAGTAGAAATAAGCATAAAATTAAATTCATTCAAACAGAATTTGGATTTTTGAAGCATCACAAACATCAATGGAAACAATAGCAACAGTCATAGAACAATTTCTCCATTAAGCCAGGTCTATCCTATATAAAGATATTCCAAAGTATCCAAACTCCCAGAGCTTTCCTGTCTACTGAAGTTACTACACCCAAATAGAACACTTTATATTTAAAACAAAATCCTCAGGTTGCACGACTGGCTCAGTCAGTAGAGTGTGTGACACTTGATCTTGGGGTCCTGAGTTCAAGCCCCATGTTACATTGTAGAGATTACTCTTTAAAAAGATACTAAAAAAAAAAAAAAAAACAAATTTAGCACAAGTCAACAATTTGCCCACAGTCACTTCATCCTCCGCTTTTAGGGTGATGATAAGTTTGCTCTTCACAAGAGGCATCATGTGCCACCTTATTGACCTTTATAAGGTTTCTTTATTTCCAATGTATGCTTTGATCTTGCCCCAATAATTCTTTCTCCTCAAAGCTCTAGAGAACCCCAGTTTTGATCTGCATGCTCAGTGAGAATTCATTCATGTCCATGATATTTTCATGAAGAAGAAGAGACAATGCAGAGCCCAGGGGTGGGACCTCCCCAGCCAGCCCTTGCATTTCTCCTGGATGGGTTGAGCTATCACTGAACTGACTTTGTTAAGCAAATGTGTGCCCGTGTGCCAAAAAGATGCTAAATTCCATGCTCAGACAGATTCGGGAGTGTGGCTAGGGTCAAATGATTCCTCAGGCTGTATATGCTAGGAATATAAAATTGGTTAATTTAATTTTGGATTGTTTAATTTCTGAGATATGAATCCAAACTTCAATAACTTTTCCTTGAGGAACATGACTTAAGTGTTGCACTGTATTAAAGCAGTCAAAGTGTTCTCTCGTGAATAAAGTACGGTCATTGTGACGTGGCTCTAGTGATGATGAGCAGGCTGTCCTATCATTGCAGCCCTACCTCATCCCTCAGTCACTGAAACACTATTACTCACCCTAAAGTTACATACTGTACACACACACATAGCACTCTGAAGACCACTTTGTTGAATATAGGCCACTTCCAAAATTACAGTCAACATTCCTAAAAGCAAATAAAACAAATAATTCTACACATTGCTTCTTTAGTGCAAAGCCATTGAAAACAACCTTATTCAGAAAAGTGGTGCTCTGCATTTGGCAAGCTATTACCCTAGTCATGCGAGATCCATCTATAAGAAAGTAAGGAAAGAGCAAATTAATAGTGGAAATATAAAAATTTGAAAATTATATTTGAATCCTATGAGTTTAACCAAATGTTAGCTGACAGCTGCAACAGACCAATATTTAATGAGCATTCCACTCATTTCAAACCTTCTACTGTTCTTTGTAAAGGAAATAAATTCTCTAATACCACTGCTATCTCCTCTAGGTAAATTGTTTAGTGTGAGTCTATCCAAGGCCTTTGATTGCTACCTCCTAACTCTAACACACGTGCCCAGGCACTCTGAGAGCTATACACGACAGGGTGCACTTGAAAAAGTTCAAACAGCACTTCTCTGTGAGGTCTTGTTCAGAAGACCACAGAATCCACCAGAAGTGAACTTCCAAAACATTTTTCCACACTGAAGATGATAAACGGATCTCACGTGATCACAAATTCTACAGAGGCCACAAAATGTTAGAATAAACTGGGCTTTAAGGTTAGTGATTCATTAATACCTAAAATATATTTTTGTGTCTTAGTAAAATTAGGATTACTTCATCTGATAAAGGAATAAATCTACTTATAAAACTGGACTTTTGAATAGATTCAGAGCTTCTTTCTCAGATTTTCTTCTTTTTTTTTAAGATTTTATTTATTCATGAGAGACAGAGAGAGAGAGATAGAGAGAGAGAGGCAGAGGGAGAAGCAGGCTCCCAAGGAGCAGGGAGCCCAATGTGGGACTCGATCCCAGGACCCTGGGATCATGACCTGAGCTGAAGGGAGACGCTTAACCATCTGAGCTACCCAGGCACCCTCTCAGATTTTCTTCTTAAAACAGCAAACCCATTTGAGATAAAGAGGAAGCACCTATGTAGTTTGAAAATATTTTCTTTAGCTGTCTGCAAATTAACTGATTTGTTCATACTCAATGTAGGAACACTGTATTAGTTCCCACCAGACCCTGAGAGGGCACTGAGAAATCTGACAAGAGCAACAGGAGTGTTCCCACTCTTACTTTCGGTATAGTGAACATCAAAATTGTAGATACATATATTAAATGTATACTGCACCACGAGCATCTTTAGCAGAGGTGTTGAAGGATATATTATAACAATGTTTTAAACCACAAATGCTAGGGTCGCCTGGTTGGCTCAATGGGTTGAGCGTCTGCTCTTGGTTTTGGCTCGGGTCATGAGCTCAGGGTCATGGGGTTAAGCACCCCCCACGGAGCCCCACATTGGGTCCTGCACTCAGTGGGGAGTCTGCTTGAGATTTTCTCCCTCCCTCTGCCCTTACCCCCGCCGCCCGCCCTCCATGCTCACATGTGTGCTCTCTCTCTTTCAAATACATAAATCTTAAAATAAACTGCAAATGCTAAATACACTATTTCAAATACTCTAATTTATGAATTAATATCTATGATGTAACAATGGCAATTTACCACAGTGATTGGAGTACAGTCCACTTTTTTGCCAATTTTATGAATAATTTCCTTAACTAACTGTTCAATGACATAACACTTACATGCCTTTTTAGAAAATGTACTGTACACAGTTATAAGACTATAGAACTAAGCTTAATCATACTTTAATTAGAAAACTCATGTTTGTGGGCGCCCGGGTGGCTCAGTTGGTTAAGCGACTGCCTTCGGCTCAGGTCATGATCCTGGAGTCCCGGGATCGAGTCCCACGTCGGGCTCCCCGCTCAGCGGGGAGTCTGCTTCTCCCTCTGACTCTCCTCCCTCTCATGCTCTCATTCTCTTTCTAATAAATAAATAAAATCTTAAAAAAAAAAGAAAACTCACGTTTGTGTTTTGTTTCTGTTAAAGGAAAAACTGTGTTACTCTAATACTTTTAATGTAGTGACTTTTGTTCAAGATTAGGAAAAATTTGAATAACTTCTCTCAAGTCCATTTCATTTCAAATTTATACAACTTGTTTAGTCAGCTGACCAGAAAGAAAGGAAATAAAAGGAAACTATTTGCCCAGATGAGGTAGAGAATGTTCACACGAATTCAATGCATAGTTCTCTTGGTTGTTCTGTTTCATCCTTAACTGGGCCCACACCAATTTTAAATCCGAGCTTAAATGAGCTTCTTCAATTCTTCTTCCAACAAGGCTCTGTCACTCCCATCTCCGGGTCAGAGAGTACTCACGTCTCTGCAGAGGACTTTGTCTTTGTTTCTGTCTTGCTCGTCCAAGGACCACCAACACAGCCATTTTGAGAAGGGGATGTAATCACTCTGCTGTTTTTACTCACAGGCAACACTGATTTATGATTAGGCTTGCCGCCGTCATATCCAGTGGTAATGTCCTGTATACGCAAGACAACAAGTATCCCATACAATTTTGGATATTCTTTTGGAGAATAAAAACTGTGAAGCCTTTCAAATACACTTTTGATTTTAGTTGGATCACAACACAAGAAATAAGAAATCTTTGAAATATGATAACCATATTTTTCATAAATCTGAATCAGTTGCTGTTTCAATGTTACAGTCATGGTTTCCAAGACCATCTCAGAACAGCGGCAGTACTCAACTCATCATTATGCAAAGGGAAGTTCCACACAGATAACCAACCAACTCTTCAAATGCAAAAGGACTTCTTTCCCATTTTCCAGGAGGCCTTTGTCCCCCTGCTAGTTTTTTTTTAAGATTTAATTTGAGAGTGAAAGACAGAGGGAGCAAGAGGGGGTGGTGGGGAGGGCAAAAGGAGAGGGAGAAGCGGACTCCCCCCAGAGGATGGAGCTGATGATGCATGGCTGGATCCCTGAACACTGGGATCATGACCTGAGCTGAAGGCAGACGTTTAACTGACTGAGCCACCCAGGCGCCCCATCCTGTTCCCCTCCAGTTTTATTGAGAAATAATTGACATACATTGCTGTATAAGTTTAAGGTGTGCAGCAGGGTGGTTTGATTTACATCAATTGTGAAATGATCACCACAGTAGGTTCAGCCAACATCCATCTTCTCAATATGGATTCAATAAAAAGAAAAGAAAAGAAAAGAAAAGAAGAGAAAAGAAAGGAAAAGAAAAGAAAGGAGAGACATGTTTTCCGTGGGATAAAAACTCCTAGGGCTTACTCCCTCCTTGTATCTTGCTGCAGTCATCAGGTTGCACCAGAGACCTCCATGACCATCCCGTCCAATGTCCATTCCCTAGCCAAGCTGTTGACGTGACAGCGTTCCCGTGGCCAGTCTCCCGAAATGGTCGCTGCCATCGGGATCTGTGGCTAGCACTATCTGGGCATTGTTGTCTCTGCCATTCTCACAGAAAGTTCCAGCACTGAATCACCTTCTTCAGGCTTTGGGCATTTAACCGTACAAAATTTGCTCTTTTGTTTGGGGATTGTTTAGTTGTTTAGTTAAAAGGATTCAATCCAGGAAGAGATAGATGGAAGAGATGAATAGGGCAAAGTATGTGGGGGAATGGCTGTGGAGCTTCGTGTTCTCTCAAGACCCCCACCCTCGCAGCCTTGCAATGAGCTCACCAACCTGGAAATCCTGTGGTCTCCATATGCATTTCCCTAAAGGCTAGTGATGTTAAGCATATTTTCATGTGCTGACTGCCATTGACATATCTTCTCTGGTGGTCTGTTCAAATCTTTTGCCTTTTAAAATTTTTTCATTGTCTTTTTATTTTAGAGTTTTGAGAGTTCTTTTTATATACCGAAATTAAGTCCTCTATCAGATATATGCTTGGGAAATATTTTCTCCCAGTCTGTGGCTTTTTTTAATTCTCTAAATAGTGTCTTTTTAAATTATGATTAAGTTCAATTAATGTGTTCTTTTGTAGATCATTCTTTTGGTGTCGTATCTAAGAAATTTTTGTTTCACTTAGTTCTCAAAGATTTTCTTTGATATTTTCTTCTAGAAGTTCTAGAGTCTTAGGTTTTACGTTTAGGGCTATGGTCCCTTTGAGTTAATTTTATTTATGGTAAACTATGGATTGATGCTCGTTTTTTTGTGTGTGTATATCTAGTTGTTGAAAAGACTCTTATTTCTCTACTGTGGCTTCCTATCTCTGAAGAAAATCAGTTGTCCACATATGTATGGTTCTAATTTTGAGCTCTGTTTTGTTCCTTTGAACAAGTTTACTTGACACTATTGCCACACTATCTTACTATGTACAGCTTACAAGAGGTCTTGAAATTAGGTACTGTGCATCTTTCAAATTTTTTTTTCAAACCCGTTTTGGCTATTTTATGCCCTAAGCATTTCCATGTGAATTTTAGAATCACCTTATTAATTTATAAAAGAAATCCTGCTGGAATTTTTATTGTGATTATGTTGAATCTATAGATCATTTTTTTAAGTTTTTTTTTTAGTTTAAGTAATCAACATGGGGCTCGAACTTACTACCCCAAGTTCAAGGATTAGAGTTTAGGGCTTTAGGCTTATAATTTAGGGTTTAAGCCTTAGGGCTTAGGGGATAAAGTTTAAGGTCACATTTGGGTTTGGGTTCAGGGCTCATGACTCAGAGTTTTGGTTCAGGGTTTGGGTTCATGTTTCAGGACTTGGATTTAGGGCTTGGGTTCAGAGTTTGGGTGTGGGGTTCAATTTCAGGTTTGAGATTCAGGGTTCCAGTTTGGGGCTTAGAGTCACGTTAGCTTTTAGGGTTAAATTCAAGGGTTAGAGTTAGGTTTAAAGATCACACGTGTTCTTTAGTTGTCATCATGGACACAAAATTTCTATCTGAAGTTTCTAAATCTGAAATCTATTTAGTCTGGGTGTCAGCAGCTTGTTCAGAATTTAGGGTCACAGTAACTGCATACCAACAGCATTCTGATCCTAGAGTATCCCAGTCACCCAGAAGCTGCTTTTTTCTCGGTTGAAACATACCCTTTGCACAGAAGGGTGAGCTGGTGCCAAATCTGGGATGATTTCACAATGGCAGAGGTTTGAAACCAAATATTGTGGAAATGTTCATGGAAAATGAAACAGGAGACAAATAATTTGTCGACTCCTGATTCTTCCACAATAACAAAGACCAAGTTCCCAATAGAGTCTGATAATGTTCCCTAGGAAGGACTATGGTACTCTACCAATACCACAAAAAAGGTCCCCTCCCCTGGTTTAAACTAGGAATCACAGGAGGATATTTCCTATTTTGTTGTCAAAAATACAATTTTATTCTCTGGATGTTCCAGTGTACAATTTGTAGAGGCATTGCCAACATTTTCCGAACTCAAACACACATCCACACACGGATAAAATGCAGGCAACATCGTAATGCACTTCTCATTGGGATACCAAGAAGAAGGAGGGCTATTAAAAGTAATAAAACTATATCTACTATTAAACTCAGAAAAAGCACTCGTTACAGGCTCTTAATGAGGATCTCTATCCATAAGAACTCACATCTCATCATATGGAACCCACCCATAAATATCATCAATAACAATAGCCTGCCGACCACTGTAACCCCCCTGCCATTTCCCTATGGGATTGTAATACACACTCCAACTGCTGGAGACAACTTCAACAGCAGAACAGGACTTCCCCACCCCTGGGGTACCAACAATTACAGTGACCTAAAAAAATCCCACACCCTCGGCATCACAATTCCGGACTTCCAGCTCTATTACAAAGCTGTCATCATCAAGACTGTATGGTACTGGCACAAAAACAGACACATAGATCAATGGACAGAATAGAGAGCTGAGAAATGGACCCTCAACTCTATGGTCAACTCGTCTTCGACAAAGCAGGAAAGAATGTCCAAAAGAAAAGACAGTATCTTCAACAAATGCTGTTGGGAGAATTGGACAGCCACATGCAGAAGAAGGAAACTGGAACCTTTGCTTACACCACACACAAAAAGAGACTCCAAATGGTTGGAAGACCTAAGCAAGAACAGGAGCCCATCAAAATCCTAATGGAGAACACAGGCGGCAACCTTTTCGACCTCACCCGCAGCAACTTCTTCCTAGAAACATCGTCAAAGGCAAGGGAAGCCAGGGCAAAAATGAGCTATTGGGATTTCATCAAGATAAAAAGCTTTTGCACAGTAAAAGCAACAGTCCACAAAACCAAAGACAACTGACAGGATGGGAGAAAATATTTGCAAATGACACCTCAGATAAAGGGCTAGTATCCAAAATCTATAAAGAACTTATCAAACTCAACCCCCAAAGAATAAATAATCCAATCAAGAAATGGGCAGAAGACACGAACAGACATTTTTCCAAAGAAGACATCCAAATGGCCAACAGACACATGAAAAAGTGCTCCACATCGCTCGGCATCAGGGAAATCCAAATCAAAACCTTAATGATATACCACCTCACACCAGTCAGAATGGCTAAAATTAAGAAGTCAGGAAACGACAGATGTTGGCGGGGATGCGGAGAAAGGGGAACCCTCCTACACTGTCGGTGGGAATGCAAGCTGGTGCAACCCCTCCGGAAAACAGTATGGAGTTTCCTCAAACAGTTGAATATAGAGCTACCATACGATCCAGGAATTGCACTACTGGGTATTTACCCCAAAGATCCAAATGTAGCGATCCGAAGGGGTACGTGCACCCCAATGTTTATAGCAGCAATGTCCACAATAGCCAAACTGTGGAACGAGCCAAGATGTCCATCGCCAGATGAATGGATAAAGAAGCAGTGGTATATACACACAATGGGATGTTATGCAGCCATCAAAAGGAATGAGATTTTGCCATATGCAACGACATGGATGGAACTGAAGGGTGTTATGCTGAGTGAAATAAGTCAATCAGAGAAAGACATGTGTCATATGATCTCACTGATATGAGGAATTCTTAATCTCAGGCAACAACCTGAGGGTTGCTGGAGTGGTGGGGGGTGGGAGGGATGGGGTGGCTGGGTGATAGACATTGGGGAGGGTATGTGTATGGTGAGCGCTGTGAAATGTGCAGGACTGTTGAATCACAGATCTGTACCTCTGATTCAAATAATGCAATATATGTTAAGAGAAAAAAAGAAGAAAATAGCAGGAGGAGAAGAAGGAAAGTGAGTAAATCGGAGGGGGAGACAAACCATGACAGACGATGGACTCTGAAAAACAAACTGAGGGTTCTAGAGGGGAGGGGGTTGCGGGGAAGAGTTAGCCTGGTGATGGGTATTAAAGAGGGCACGTTCTGCGTAGAGCACTGGGTGTTATGCACAATGAATCATGGAACACTACATCAAAAAGTAATGAAGTAATGTATGGTAATTAACATAACAATAAAAAATAAATAATAATAAAAAATCCACTCCTTGGAAATCCAAGCTGTTGGGACAAAGGCATAGAAACCACACCCACAAATTAATAAAGGACAGGCATCCGGTTAGCCAGATGTTGCAGATCACCACCAATCTCACAAAGTCACTCCACAGTCAACTCGAGATCTGTGCTCTCCCCAGGATTACGAGGTACGCCACATTCTTCCAATACTCCATCCTTAGAACAAATCTTTAACTGTCCTCGTCAGTCCTGTGTGCAGGCTCACAGTGAGCCCTGCCAAAGCCATACACCTTCTTGAGAGCACTCAGCCTCTCACGCCTATCCTAGCAGATGGGGGTGCTGTTCTCCCTGACTTCTGTACCAACTAGAAAATACTTTGAACAAGTCTTGTCATACTCCATGCAAAAGGCATATTCTTCATCTACAACATTATTGACTATGAAAGACCATAGATTCCTCGCACCTTCTTGAACCTGGGTAAATTTTAGATACAGGGTGGCCAGAGCTATATCCCCAATCCCCATATCCCCCCACACACACCCCTACCTTGTGTATTCCAGACCAGTTTCCATCAACGTTGCTCATTCTCAGCCATTGTCTCTGTAGAAGAGTAGAGTAGTACTGAGGTGCTGGGACTGAGGTGCTAGGTCCTAAGCCAGCACCTTGGACCCACTCACTACCAGAAATCAATACTCATTTTATCAACAGATGCATCACAGAAGACATTGCCACCACAGCAGTTAGAAAAGTCACTACAACAGAGGACCTAACAACCTGTACCAGTCTCCACGGCCCCACTCCCTGGCTCCAGGGATTGGCCCATCCATGGGCACGTGACCTGGTCCCAGCCAGGGAGGTGACAGAAACCTTGGGTCTCAGCCTGCAGAGCAAAGCATGGGGTGGAACACCCAGTACAGGGGCTTTTCCATCACGACTGCAGAAGTGGCATAGGCCAGGCCAGTGCCAGCGCCACAGAGGGCCCAGGAAGCCAGGGCCTCGAAAACACTGCTGTGGGCTGAATCAAACTTGTCCTGAAGCGCACACGTGCTAGGTCCTCCACTGACTCATGAGAACCATAAATGTGTTCATGATATTGGCTGGAACATGATGACCATCTGCGTGGTATATACGCCGCAAGATACACCCACTAGGCAATGGGGACATATTCAGGCAAACAATACCTACATGTACTTCAACCACAGACAAACATCTTGTGGGAAGCTAGAGGCATACAGAGAAATGCGGGGGAGTTCCTGAGGCCTTAATTGTTAGTCAGTCTTGCTATAATCTTTCCTTTCAAGTTTAGGGGCCGTGGTCAGGCTGGATAGATCCCAGTGTATGCCCACGCTGCCATTTGAAAATAAGAGCCCTGTCCCCCATCGTCCATCAGGTTGCAAATCTGGGGTGTGGGAAACTGCCATCCATGGGCCAAATGTGGCTTCCCCCTCTATTCTGTAAATAAAGTGCAGCTGGCACATTAGTTATGGATGATCTGTGGCTGCTTTCAAGCCACAATGCAAGAGTGGAGTCACTGTCAGGGAGACCATGTGGATTGCAACGCCTAACAGAGAATCCTTACAGAAGATTTTACAGAAAAGTCAGTGCTGATCCCTGTTTAAAGGGTAATATTATCATGTCACTCCTTTGAGCAGAACGTGGCGCTTCCTGGGTAAAAACTAATTTCTTTACCCCCGTAGCAAGGACTTCCATCATTTTAGCCAGAACTCCATAACCATCCTCCTCTATTTCTACCTTTAATGGCACATCTACATACCTGCAGCCCAATGGGAATTCACTGTAGTTTACATGGGAGTGATGCTCAGAAACGGAGGTGCAAGTGTGAACGTGTGATTGTGAGTGTGTGTTGAGTTTTCGTTAGCCACAGTATGCAAGTAGAACACAATACAGTAGCATGCTTTCTATCTCACAAGGATGGCCACGTTATGTGGTTATATAATGATATCAGAAAGAATCCACCTTCATAGAACAAACTTCATTTAGGAAGACTCTCAAATCCCTTGTCCTGGGCACTATGCTCCACCAAGGCTGGGGGCACACAGAGGAACAGAGACTCACCCTGCCCATCAAGGTTTTGAAGGGTACCTGCTATCCCAGGAGAAAAGATCCTGAAACCATTCATCTACCTGTCATCCAGCCAGGCAGCTGTGAGAGAGACCTACTCCTACAGGAAGGACAGACCGAGAAACAACACATGACAGCATGCTGCGACAAGTGCCACTGCAGGGGACGCTCAGGAGGACTGGGAGTGTGAAGGGTTGGCCAGAGCAGGGGCAGGGGGACCAGAAATCATCCCAGACGATGATCAAGGCTGTGTCACTACAGGGGACGGTCAGGAGGACTGGGGTGTGCCAGGTTGGCCAGAGAAGGGGGTAGGTGGCCCGGGAATGATCCAGGAGGAAGATCGCAGATGTGCCACTACAGTGGATGCTCAGGAGCCTGGGGGTGTGCAGGGTTGGCCAGAGCAGTGGCAGGGGGACCGGGAATGCTCCAGGAGGATGATCAGGGCTGTGTCACTACAAGGGATGGTGAGGAGGACTGTGGGTGTGCAGGGCTGGCCAGAGCAGGGGCATTCATCTTTAACATTCAACTCTGATGAATCCAGATGCAAAAACTCTCAACAATATATTAGCAAACTGCATTCAAGAACACATAAAAAGGATTATACATCATGAGCAAGTAGGATTTATCCCTGAAATGCAAGGATCATTAAATATACACAAATCAATAAATGTGATACATCACATTAATAAAATGAAAGGAAAAAAATCACCTGATAATCTGAATAGATGCAGAAAAAGCACTTGACAAAATATATCATTTAATAAAAACCCTTAGAGATCGGGTATAGAAGGAACGTACCTCAATATATTAGAGGCCATACGTTATAAGCCCATGGCTAACAGTATACTCACTGGTGAAAAATTGAAAACTTTTCCTCAAGGAGCAGGAATAAGATGTAGATGCCCACACACACCACTCTTATTCAGTTTGGTACTAGAAGTCCTTGCCAAAGCAATCAGGCAAGACAAAGAATAACAGGCATCCAAATCAGGAAGGAAGAAGTGAATCTGTCACTGTTTGAAGATAATACGATTTGGTATATAGAAAATCTAAAAGGCTGTTTGAGTTCAGCCAAGTTTCGGGATACAGAATCAAGTTATGGAAATCATTTACATTCCTGTACACTAAGAATGAAACATCTGAAAAATAAATAAAGAAAACTACTCCATTCAAAATAGCAACAAAAACAATTAATATTAGGAATCAATTTAACCAAGGATGTGAAAGTCCTGTACACAGAACTAGAACACTTTGCTGAAAGAAATCAAAGAAATGCAAATACAAACAAATGGAAAGACATCCTCTGTTCATGGATCAGAAGAATGTATATTGTTAAAATGTCCTTCTTGAGGAAAAAAGAACAAAGCCATAGTTACCACACTTCCTGACTTCAAACTAAACTCCAAAGATTCAGGAATAAAAACAGTATGCTACTGAGAGGAGGAGAAAGATGACAGAGGAGTAGGAGACCTAAATTTCATCTAGTCACAGGAATTCAGCTAGATAGGGATGAAACCATTCTGAACACCTACGAACTCAACAGGAGATCAAAGAGAAGAATAGCAACAACTCTCTGAACAGAAAAGCGACCACTTTCTGGAAGGTAGGACATGCAGAGAAGTGAATCCGAGGCGATATTTGGGAGGATAGATGGCAGGGGAGGGGGTCTCCGTCAGCCACTACTAGCAAGTGATAGAGCAGCGGAGCACAAAATCGGAACTTTTAGAAGTCAGCTCTGCTGAGGGATGTCGCTCCAGTGGCTAAGAGGAGGGCGGAGCCCTCGCTGGGACAGTGTGGTCTCAGGACCCTCGGGGTCACAGAAAGACCGGGGGTGCCTGAGTGCGGCAGAGCTCCCAGGTATCAGAGCGGGGAAGCTGGCTGCAGAGACAGAGCCAAGGAGTGGGCTCTCAGCTCGGGGTTGCCATAAAATGTGATCCACAGCACAGTCGGGCCGCTGCTCCTCCAGCAGGGACCTAACAAGTGGCAGATGCGGGGAGACTCCCCTTCCTCCCCCAGGAGGATCGGCGCCAGCGGGCAACGCAGGAATCTCCTGGGTTGGAGACTCCACACGGGGTCATGTGCCAGAGATAGAAACGCTACGCTCGGTCACAGGCCGGGTGAACACAGAGTGAGGCCAGAGACCAGGGAGACAGGAGTGATTGACTGCTTTTCTCAGGGGGCTCACTGAGGAGTGGGGTCCCAAGTTCTCAGCTCTTCTGGGGTGGAGATTGGGAGGCTGCCATTTTCACTCTCATCCTCCAAAGCTGTACTGAGAGCTTGCAGGGAACAAAAGCTCCCGAGAGCAAACTCGAGTGGATTACTTAGCCCGAACCGGCAAGGGCAGGGCAGTTCCGCCTCCGCCAACGACACTTGGGAACCACGCCAACAGGCCCCTCACCCAGAAGAACAGCAAGAACAACCAGCCAAGACCAAGTTTACCGATCAATGAGAATGGCAGAACTCCAGCACTAGGGGAATACTGCACCTAGAATTCATGGCTTTTTTCCCATGATTCGTTAGTCTTTCAAAGTTAATTTTTTTATTTTTCTTTTCTTCTTTTTCTTTTTTTTGAATTTTTCTCTTTCCCTTTTTCAATCAACATCTTATCAATCCCTTTTTTTAAAAAAAATCTTTGCAACGAACCATGAGAGATGATGGACTCTGAAAAACAAACTGAGGGTTCTAGAGGGGAGGAGGGTAGGGGGATGGGTTAGCCTGGTGATGGGTATTAAAGAGGGCACATTCTGCATGGAGCACTGGGTGTTATGAACAAACAATGAATCATGGAACACTACATCAAAAAGTAATGATGTAATATATGGTGATTAACATAACAATAAAAAATTAAAAAAATCTTTTCATTTTTCATTTTTAGAGTCATATTCTATCCCTTCATAGTAGTTAACCTTATTTTTGGTATATATATATATATATATAAGTCGTTCTCTCTTTAAAATTCTGGGATACAGTTTCTTCTAACAGACCATAATATACCCTAAATCTCTATCTACTATATGGCTTTGTTCTAGTCTCATGCCTGATCACTTTCCCTCCCTTCTTTTTTAAATCCTCTTCTTTCTTTTTCAAACAACTTCATACCAATTCCTTTTATAAAATCCTTTATATTTTTCATCTTTAGAGTCATTCCATCCCTTCAGCATATTTGCCCTTATTAGTGTACATATATAAGCTTTTCTTTTTTAAAATCTTGGGAGGCACTTTCTTCTGATCATATTTGATCATATTCTGTTTTTGTTTTTTTTATTTTTTATCTTTTCTTTTTCCTTTTTTTTTTTTTTTTTACTTTCTTTTACTTTTTTTCCCCCAGTTTCAGGTTTCTTCTGATTTGTTTAATGTATATTTTTCTGGGGTCATTGTTACTCTGTTAGCATTTTGTTCTCTCATTCATCTATTGTCCGGATGGACCAAATAACAAGATGGAAAAAACCACCCCAGAAAAAAGAACAGAAGCAATACCGACTACCAGGGACCTAATCAATATGGACATTAATAAGATGTTGGAACTAGAATTCAGAATGACGATTTTAAAAATACTAGCTGGGCTTGAAAAAAGCATGGAAAATATTAGAGAAACCCTTTCTGGAGATATAAAAGAACTAAAATCTAACCAAGTCGAAATCAAAAAGGTTATTAATGAGGTGCAATAAAAAATGGAGTCTCTAACTGCTGGGATAAATGAGGCAGAAGAGAGAATTAGTGATATAGAAGACCAAATGATGGAAAATAAACAAGCTGGGAAAAGGAGAGATAAACAACTACTGGATCACGAGGGCAGAATTTGAGAGATAAGTGATACCATAAGATGAAACAATATTCGAATAACTGGGATCCCAGAAGAAGAAGAAAGAGAGAGAGGGGCAGAAGGTATATTGCAGCAAATTATAGCAGAAAACTTCCCGAATTTGGGAAAAGAAAAAGGCATCAAAATCCAGGAGGCACAGAGAACCCCGCTCAAAATCAACAAAAATGGGTCAACACCCCAACCCATTTTTTTAAAAGATTTTATTTATTTATTGGACAGAGACAGAGACAGCGAGATCAGGGACACAAGCAGGGGGAGTGGGAGAAGGAGAAGCAGGCTTCCCACTAAGCAGGGAGCCTGATATGGGACTCGACCCAGGACTCTGGGATCATAACCTGAGCCGAAGGCAGCCGCTTAATGATTGACCCACCCAGGAGCCCACGACCTATATTTAATAGTAAAACTTATGAGTATCAGAGACAAAGAGAAAATCCTAAAAGCAGCTCGGGAGAAGAGATCTGTAACCTACAATGGTAGAAACATTAATTGGCAACAGACCTAACCACAGAGACCTAGCAGGCCAGAAAGGACTGGCATGATATCTTCAGAGCACTAAACGAGAAAAATATGCAGCCAAGAATACTATATCCAGCTAGGCTGTCACTGAAAATAGAAGGAGAGATAAAAAGCTTCCAGGACAATCAAAACTAAAGGAATTTACAAACAACAAACCAGCCCTACAAGAAATATTGAAAGAGGCCCTCTAAGTAAAGAGAGAGCCTAAAAGTAACATAGACCAGAAAGGAACAGAGACAATATACAGTAAGAGTCATATTCCAGGCAATACAATGGCACTAAATTCATATATTTCAAAAGTGACCCTGAATGTAAATGGGCTAAATGCCCCAATCAAAAGACACAGGCTATCAGATTGGATAAAAAAACAAGGCCCATCAATATGGTGTCTGCATGAGACTCATTTTAGACCGAAAAACACCACCAGAATGAAAGTGAGGGGGTGGAAAACAATTTACCATGCTAAGGGACGCCAAAAGAAAGCTTGGGGGGCAATCCTTATATCAGACAAATTAGATTTAAACCAAAGACTGTAATAAGAGATGAGGAAGGACAATATATCCTACTTAAAGGGTCTATCCAACAAGATCTAACAATTGTAAATATCTATGCCCCTAACATGGGAGCAGCCAATTATATAAGCCAATTAACAACAAAAGCAAAGAAAACACATTGACAACAATACAATAATAGTGGGGGACTTTTACACCCCCTTCACTGAAATGGACAGATCATCTAAGCAAATGATCAACAAGGAAATAAAGACTTTAAATGAAACAGTGGAACAAATGGACTTCACAGATATATTCAGAACATTCCATCCCAAAGCAACAGAATACACATTCTTCTCTAGTGCCCATGGCTCATTCTCCAGAATAGATCACATGCTAGGTCACAAATCAGGTCTCAACCAGTACCAAAAGATTGGGATCATTCCTTGCATATTTTCAGACCACAATGCTTTGAAACCAGAACTCAATCACAAGAGGAAAGTCGGAAGGAACTCAAATACATGGAGGCTAAAGAGCATCCCACTAAAGAATGAATGGGTCAACCAGGAAATTAAAGAAGAATTAATGGAAAGAAATGAAAATGAAAACAGAACTGTTCAAAATCTTTGGGATGCAGCAAAGGCAGTCCGAAGAGGAAAGTATATAGCAATACAAGCCTTTCACAAGAAGCATGAAAGGTCTCAAATACACAACCTAACCCTACACCTAAAGGAGCTGGAGAAAGAATAGCAAATAAAGCCTAAACCCAACAGGAGAAGAAAAATAATAAAGATCAGAGCAGAAATCAATGAAATAGAAACCAAAAGAATAGTAGAACAGATCAACAAAACTAGGAGCTGGTTCTTTGAAAGAATTAACAAGATTGATAAACCCCGGGCAGACTTATCAAAAAGAAAAGAGAAATAACCGAAAACTTTTCAGAATATAGGGATAAAGGGTACATACCTCAATAACATAAAAGCCATCTATGAAAAACCCACAGCGAATATCATTCTCAATGGGGAAAAACTGAGAATTTTCCCCAAAGGTCTGGAACATGGCAGGGATGTCCACTATCACCGCTGCTATTCAACATAGTATTTTAGAAGTCCTAGCCACAGCAATCAGACAACAAAAAGAAATCAAAGGCATCTGAATCAGCAAAGAAGCCAAACTCTCACTCTTGGCAGATGATATGATACTTTATGTGGAAAACCCAAAAGACTCCACCCCAAAACTGCTAGAACTCATACAGGAATTCAGTAAATTAGCAGGATATAAAACCAATGCACAGAAATCAGTGGCATTCCTATACACCAACAACAAGACAGAAGAAAGAAATTAAGGAGTCAATCCCATTTACAATAGCACCCAAAACGATAAGATACCTAGGAATAAATCTAAACAAAGAGGCAAAGAATCTGTACTCTGAAAACTATAAAATACTCAGGAAAGAAATTGAGGAAGACACAAAGAAATGGAAAAACATTCCATGCTCATGGATTGGAAGAAAAAATATTGTGAAGATGTCAATGCTACCTAGAGCATACTACACATAAGGCAATCCCTATCAAAATACGATCCACTTTCTTCAAAGAAATGGAACAAATAATCCCCAATTTTGAATGGAACCAGAAAAGACCCCAAACAGCCAGAGGAATATTGGAAAAGAAAAGCAAAGCTGGTGGCATCACAATTCCGGACTTCAAGCTCTATTACAAAGCTGTCATCATCGAGACAGAGTGCTACTGGCACAAAAACAGACACATAGATCAGTGGAACAGAAGAGAAAGCCCAGAAATGGACCCTCAACTCTATGGTCCACTAATCTTTGACAAAGCAGGAAAGAATGTCGAATGGAAAAAAGACAGTCTCTTCAACAAATGGTGTTGGGAAAATTGGACAGCCACATACAGAAAAACGAAACCGGACCATATACTTACACCACACACAAAAAGAGACTGAACATGGTTGGAAGACCTAAATGTGAGACAGGAGTCCTTCAAAATCCTAAAGGAAGAAATAGGCAGCAACCTCTTCGACCTGAGCCACAGCAACTTCTTCCTAGAAACATTGCCAAAGGCAAGTGAAGCAAGGGCAAAAATGAACTATTGGGACCTCATCAAGATAAAAAGCTTTTGCACAGCAAAAGAAACAGTCAACAAAACCAAAAAACAACCACCGGAATGGGAGAAGATATTTGCAAATGACATATCAGATAAAGGGCTAATATCCAAAATCTATAAAGAACTTATCCAACTCAACACCCAAAGAACAAATGATCCAATCAAGAAATGGGCAGAAGACATGAACAGACATGTCAGGTTAAGGTTGCGTTTTGTCAGCAAGGTGTGAGGGTGTCTTGGGGCCTGAATGACAATCAGATCCATCAATCCAGGGTTGTTGAGTGTTAGAATCAGGGCCAAAACCAGGGTTAAGAGTAGGGTCTGATCTGAGTGAGGGATAGTCTGGGTAATGGTTGGGTTTTGGAGTCAGGGTCAGAATCCAGTTTGTCAATAAGGGAAGATCAGGGCAAGGGTCATATTTAGATGCCTCTGAGTTTTATGGTCAAGATCATGATAAGAGTCTGGGTGAGGATTATGGTCAGAATCATAAGTCAAGGTCAGGGTTGGAATACAGTGTGTGAGGTTGAGGTTCAGGGTTAATGAAACAGGGTCATGGTCAAGGTGAGGGTCAAGGTCAGTGTCACAGTGAAGTTGGTCAGCAATCCCTTCCCCACCACCCAGCACCACGTGCAGCTTTTGCAGATGCCACCTCCTGAAACGCTCTCCTGCACTGATCTCACCTTCTTGGGAGTCCTCAGTGTTGCCTAACCCTCCCTGCAGACCTCCACAGGGATACAGGTGTCACGAAGGCAGGGATCTTGGAACAGAATGCTTTGTCCATTGATGGATTCCAAGCACTCAGAAGAATCTGTGGCCTACAGTAGGTGCTCAATTGAAAGCTTATTAATAAGCAATGAGTATCCATAATGTATTTCTGGATGGAAAAGGTACATCTGGAAATAAAATAAACTGTTCACAGTAGTTCTCTCTATAGAAGAATTACAAGAAACTTTCATGGTTTACTTGACACATGTCCATATTGTTTAAAATTATAAATAAATTAATGTTGATTATTTTATAATGACCAAAAAGGGATTCTTCCACTTTGAGAAAAAACAAAGAACTCCAGGTAAAGTTCCGGTAAAGTGACAAGAGACTCATTGCACTGTAGCTATTACCCAAGCCTCAAACAACTGGCAGCCTGTTGGGGAGCCTTGGAACATCTTCGAAGAAACCTTATTCTAGTTCTCTTCTCTAAGGAGGAAAGACAAACCAAGAGGCAAGAAAACACAGGTCTATTTATTCAACAGCAGCTTTGAAAAGGAATCCTTGAGACAGTGAGGGGATGTATTTCCCCATTTCTACTTCACTCCTTTCCCATATGGTTCAGTCCTTCACAGGTTAGAGCCTGATGCAGAAAAGGTGACTGCCTTAGATGTACTTATATACGACCTTGGAGGGCACACTCTGGAGGTGCAGACGGACGGGACATTTGTAAAAGTGGGACAGCAGAGTCTCACTGTAGCCCACCAGGAAGTAGAACTTGTGTGCAGGGAGCTGCCTCAAGACCAGGACACAGATATCCAACTGGATAGCCCAGCGCTTTAGGATCAGCTGGTCGACCAGACACCCTGGGAATGCCCAGCACGAACTTTCGGAGGAAAACATCCTCCACTGTTCACTCTGCAGCATGGTTCTCCCCATCCAGGTTACCTGAAAGGAGAAGGTCACCTCGAAGTCCCAGCAGAAACTCCAGAGTTAATATCCAAGTGCACTGGCCACTCAATTCCACCCCCACCCTGGCTTCTTCTCTCTTCTTCTACAAGTGGAATAAAAATAAGAACACTTTAAAGTTCAAAGTACATTATTTCATAACATTCACAAATAAATCCTGTGAAGTAAGTATTATGGGTTATCCTGGTTTTGCAAAATGGAAGAATGAGGACTTAATAGCGCACAAAACTCAGATGATCCTCTCCTGTCTAGAATTTCCCCACTCTTTTTGGATGTTTACAGAAGCACTGGCCATCCCATGGCCCAGAGAGATGAGGCCAGCAGCTACTTCTGAGACTGGGGACATGAGCTCTCTCAGCATCCAGGGACATGGCTATAAAGACCCAGGTTTGGGGGACACCTGTGCAATACCATGGGACTCAGCCTGCCACCCTGACAGAAACCACGCCATTTGGAACTCCAGAAAAGCATTCAGAGCAGGAGAAATCTGCATGCCCATCCAAGTGAAACCCCACATTTAGTGGCCCCCTGACGGCAAAACCTGAGCCTAACACTCATCCTGACCCACACCTTCAACTCAGACCCACAGGAAGCTCGCACATCATGGGCAGATCCCTGCTGAATGATCCTAAGCCTTAAATCTAAACCTAGGTTGACTTCTGAGTGGTCTGTCCACAGAAGCCTGGCTCCAAAGCCACTGAGATGGGGACACCTGAGCAAGACCAGAAGACGCAGCCTGTCACCCAGAAGGAAAACAAGCCATTTGGAACTCCAGAAAGCATTCAGAGCATGAGTACACTGCATGCCCATCCAAGGGAACCCCCACTTTCATCGGCCCCTTGGCCACAATCCATGAGCTTGACACTTACCCTGATGAACGCCCTTAAGTCAAACCACCCGTACCGCACCACAGCGCCGGCTGTTCGGCTTGCCATGCTGCCAGGCCATAACCGTCACACTAGGGAGGCTTCTGAGTGGTCTGTCCCCAGAGGCCTGGCTCCAAAGCCCCAAGGACTGGGGACTCCTAGCAATACAAGAGGACTTAAACAGCCAACAAGAAGGACCTGCCAACTTAACCCGCCATTTAATCTCTGGAAAGCATTAAGAACAGGGGAACTCTGAATGCCCATCCCAGCAAATCCCCACATTCAGCACTCCAGTGGACACAATCCCTTAACCTGAAACTCACCCTGACCCACACCCTCAACTCAGAAGCAGCGGAAGCTCACTGCAGCGCCTGGAGATTGGTACTGACATTCCTCTAGTCCCTAACCCTAAACCTACGGTGGCTTTTCAGGGCTCTGTCCCTAGAGACCCCGATCCGAACTCCATGGATTGGGGACTAATGAGCAATACCATAGATTCAACCTGCCACCCAGATGGATTCTGTGAAAATGGACCTCTGGGAAGCATTCAAAACAAGTGGTATTCGGAATGCCAAACCAAGGAAATCCTACTTTCAGTGGCCTGTAGGCCTCAAAACCTGAGCCTAACACTCACCTTGGCCCATGCCCTTAAAACAGAACCCTGGGAAGCTCGCCACTGCCCCAACAGATCAGCATGCCATGCCCCTAGGTCTTACCCCAAACCCTAACATGGCTTCTAAGGGGTCTGTCCCCGGAGGCCTGGTTCCAAAGACCCAGGGATTGGGGACCCCTGAGCAATAGCAGAGGACTCAGCCTGCCACCCAGAAGGACACTGAGCCATTTTGAACTCTAGAAACATACAGTGCCGGAGAAATCTGCATGCCCATTCTGGCGAACCCCCACATTCTGCAGGCTCCCTGGCTGCATGAGCCTAACACTCACTTGACCCACACTCTCAAATCAAACCCCTGGGAAGATCACCCCAGTGCCAGCAGATCGAGCCTCCCATTCCTCTTGGCCCTGACCCTAACCATAAGGTGGCTTCTGAGGTCTATGGCCTCAGAGGCTGGGCTCCAAAGCCCCAGGGATTGGGAATACCTGAGCAATACCAGAGGATTCAACCTGCCACGCAGAAGGAAACCACACCCTTTGGAACTGTGGAAAGCTCTCAGAGCAGGAGATCTCTGCATGTTCATTCCAGCAAACGGCCAATTTCCATGGCCCCCTGGAGGCAAACCCTGACCCTGACACTTACCCTGAACCATGCCCTTAACTCAGACCCAGTGGTAGTGATAAGGAAAATCTGTGACTTAAGATGGCGGACCGAGCCAGGCAGAGAGTCCCAGTCCTTGCCCCGGGGCTCTTTCAGGTGCTTCTCCCTGCCCTGCTTTGTGTATGCACCAAAAGTGCCACGTGTGCAGAAGTAGAAGTGTATTAATTGCCCCCTTTGTGCTCAGGGCTCAGATCATTGGAGATCACTCTACTCTGAAACTGCTGGCATTAAATAAACCTCCTATCCTCCAAGATCTGGGGTGCCGCTAGGTTCCTCCATGGGCGATCCAGTCCAGGTTCCATAACATTTGGTTCCCTGACCAGGAAACCCAACCACACTGGCCCACTGTTGCCACCGGTTTGGGGCAATGGCGGGGTGGTGACAGAACGAGGAATTGTAATGGAGAAGGCATACCCTAATATTTGGCAGTCTCCCGCCCCAGTCGCCTTGGGCTGGCCCCACTCTGCTGTACCCACTGGACTCGAGGAGACTTAGCAGGCGAGGACCTGGTCCCGATGTCACATTCGGGTGGGCCATGGGTCCCAGGATCCAGACAGGCCCACCCCCATTGTGGTGGAAGGGGAGCCTGATCACCTCCCAGAGACCTCTTGGAGGTCTCACAGGTAGGGATTCTCAGGGAGGAAATGTAATAAATTCTGGAGTGTGAATGTGGGAGTGAATATGCAGTCCGACCTGGCTTGCTCAATTGGACTGATTCTGTGAGTCCATGGGCAGGCACCCTTAAGGTCCCCAGAAGTCTACGGAGTCTGAGTGGGCCTGTCTGCAATTCCGTGGTGAATGGCATATAGTTATGGCGGCATCAGAATAGTTTCCGATCATATGTCACAACACTGAGAGAGCTATGGCTAAGCCTCACTCAAGCTCCTTTGGGACACGGCCAGACAGGCATCTGATTGGTCTCATCTCAGTTGGCACCCTCCTCCTTTGTCTGTCTCTGCGCCACCGCACACTGGGACAACACCATGGGGTCAGGGCAGAGTAAACCTATGGTTCTAGAGACCATGATCCAAAATTTCAAGAAGTGGTTTTCAGGAGACTATGGAGTCAGGAAGAACCCCGGCAAGTTAAGAACCCTATGTGAATTGGAATGGCTCACCTTAGATGTCGGGTGGCCTTCAGAAGGGACATTGGATGCCCCAATGATACTTTGAGTATGGCGAGTCATAACAGGAGAACCAGGACACCCTGACCAGTTTCCGTACATTGACTTCTGGCTAGGAACTGCTCAGACCCTTCGCCCCTGGATGCGATTTGCTTGCAATAGGCAGGGACAGGCGAGGGTCTTAATCGCCTCCTCCAAGTGACCTAAAGAAAATCAGCAAAAGCCCCAATCTCCACAAATCCTGGTCGGAGATCCCAAGGATGAACCGACCCTGCCCCCACCGTACGTACCCCCAAGACTGCCTACACATGGCCCTTCAGCTCCAGACACACTGCCGCCATTGGTTTCACCAGCGCCCCCAGGCCCAGAGGATCCACTGGCGCCCCCAGGCCCAAAAGATCCACTTTCTCGAGGACCAGCAGCCAGGCTATGCCCGAGGCCAGTCACAAGCACCCTCCAAATGCCGGCAGGAGAGACGCAGGAACCCGATAGGCGCGATGAAGAATGGACGGTCCAACCCAGCCATTCCACGATGTTATTATCAGCCCTTCTCCACAACCAACCTCCTCAACTGGAAACATAACACCCCATCCTACTCTGAGAAACCACAGGCCATGGTAGACCTCATATAATCCCTCTTACAGACTCATCGGCCAACCTGGGACGACTGCCAACAGTTACTCCGCACCCTGTTTAATACAGAGGAAAGGAGGAGAATAATGAAAGTTGCACGGCAGTACCTGGAAGATCATGCACCAGTGGGAGTCATCGACCCTGGTGCCTGGGCTAACACAGCCGCACCCAAAGAGCCCACAGCATGGGACTTCACCACACCTGAAGAACAGTCCCACATCCGCCAGTATCAGGAGGCCCTCCTCCGGGGAATCCAGGCAGGAGCTAAGAAACCCATGAACATGACTAAGGTATCCTCGGTCACAACCAGGTGAGTCCCCTGTGGACTACTACAAAAGACTATGTGAAGCCTACAGGATATACACTCCTTTTGACCCCGAGGCACAGGAAAGCCAACAGATGGTAAACTCCACCTTCGTGGTTCAGGCTTCCTCAGACATCAGAAAGAAACTTCAGAAACTAAATGGTTTTGCCTGGATGAACATCACCCAACTAATCGAGATTTCCAATAAGGTCTACATGAACAGGGAGGTTGCAGCTGAAAGGGAAGCCCACAAAAAGATGAAAGAAAGTCAGCTTCCATGCTGCCACCCTGAATGAAAAGGACAGCATAAAATGGGGAGACCCCAGCCACTGAAAGGGGGGAAGCCCAAAACCCACTTGGCAAGGTATCAATGTGCCTACTCTAAAAAGAAAGGGCAGTGGAACAACAAATGTCCCAAACGGGGAAAGGCTCAGAAGCCCAGCCGCTACAAGGAAGAACCCCGAGGGGAGGACCTCATAGGCCTTGTGGGAATGGACTCAGACTGAGGGGGACCAGGCTCTTTCTTCCTTGGCCCCCATGAACCCACGTTCAAAATGAAGGTGGGGGGCCAACCAGTGACTTTTATGGTTGATCCTGGAGCCAAGCACTCTGTTGTCACCTCCCCAGTGGCACCTTTCAGCAATAGGACTGCAACCATCCTCGGCGCCATGGGGATACGGGTGGTACAACAGCCCTTTTTCCAGGCTCGCCAGTGCAATCTCGGGAGCCACAAGGTCCAACACGCATTCCTTTTTCTGCCTGATTGCCCCATTTCTACTGGGCCAAGACATACTCTCCAAGCTTAGGGCTCAGAAAAACTTTGAGCCCACTGGACACACTAGCCTCCGACTGAACCCAAGGCAAGAGGAGACGGCGTCCCTAATGCTAACAATTACCACACCAAGGGAAGAAGAATGGAGGCTATTCTGTGCCCAGGCCCAACCTAGCAGCCTGCCAGAGTGCAGACTTGCCTTCGCTTCAGTATGGGCTGAAAACAACCCACCTGGACTAGCCCAGAATTGGGCCCCTATCATTGTTGAACTGATCCCAGGAACCCAACCTCAGAGGCAAAGGCAATACCCCCTTCCACAAGAAGCTAAGTTCAGCGTCCAAGAACATCTGACCAAACCAAAGAAGCAGGTGTTCTAGTCGAGTGCCAGTCAGCCTGGAATACCCCACTCCTGCCAGTCAAGAAGCCAGGAGGGGCATACCGAACAGTTCAAGACCTAAGGCCACCAACATGGTGACCATCTCTCTGCACCCGGTGGTCCCGAATCCATACACCCTCCTCGGCCAAATCCCAGGTTTGGCCAGATGGTTCACTTGCCTAGATTTGAAGGATGCCTTCTTCTGCCTCTGCTTAGCTCCCCAGAGCAAGCCACTATTTGCCTTTGAATGGTCTGAACATGATACAGGGCGCCAAATGCAACTGACTTGGACGTGACTCCTGCAGTGGTTTAAAAAACTCACCAACCCTCTTTGGGTAAGCATTGGCCATGGACCTTGCCAGCTTCCCAACAGGGGCCACATGATGCACCCTCCTCCAGTATGTGGATGACCTCCTCCTTGCCAGTTACACACAAGAAGACTGCACAAAAGGCACAAAGGCCCTCCTACAGCTCCTGCCAGACTCGGGGTACCGAGCCTCATGGAAGAAGGCAGAAATCTGCCAACAACAGGTCTGACACCTTGCTTTCCTCCTCACCCAAGGGAAAAGAGAACTAGGGCCGGAGGGGAAAAGGGTCATCATCTCCCTTCCACAGCCCCAGACAAAAAGGGGCCTATGAGAATTAATGGGGCCTGCAGGATTCTGCCACAGCTGGATCCCTGGATTCTTGGTAATGGCAAGACCAGTGTATGATCTCTTAGGGGGACCAGTTCGAGAACACCCTACCTGGACTGAGGAAGCAGAAGCCGATTTCACAGAGATAAAGACCACACTGGGGCAAGCTCCAGCCCTGGGTCCACAAGATGTAGAAAAACCCTTCAATCTCTTTGTGCATGAAAAGGAAAAAATAGCGCTTGGGGTACTCACCCAGACTGTTGGACCCTGGCAATGGCCAGTTGCTTACCTGTCAAAGAAACTGGACCCCATGGCAGCGGGATGGCCGCCATGCCCCAGGGTGCTGGCAGCCACAGTCCTACTCATCAAGGAGGAAGACAGACTCATCCTGGGTCAAGAACTTAACATCAATGTCCTTCATGCAGTTGTGTCCCTCATGAACGCACAGGGACACCGCCTCTTTTCCAACTGTCAGCTAGCACAATACCAAGGGCTCCTCTGAGAAGACCCGCAGGTCACCCTCGAAACAGTAAGGACATTAAATCAAGCAATGCTTCTCCCTACAAAAGAGGGGAAACCAGACCATGACTGATCTGAGGTGATGGATGAAGTCTACGAGAGCCATCCAGATCTGCGGGATCAAGCCATAAAGAATCCAGAGCTCACTCTGTTAAGTGACGGCAGCAGTTACCTACAAGAGGGTGCCCGGAAAGTGGGTTATGTAGTAACTACAACCACTGAAGTCCTAGAAGCTAAGGCATTACCAGCTGGATGGCCAGCTCAACGGGCTGAATTATAGGCCTTAGTCCGAGCCCTCACCCTCGGTGAAGGGAAAGAAGTCAACATCTATACTGACTCTTGGTACACCTTTGCTACTGTACATATACATGGAGCCATCCACAAGGAAAGGGGCCTCCTGACCAGAGCAGGAAAAGCTATTAAGAACAAAGAGGAGATACTGAGACTCCTCGAAGCCATCTAGCTTCCAAAGAAGTAGCAATCCTGCACTGTAAGGGACACCAGAAAGGAGACAGCCCCATAGCACAGGGAAATTGTCTGGCAGATGAGGCAGCCAAGACCACAGCCAGTGAGGACATGGACAGAGCCCCTTCCCTCATCATGGTCCTAACACCCCCGGAAGAAGTCCCTCCATACAGTTACACTAAAAAGGAAAAGGAATGGGCCATGGCTGAGGGTGCCACCCTGACTGAAAAGGGATGGTGGGTGATGCCAGATGGGCACATCTTTGTTCCAACAGCAACTGGAGGGCATCTAGTCAAGGAATACCACCAACTCACTCATCTGAGAAAAACTGCATTAGAGGCCCTTCTCAGGAAGCACTACTACATCAGTCAGCTGCCAGCACTATGCCGAGCATGAGTGAATAATGCATAACATGTGCTAAAATTAATGCTCGGTCGGCACCATGGCTCCCATCAGGTGTCTAGAGGATGGGAGCAAACCCCTTCGAAGAACTAGAGGTAGACCTCACAGATGTGCCACCAAGCAGGGGGTTCAGATGTCTCCTAGTAATGGTATGCACATACTCTGGGTGGTTCAATGCCTTCCCAACTAGGATAGAGCAAAGCTGGGAACTAGCTAATGTCCTCTTGTGGGAGACCGTGCCCCAGCTCGGCCTGCCATTAACATTCCATAGTGACAATGTACCCGCATTTGTGACAGACATTGCACAGGTCTTGACCAAATCTCTCAATATCACCTGGAGACTCCACACCACTTACCGGCCCCAAAGTTCAGGGAAAGTAGAGCAAATGAATTGCACCATAAGGGATCCTTAGCAAAGTTTTGTCAGGAGACTAACCCCCCATGGCCGGATCTCCTAGCCCTGGTTCTCCTGCAGGCTCGCTGCACACCTGGGACATCAGGTTTCTCCGGATTTGAATTAACCTATGGATGGCCTCCCTGTACTTGGGAAGCCTTCCAGGAAACTTGCATTGGGTTTGAGATAAAGGGATAAAAGAGCAGCTTCAGGCCCTGGGGGCCACCCTAAAGAAATTACAAAAGTACACCATTGAAAGGGCCCCAATCTCCTTAGGATCTCAGGTACACTCCTTCCAGACAGAGCACTCAGTTTGGGTCAAAGATTGGAAGAAAGACTCCCTCAAACCACCGTGGAAAGGGCCCCACACTGTTTCTTTAAATGCGCCTAGTGCCCTCAAGGTCTCGGGTGTCACCCCGTGGGTCCACCACTCCAGAGTAAAGAAAGCTCATCAATTGGACGAGGAGCCGCACCAGTGGAGAGTCCAGACAGACTTCAGGAACCCACTACGGCTTCACCTTCAACGAGACCCCACCGATTGATGGACACCTGTTCACCGTGGTCCCTGCCTCTCATCGGCATGATTTCCCTCATCTTGGGAGTCGGACTCTACACTGTTGCCCCTCCTGACTGGACTTTCCCCCAGATACTTGCTACTGTCATTGCTTATTGGGTGTCCCTAGGGTGTATTACTGCATTTGCTTGTCCACGGTTTTCATCTGCTAATGGGTTAGCCATGATGGCTCTCTCTAACTAAGGTCACAGATCCCAATATTCCTGGCCCTCTGCTGTCTACTCCTGAGCACATTTCACCATGGTTTTCCTGGCCCCAGTCAGTCCCGGTCTTCTGCTACCTGGTGAGCTGTTCCTCCGCACTGCCTCTAGCTTGCCCAGCCAGGCAAGGGGGACAAACTCTCATATCACCGTTACTGGCAAATGGACTTCCCAGCTTATCCCCTCAATTCCGCACCAGCACCCCCACTGATTCTTCCACCTGGGATGGGCACACAGCAAATGTTAACTTCTATTTTGATGGATGCCAGCTTCTTGATACCACCTGGGAACATCACAGACGGTGTTCCTACCATGGCCCACACTCAGATTACCAGCTGGTAGATATCTACATCTGTGGGGGCCCTATGCCTCAACAGCCAAACACCTGCCCTCAGTTCGGCTCACAAGCCTGGGGATGTCCATCATTGGTGGCGACTTGGCTGGGAATGGAACGATGGTCCACCAGGTGGTGGCACCTCAAACAGTGCAATGACATCCATATTTCCTTGTCACGCAATGCCACCCCATCCTCTCACTCTAACAATAACTGTATACCGCTCCCCCTCTCAGTCTTAGAACCCAATGCCACATCATGGGCTACAGGAATCATTCTCCTATTGGGCCAATATCACCTTATGGGGATGGACGCCATGGCCAAAGTTATGATTAAGTCCATGTTCACGCCAAGCCTTACAGTCAACCCCCAGAGTCCGAAAATAACTCACCCTGTCACATCCCTGGGTCCCCCATCCCCACAGAGCAAGCAACTATAGCGCAACTGTCAGGTATGATTAAGACCTCCCACCAAGCGCTTAACCACTCAAATCCACCCCTACCGTCTGACTGCTGGATTTGTATAAAGCCTGGTCCCGTCCAATACCTAGGTGTCATCCTCAACCAATCTACTGTGTCACCTCCCACCTCAGTACCGGGGACCTCAGATTATCCCTTTCTGGCTCTGGTACCGCTGTATGGCAACACTTCTTCTCCCATCATGGGCCAAAGTCAGGTCTGTGTGCCTAACAACCCTTTTCTGGCTTGTGATCAAGGTGTATACATCTGCACCACCCCGCACAATCAGTCATGCACACGTGCCAGTCTCTTAACCGATTTTCAGTCTTCCCTGGGGGCGATGCCCCACTCATATGGAGACCCCCTAGCCACCCTTGATGCTCCCCCGTGGCCGACCCTCTTATTGTGAGCCTGCTGGCTGCATCATGTGTTTCCCTCGGCGCCACTGGCTTCAGGATATCTCAGGTTCTGTACCAGGAGTTAACTCAACAACCCGCGGCGAAGTTTTCTGCCCTTGCTCAGTCGGCCCTGGCCCTGCGGCACCAACTCGATTCACTTGCCTCAGTGGTCCTCCAAAACAGGTGTGGGCTCGACCTACACACGGTCATGCCGGGGGGAGGGCTCTGCCTCTTCTTACAGGAGGAATGTTGTTTCTATGCTAATGAGTTGGTGGTGGTCCAAGAAATTCTGACCCAATTACAATAATGAGTACATCGCTGGTGGGAATCACTCCAGCGGACAACTTGGTGGGATACTCTGTCACAATGGTTCCCTTGGTTCGCCCCCTTCATTGGCCTCCTGCTATTGCTTCTCCTCATAGTAGCATTTGGTGCTTGTATTCTTAATACCCTTACAAGGTTTATCACTACTCAAATTGCTAAAATCAGACTCCAGTTACTCCTTACTCACTATCGCTGCTTAGAAGATGATGATGATGATGCCCTCTAAACTAGGTGTTTAAGGGAGCATCAAGGATGGAATAATAAGGAAAATCTGTGTCCTAAGATGGCCGACTGAGCCAGTGACACAGTCCCAGTCCTTGCCCCACAGCTCCTCCGGGTTCTTCTCCCTGCCCCGCTTCACACGCCAAAAGTTCCAAGTATGCAGAAGTAGAAGTGTATAAATTGCCCCCTTTGTTTGTGCTTGGGGCTCAGACCTTTGGAGATCACTCTCCTCTGAGCCCACCAGCATTAAATAAACCTCCTATCCTCCACGATCTCCAGGTACCACTTGGTTCTTCCATCAGGCCATCCAGTCCAGGTTCTGTAACAGAAGTGTGCCATATTGCTGGCGGATCGGTCCTGCCATGCCCCTATGCCCTAAACCTGACCCTAGGTGGGCTTCTGAGGTGTCTGTCCCAGGAGGCCTGTCCCAGAGCTCCAGGGACTAGAGACACCTGAGCAAAAACAGAGGACTCAGCCTGCCACTAGAAGGAAAACCAGCCATTTGGAGCTCCAGAAAGCATTCCAAGCAGGAGAAGTCTGCATTCCCATCTCAGTGAAAACCCACATTTAACCACCTCCTGTACCCAAACCCTGAGCCTGAACACACCCTGACCCACGCCCTCAACTCAACCCCCAGGAAACTCGCCACAGTGCCAGCAGATTGGGCCTGCCATGCTCCAGGGCCCTACAACTAACCCTAGGATGGACTCTGAGGGGTCTGTCCCCAGAGTCCTGGCTCCAAAGCCCCGGGGATTGAGGACACCAGAGCAGTACCAGAGTATTAGACTTCCACCCAGAAGGAAACTGCACCACTTTGAATTCTGGAAAGGTTTTACAGCAGGAGAAATCTGCATGCATTTCAGAGTGAACCCCCACTTTCAGGGGCTTCCTGGCCACAAACAATGAGCCTGACACTCACCTGGACCCATGCCCTCAATTAGGACCCCTAGGAAGCTTGCCACAGTGCCAATAGATTGGGCCTCCCATGCCCCTAGGCCCTAATGCCAACCCTAGGTTCGCTTCTAAGGGCTCTGTCTCCATAGGCCTGGCACCAAATCCCCAGGGTTTGTGGCACCTGAGTAAACCGGGGTACTCAGCCTGTCACCCAGAAGTAAACCATGCCATGTGGAGCTCCAGAAAGTATCAGAGCAGGGAAACTCTGCATGCCCATCCCAGGGAACCCCCACAATAAGTGACACCCTGGGTGCAAACCCTGAGCCTGACACTCACCCGGAACCATGCACTCAACTCTGGCCCCCGGGAAGCTCGCCACAGCACCAGTAGTTCAGGCCTGCCATGCTCCTAGTTCCTAACTCTAACCATAGGTTAGTTTCTGAGGGGTCTATCCCCAGATGCCTGGCTCCAAAGTCCCGGGGATTGTGGACACATCAGCATTACCACAAGACTCAGCCTGCCACCCAGATGGAAACCACACCATTTAGAACTTCGAAAAGGTTTCAAAGCAGGAGAAATCCGCATGCCTTTCCAATCAAAACCCCACTTTAAGTGGTCTCCTGACTGTAAACCCTGTGCCTGGTACTCTCCCTGACCCACCCATGTCCTTAACTCAGATCCCCGGAAAGCTCACCATGGTGCCGGCATGATGGGCTGGCCATGCTTCTAGGACCTAACTCTAAACCTAGGTGGCTTCTGAGGGGTCTATCCTCAGAGGTCTGGCTCCAAACCCCCAGGGATTGGGGACACCTGAGCAATACCATAGGACTTAGTCTGTCACCCAGAAGGAAACCGCACCATTTGGAACTTGGAATGCATACTTAGCAGGAGAATTCTGCATGAAAATCCCACTAACCCCCACTTTCATTGGCCCCCTGGTGGCAAACCCTGAGCCTAACACTCAACTTGACCAACACCCTCAGCTCAGCCCCAAGGTAAGCTTGTCACAGTGCCAAAAAATGGTGCTTGCCATTCCCCATGGCCCTAACACTACGTTGGCTTCTGAGAGTTCTGTTCCCAGAGTCCTGGCTCCAAAACCCAGGATTGGGGACACCTGAGGAATACCAGAGGACTCAAACTGCCATTCATAAAGAAACCACATTTTTTTAAACTCTGCAAAAGACTCAGAGTGGATAAATCTGCATGCCTATCCCAGCAAATCTACAAATTCAGTGGCCCATTGGACACACACCCTGAGTCTGACATCACCCTGACCCACTCCCTCAACTCAGACACCAGAAAGGTGACCGCAGCATTGGCAGTTCAGGCCTGTCATGCCCCTAAGCACTAACCCTAACTCTAGGTTGGCTTCTGAGGCATCTTCACCAAAAGCGGGACTCCCACGACACAGGTTTTGGGGACACCTGAGCATTAGCAGAGGACTCAGCTTGCCATTCAGAAGGAAACCACATTTTTTGAAATCCGGAAAGTGCTCAGAGCAGGAGATATCCGCATGCCCATCCCAATGAACTCCCACATTCAGAGGCACCCTTCCCGCAGACCCTAAGGCTGACCCTCACCGTGCCCCAGGCTCTCAACCCAGCCCATTGGGAAACTTTCCACATTGCTGGCATATCAAGAGAACTATGCCTCAAGGCCCTAACCCTAACCCTAGATTGGGTTCTGATGGGTCTATCCCCAGATGTCTGGCTACAAAACCCTAGGTATTGGGGTCACCTGAGCAATACCAGCGGATTCAGCTAACCATCAAAAAGAAACCTTGCCTTTTGGAACTCCATAAAGGACTCAGAGCTGAGAACTGTTCAAGCCCATCCCATCGAACCCTCATATTTGGTGGCCCTCTGGCCACAAACTCTGAGCCTGACACACACAGTGATCAACTCTCTCAACTCAGACCCCCAGGAAGCTCTGCCCAGCGCAGGCAGATCTGGCCTGCTGGCACCTGGGCCCTAACCCTAACCCTAGGTTTTCTTCTGAGGGGTTTGTCCCTAGAGGCCTGGCTCCAAAGCCCCAGGGATTCGGGAAAACAGAGCAATCCCAGAGGTCTCAGCATGCCCTTCAGTACAAACTGGTGGCATTTGAAACCCCAGAAATGATTCAGAGTAGAAGAAATCTGCATGCCATCCCAACGAATCCCCACTTTCATTAGTTCCCTACCCACAAACACTGAGCCTGACAATCACCCTGACCCACGACCTCAACTCAACCCCACAGAAAGATCACCACAGCAATGGCTAATCAGACCTGCATGCCCATAGACCCTAACCATAACCCTAGAATAGGGACTGATGTGTCTCTCCCCAGAAGACTGGCTCCAAATCCCCATGGATTGGGGTCACAAAGCAATGCCAGAAAACTCAGGCTGCCACCTAGTAGGAAACCCTGCCATTAGGAAGTCTGGAAAGGACTGAAAAGAAGAGAACCCTGAATGGCCATCCCAACGAACCCCTAATTTCAGTGGCCCCTTGGCAGCAAGCCTGAGCCGGACACACACCCTGACCCATGCCCTCAACTCAGCCCCATGGAAGCTCCCAACAGTGTTGGCAGATTGGGGCTGCCAAGACACAAAGCCCTAAACCAAAGCCTAAGCTGGCTTCTGAGGGTTCTGTCCCCAGAGGCCTGGCTCCAAAGTCCCATAGAGGTGACATTTGAGCAATACTGGAAGAATCAGCATGCCATCCAGAAGGAAACCACACCATTTGGTACCCTGGAAAGGATTCAAAGCAGGAGAAATCTGCATGTCCATCCCAGCGAACCCTGACTTTCAAAGTATCCTGACCACTATACACTGAGACTGACACTCACCCTGACCCATGCACTCAACTCAGCCCCCTGGAAAGTTTGCCATAGTGCAGGCAGATCGGGCCTGCCATGCCCCATGCCCTAAACCTAGTTTGATTAATAGGAGTCTGTAATCAGAGGTCTGGTTCCAAATTCCTGGGGATTGGGTTCACCAGAGCAATACCAGGGAACTTAGTCAGCCATTGACAGGGAAACCGAGCCATTTCTAACTCCCAAAATGCTTCAGACCAGGGGAAATTTTCATGCCCATCCCATTGATCCCCCACATTCACTGGCCCTCTGGTTCCAAATGCTGATTCTGATTCTCACCCTGACCCATGCCCTCAACTCAGCCCCCCGAGAAGCTCCCCATAGCCCCAGCAGATCTGGCCAGCCATGCTTCTTGTGCCTAACACTAACCCTAGATAGGCTTCTGAAGGTTATGTTCCCAGAAGCCTGGCACCAATGCCGCCATGGATTAGGGATAACAAACAATAACAGAACTCAGCCTGCAACCCAGAAGGAAACTGCAGCATTCAGAAATCCAGAATGGATTCCGACTAGGAGAATTCGGCAATGCATCCCAGTGAACCCCCACTTTCAGTGGCTCCCTAGCTGAAAACCCTGAGCCTGACACTCACCCTGACCCACGCCCACAAATCAGACCCCCGAGAAGCTCGCCACATGGCAGTTCAGAGCTGCCATGCCCCTGTGCCCTAACCCTAACTGAGGGTTGGGTTCTGAGGAGTCTGTCCCAGAGGCCTGACTCCTTAGCCCCTTGGACTGGGGAAACCTAACCAATACCAGGGGACGCAGACGGAGTTGAGGTCATGGGTCACAGTGATTGTCAGGCTCAGTGTTTGCAGGAAGGCGGCAAATGAACCCATGCCATTTGGAACACCAGGAACGATTCAGAGCAGGAGAAATATGAAGGCCCCCCTCAGCCCATCCCAGTAAACCTGCACTTTCGTCAGTCCCCTGGCCGTCTATCCTGAGCCTGACACTCACCCTCACCCACGGCCACAGAGCAGCCCACCACAAAGTTGGCAGATTAGACCATCCAACTTCTTGGGCCCTAACACTAACTCTATGTTGGGTTCTTAAAGGACCACCCCCAGAGGCCTGTCTCCCAAGCCGCAGGGATGGGGATATGTGAGGAATACCAGAGGACTCATCCTTCAACAACGTGTGAAATCATGCATCTTGGAAATCCAGAAATGATTTAGAGCAAGAGAAACCTGGATGAAATCTTGAGCCATTCCCTGCTTAGATATAATTTAATACAGTACTGAATAGAAACCCAGAGCCTGATATCTCCCTAATTCTAGCCCTCATATCAGACCTCTGTGATCTCTACACCTCAACAGATCATATCTTCCACGCACTGGGCCCACTCCATAACCCTAGCTCAAGACATGTGTGTAAACATGAACACACCTTTCTCCAAGATGACTTACAACCGACCAACAAACACCCGAAAAAGTGCTCAACATCACTAGCCATCAGGGAAGTACAATCAAAACCACAATGAGATACCACCTTACACCAGTTAAAATGGCTACAATTAACAAGTCAGTGAACAACAAATGTTGGCGAAGATGCATAGAAACGGGAACCCTCTTACACTGCTGTTGGGAATGCAATCTTGTACAGCCAGTCTGTAAAATGGTATCAAGTTTCTTCAAGAAGTTAAAAATAGAGCTATACTATGGCCCAGCAATTGCACTACTTGGATATTTACCCAAAAAATACAGGTTTAGAAGAAAGTAGTGGCACCTGCCCCCCCCAGCGTTCACAGCAGCAATATCCACTATAGCCGAAATATGGAAAGGGCCCAGATGTCCACGGAGAGATGAATGGATAAGAAGGTGTGGTGTATATCTATGATGGAATATTATTCAGCCATCGGAAAGGATGAAAACCTGCCATCACATCAACCTGGATGGAACTGGAGCGTATTATGCTGAGCAAAATAAGTCTATCCGAGAAAGACAATTGTCATATGGTTTCGCTCATATGGGAAATACAAGAAACAGCACAGAGGATCATGGGGGAAGAGAGGGAAAACTGAATGGGATGTCATCAGAGAGGGAGAAAAACCATGAGAGACTCCTAACTATAGAAACAAACCGATGGTTGCGGGAAGGGAGGGGGATGGGGAGATGGGCTAACTGGGTGATGGCCATTAAGGAGAGTATGTGAAGGAATGAGCACTGGGTGTCATACACAACTGATATATTATTGAACACTACATCTGAAACTAATGATATACTATAAGTTAAACAAAGAGAACTCAAAAAGCAATCTAAAAATTTGGATGGAACCACATAAGATACTGGACAGCTAAGGCAATCCTAAAAAATAAAAACAAAGCTGGAAGAGTCACAATTCCAGATTTCAAGAGATACTACAAGCTGTAGTCTTCCTAAAAGTATGGTCCTGGCACAAAAATAGACACTGTGACCATGGGAAAAGGACAGAAAGCTCAGATATAAACCCACAGTTATGTGGTCAGTTAATCTTCCACAAAGCAGGCAAGAATATCGAAAGGCAAAAGGACAGTCTCTACAGCAAAAGGTGTTGGGAAATCTGGACAGCTATGCACAAAAGAATGGAATTAGACCACTTTCTTACACCATACAGACAAAAAAACTCAAAACAGTTTCAAGACCTCAATGTGAGACCTGAAACCATAAAAATCCTACAAAAGGGCACAGACTGTAACTTCTTGTTATGGACCATAGCAACATTTTTCTAGACTGTCTCCTGAGGCAAAGGAAACCAAAGCAAATATAAACTATTGGGACTACATCAAAATTAAAAGTTTCCTCACAGCAGAAGAACAATGAAAAAGTAGTAATAATAAGACAACCTACTGAAAGGGAGAAGGTATTTGCAAACATCATAGGCAATAAAGGGATAGTGTCCAATATATAGAGAACTGATACAACTCAACACCCCACAACCAATTAATCCAGTTAAAAAATAGGCAGAAAAATGAACAGATATTTCTCCAAAGAAATACAGATGGCCAACAGTCACATGAAAAGTTGCTCATTATCACCCATCATCAGGAAAATGCAAATCAATAGTACAATGAGATATTACCTCATACTGTCAGAATGGGCAACTTCAACAGCACAAGAATCAACAGGTGTTGGGAGGATGCGGATAAAGGGGAAGCCTCGTGCACTGTGGATGGGAATGCAAACTGGTGCAGTCACTCTGGAAAAGGGTACGGAGGTTCCTCAAGATGTTAAAAACAGAGCTACCCTATGATCCAGCGTTTACACTACTGGGTGTTTACCTAAAGAATATGAACACAATAACTCCAAAGGATACATGCACCCCTATGTTTCTTGCAACATTATTTACAATATCACAATCTGGAAGCAACTCAAGTGTCTGTTGATAAACTGATAAATAGGTGAGAGATGTGTGTACACACACACACACACACAGTGGAATACTACTCAGCCATTTAAAGAATGGGATCCTGCCATTTGTAGCCACACGGATAGAGCTAGAGGGTTTTATTCTAAGTGAAATCAGTCAGAGAAAAAAATAGCATATGATGTCACTCTTATGCAGAATTTAAGAAACATACTTAAATAAAGGAGAAAAAAGAGACAAACCAAAATACAGGTTCTTAAAAATAGAGAACAAATGGATGGTGACCCATTGAGGTAGATGCAGGTAGATGGAGGGATGAGTGAAACAGATGAAGGGGATTAAGAGCAATTTTCCTGATGAGCACTGAGGAATGTATAGAATTACTGAATCCGTCAATTATACACCTGAAACTAAAATAACAGTGTATGTTAGCTCTACTGGAATTAAAATTAAAAATTAAAATAAAAGGTTTTTCTTTCAGTTAACTATTTGAAAGTTAACTTTCAAATAGCTTTCGCTGTGCAAAGTTCATAGGCCCTACTTGGGAGTACTTACTCTAAAATCATTATTCACTCTGTGCCTCGAATTCAAATTTCAGAGTTCTTATCCTTTACCTGTTGATCCTAGCCCATGGGAGCCATGGTCCCTTTCTGTCCAGGCTCGGCACCTATGCATTCAAGAGTTTAAGTAGAGACAGATGCAACTTCCCAGTCCAGGAAGCTATTACTCTTTCTATTTTAGTGTGAGATGGTCACAGAGTGTGGGACAGGTTTCAGAGCAGGTTTGTGACATATCCTGGATCTCTAATTCAATGGTCATTACCTGGATCCATGGGGCAAATAGGTTCCATGTGGATGGGCTTGCTTCCAAGCCCATACATGGAAGACTCAAAGGTGGGAAGGCTCAGTGCGGGACAGGAAGAGGACTAACCACAGACAACGGTGTGACCACTCCCCTGATCCAGGACCCGCCCTGGGAGCCGGTATGGGAGGCAGAAGCAACGGGAAACCACCAAGTTCACCAGCTGAAGGCAGGAGGCACAGGTCAAGGGATTTCGAGATGCAAGGTTTGGAGGCTGCTCGGAGCTACCTCTGGGAGGGAGGGGTGTGGAGGAATGAGAAGGAGAAACCGCTTGCTCCTGGCCTGTGCCAGCTACCCACCACTCCTGGCAAACATCAGTCTACACAGCTGACACAGAGCCTGGGCTCAGGATGGGCTGGCTCGGGTCCCTCATCCCTCCGTGGGACAGATGGCTCCAGGGCTCAGGGACATGCTGAGGGAGGTGGGGGTAAGGCTTACCCTCCCAGGTCATCCCCTCCTTGTGCAAACAGCCTTCCGGGACTGCTGAAAACCCACTAACAGTTTTGAAAGACATGCCAAGGGTGAGCTAAGGCACTGAGAAATGTAACAAAATATTCATTTTTAATTTAAGAGCTGTCAGCTCAGGAAGTGGGGAGAGCTTCCCTGAGGAAGACTTAGGGGAGGGCAGGCCAGGCTGAAAATGGAGATGTGGTTCTCCTGATTGGGGATCTGCAGGCCCCTTCCAGGGCAGGGCATCGTCCTCGCCTCACAGGGGATCCATGGAACTGTTCCATCCAGGGGCTGACATGGCCAGAGCTGACTCTCGAGAAGGCTACCCTGGCATCGGGTTGCACAGGGAAGAGGAGGAGGGCCAGATGGAGGGAGGGCAATACCCCAGAGGCCATGGGAAGAAATGAGGCTCATGAACATGTAGATGATGAAAAGTAGGAGGCGGCAGCCTGACAACAGTTTTGTCAACAAAACTGACAAACTTTTAGCTAGACTCATCGAGAGAGAGTTTTGTTTATCTTTCCAAATAGGCAACTCTTCTTTTAATTGATCTTTTGTCCTTTTAGTCTCCATTAGATTTATTTTCACATTCCTCTTTGTTATTTCCTTTTTGCTACTAATTTGGGGCTTTTACACTGCATCAAAAACTGCTGATGTATTGTAGGGTGATTAACATAACATAATAAAATAAAACAAAGAAGGAAAATAAAGAGAGGGCTCAAATACAATCAGGAAAGAAAAATGATGGGTTCCTGTCTCACATCAAAATCATAGGGGAGAGCACAGGCAGCAGCCTCTTAGACCTCGGACGCAGCAACTTCTTGCAAGACACTGTCTCCAAGGGCAAGGGAATCAAAGGCAAAAATTAACTCTTGGGACTTCATTGGGATAAAAAGCTTCTGCACAGCAAAGGAAACAGTCAACAAAACCAAAAGACAACCAACAGAATGGGAGAAGATATTTGCAAATGACATTTTGGATAAAGAGCTGCTATCTAAAATCTATATAAAGAACTTATCAAGCTCACCACCCAAGAAACAAATAATCCAGTCAAGAAATGGGCAGAAGACACCAACAGACACTTCTCCAAATAAGACATACAAATGGCTAAGAGACACATGAAAAAATGCTCTACATCACTTGCCATCAGGGAAGTACAAATCAAAACCACCATGACATACCAACTTACACCAGTTAGAATGACTAAAATTAACAAGACAAGGAACAAAAAATGTTGGCAAGGATGTGGAGAAAGGGAACCCTCTTACACTGTTGGTGGGAATGCAAGTGAGTGCAGCCACACTGGAAAACAGTATAGAGTTTCCTCAAGACGTTATAAATAGAGATACCCTATGACCCAGCAACTGCACTACTGGATATTTACCCCATAAACACAGAGGTAGTGAAGAGAAGGGTCACCTGAACCCCAATGTTCATAGCAGCAATGTCCACAATAGCCAAACTGTGGAAAAAGCCGAGATGCCCTTCAACAGAGGAATGGATCAAGAAGATGTGGTTCATATACACAATGGAATATTACTCAGCCATCAGAAAAGATGAATATCTACCATTTGCATCGACATGGATGGAACTGGAGGGTGTTATGCTGGGTGAAATAAGTCAAGCAGAGAAAGACAATTATCATATGGTTTCACTCCTATGTGGAAGGTAAGCAATAGCACAGAGGATCATAGGGACAAGGAGGGAAACCAGAACAGGAAAAAAATCAGAGGGGGGGGACAAACCATCCGAGACTCCTGACTCTGGGAAACTAACTGAGGGTTGCAGGAAGGGAGGTGGTGGGGGAATGGGGTAACCGGGTTATGAGCATTCGAGGGCAAGTGTGGTGATGAGCACTGGGTGTTATACTCAACTAATGAATCATTGAACATTACATCAAAAACTAATGATGTACTATACCTTGACTAATTGAATTTAAAATTTTTAAAATGTGAAAAACTTAAAAAAAAAGAAAGAAAGATGAGCCATGACAATGAATACCACAGAAATACAAAGGATCATAAGAGAGTCCTAGGAGAAAAGAGGCCAATACACTGGAAGAAATGGGTAAGTTCCTACCAGCAACCTAGAAAGACTGAACTGTGAAGGAAAAATATCTGAACACTCTGATCACTAGTAAAAAGATTGATTCGATAATTAAAAACCCCAACATATAAACAAATATCCAAGACAAGACAGCTTCACTGAGGAGTTCAACCAGATAGTAGAAGACTTAATACCAACCTTTCTCAGACTCTTTAAAAAATAGGAGAGGAGGGCATACGTCCAAACTCATTTTATGAAGCCAGCATTATCCTGTTACCAAAATAAGAGAAGGACACTACAAGAAAAGGAAAGACCGGGCGGGGGGTGGGGGGTTAGGAGGCGGAGCAAGATGGCGAAGGAGTAGGAGACCTGGATTTCGTCTGGTCTCAGGAATCCACCTGAATAGGGATCAAACCATTCTGAACACCTAGGAACTCAACAGGAGATCACAAAAGAGAGTGCAACAACTCTCTGAACAGAGAAGGGACCACTTACTGGAAGGTAGGACATGCGGAGAAGTGAATCCGATGTGATATTCGGGAGGATAAACGGCAGGGGAGGGGGCCTCTGCCGCTTCTGGCAAGTGCTAGAGCCGCGGAGTACAAAATCGGAACATTTAGAAGTCGGTTCTGCAGAGGGACGTTGCTCCAGTGGCTAAGCGGGGGGTGGAACCCTCGTGGGACAGTGTGATCTCAGGACCCTCGGGGTCACAGAAAGACCAGGGCTACCTGAGTGTGGCAGAGCTCCCAGGTATCAGAGCGGGGAAGCCGGCTGCAGAGACGGAGCCAAGGCGCGGGCTCTCAGCTCGGGGTCGCCCTAAACTGTGATCCGCGGCCCTGTCGGGCGACGGCTCCTCCAGCATGGACCCAACAAGCGGCAGAGCTGGGGAGACTCCCCTTCCTACCCCGGGAGGAGTGGCGCGGGAGTGCACCGCACAGATCTGCTGGGTTTGGAGACTCCACTTGGGGTCCGGTGCCAGAGATAGAAATGCTAGGTCACAGGCCGGGTGAGCACCGAGTGTGGCCGGAGACCGGGGAAAAAGTGACTGCTTTTCTCTGGGGACACACTGAGAAGCGGGGCCCCGAGTTCTCAGCTCCTCCGGGCGGAGATTGGGAGGCCACCATTTTCACCCTGGTCTTGCAAAGCTGTACCGAGAGCTTGCAGGGAACGAAAGCTCCTGAGAGCAATCTCCAGCACCTTGCTTGGCCTGGACTCACAAGGGCGGGGCAATTCCGCCTCCCGCAAAGACATTTGGGAACCACAGCAACAGGCCCCTCCCGCAGAAGATCAGCAGGAACAGCCAGCAAGCCAAGACCAATTATACCGATCAAGGAGAATGGAAGAATTCCAGCGCTAGGGGAATACTGCACATAGAATTCATGGCTTTTTTACCATGATTTATTAGGTTTTCAAAGTTAATTTTTTAACTGTTTTTTTTTTTAATTTTTCATTTTCCCTTTTTCAACCAACATCTTATCAATCCCTTTTTTAAAAAATATTTTTTTATTTTTCATTTTTCGAGTCATACTTTATCCCTTCATACTAGTTACACTTATTTTTGGCATATATATATAAGTAGTTCTCTCTTTAAAATTTTTAGGTACAGTTTCTTCTAACAGATAAAAATATATTCTAAATCACTAGTGTATGGCTTTGTTCTAGTCTCCTGCCTGATCATGTTCTCTCCCTTTTTTTCTTCTTTTCTTTTTTCTTTTTTTTTAAATCATCATTCTTTCTTCAAACAACTTCTTATCTTATGAATTCTTTTATAAAATCTTATATAATTTTCATCTTTACAGTCATCTTCTGTCCCTTCATTTTATCAACTCTTATTTTGTACAAACATAAGTCTTTCTTCCTTTAAAATTTTAGCAGGCACTTTCTTCTAACAGACCAAAATATGCCCAAAACCTAGTGTGTGGCACTGATCTATGCACTAGCCTGATCATATTTGATCATATTCTGTTTTTTCGTTCTGTTCTCTTTGTTTTTATCTTTTCTTTTTTCCTCTTTCATTCCTCTTCCTTTTTTCTTTCTTTCCCTTTCTTGTCACCTGGTTTCAGGACTTTTCTGATTTGTATAGAGTATAATTGCTGGGGACATTGTTAACCTGTTAGCATTCTGTTCTCTCATTCATCTTTTCTCCTCTGGACAAAATGACAAGATGAAAAAAATCACTTCAGCAAAAAGAACAAGAGGTAGTTCCGTCTGCCAGGAACACACTGAATACTGACATTAGTATGATATCGGACCTAGAGTCCAGAATCATGACTTTAAAGATACTAACTGGGCTTGAATAAAGCATGGAAGTTATTAGAGAAACCCTTTCTGGAGAAATAAAAGAACTAAAACCTAACCAAGTCAAAATCAAAAAAGCTATTATTGAGGTGCAATAACAAATGGGGGCACTAACTGCTGGGATAAATGAAGCAGAAGAGAGAATCAGCGATATAGAAGACCAAATGATGGAAAATAAAGAGCCTGAGAAAAAGAGATAACCAACGACAGGATCACGTGGGCAGAATTCGAGAGATAAACGATACAATAAGACGAAACAACGTTAGAATAATTGGGATCCCAGAAGAACAAGAAAGCGAGAGAGGGGCAGAAGGTATATTGGAGCAAATAATTGCAGAGAACCTCCCTAATGTGGGGAAGGACAGAGGCAACAAAATCCAGGAGGCACAGGGAATCCCTCTCAAAATCAATAAAAATATGTCAACACCCCGACATCCAATAGTAAAACTTACGAGTCTCAGAGACAAAGAGAAAATCCTGAAAGCAGCTCAGGAGAAGAGATATGTAACCTACAATGGCAGAAACATTAGATTGGCAAAAGACCTATCCACAGAGACCTGGCAGGCCAGAAAGGACTGACATGAGATCTTCAGAGCACTAAATGAAAAAAATAAGCAGCCAAGAATACTATATCCAGCCAGGCTGTCATTGAAAATAGAAGGAGAGATAAAAAAACTTCCAGGACAAACAAAAACTAAAGGAATTTGGAAACACGAAACCAGCCCTCCAAGAAATATGAAGGACAATGCCACTAAATTAATACCTTTCAATAGTTACCCTGAATGTAAGTGGGCTAAATGCCCCAATCAAAAGACACAGGCTATCAGATTGGATTAAAAAACAAGACCCATCCATATGCTGTCTGCAAGAGACTCATTTTAGAACCAAAGGCACCCCCAGATTGAAAGTGAGGGGGTGGAAAACCATTTACCATGCTAATGGACACCAACAGAAAGCTGGGGTGGCAATCCTTATATCAGACAAATTAGATTTTAAAACAAAGACTGTAATAAGAGATGAAGAAGGACACTATATCCTACTTAAAGGGTCTATCCAACAAGAAGATCTAACAATTGTAAATATCTATGCCTCTAACAAGGGAGCAGCCTATTATATAAGGCAATTAACAACAAAAGCAAAGAAAAACATTGACAACAATACAATAATAGTGGGAGACATTAACACGCCCCTGACTAAAATGGACAGATCATCTAAGCAAAAGATCAACAAGGAAATAAAGACTTTAAATGAAACACTGGACCAAATGGACTTCACAGACATATTCAGAACATTCCATCCCAAAGCAACGGAATACACATTCTTCTCTAGTGCCCATGGCACATTCTCCAGAATTGATCACATCCTAGTTCACAAATCAGGTATCAACTTGTACCAAAAATTGGGATTATTCCCTGCATATTTTCAGACCACGATGTTTTGAAACTAGAACTCAATCACAAGAGGAAAGTCGGAAGGAACTCAAATACATGGAGGCTAAAGAGCATCCTACTAAATAATAAATGGATCAACCAGGAAATTAAAGAAGAATTAAAAAAAATTCATGGAAACCAATGAAAATGAAAACACAACAGTTCAAATTCTTTGGGTTACAGCAAAGGCAGTCCTAAGAGGAAAGTATATAGCAATACAAGCCATTCTCAAGAAACAAGAAAGGTCTCAAATACACAACCTAACCCTACACCCAGAGGAGCTAGAGAAAAAACAGCAAATAAAGCCTAAACCCAGCAGGAGAAGAGAAATAATAAAAATCAGAGCGGAAATCAATGAAATAGAAACCAAAAGAGCAGTAGAACAGATCAACGAAACTAGGACCTGGTTCTTTGAAAGAATTAACAAGATTGATAATCCCCTGGGCAGACTTATCAAAAAGAAAAGAGAAATGACCCAAATCAACAACATGATGAATGAAAGTGCAGAGATCACAACCAACCACAAAGAAATACAAGCAATTATAAAAATATATGAGCAACTCTATGCCAGCAAATTAGATAACCTGGAAGAAATGGGTGCATTCCTAGAGATGTATCAACTACAAAAATTGAACCAGGGAGAAATAGAAAACCTGAACAGTCCTATAACCACTAAGGAATTTGAAGCAGTCATCAAAAATCTCCCAACAAACAAAAGCCCAGGGCCAGATGGTTTCCCAGGGAATTCTGCCAGACATATAAAGAAGAATTAATAAATACCTATTCTTCTGAAACTGTTCCAAAAAATAGGAATGGAAGGAAAACATCCAACTAATTTTAGGGGGCCACCATTACCTTGATCCCAAAAACAGACAAAGACCCCATCAAAAAGGAGAATTACAGACCAATATCCTTGATGAATATGGATGCAAAAATTCTCACCATAGTACTAGCTAATAGGATCCAACAGTACATTAAAATGATTATTCACCACAACCAAGTGGGATTTATCCCTGGGCTGCAAGGTTGGTACATCATCTGAAAATCAATCAACGTGATACAATACATTAACAAAAGAAAGAACAAGAAACATATGATCCTCTCCATAGATGCAGAAAAAGCATTTGACAAAGTCCTGCATCCTTTCTTGATCCAAACTCTTCAGAGTATAGGGATAGAGGGTACATACCTCAATATCATAAAAGCCATCTATGAAAAACCTACAGTGAATATCATTCTCAATGGGGAAAACCTGAGAGCTTTTCCCCTAAGGTCAGGAACGCGGCAGGGATGTCCACTCTCACCACTGCTATTCAACATAGTATTAGAAATCCTAGCCACAGCAATCAGAAAAAAAAGAAATCAAAGGCATCCAAATCGGCAAAGAGGAAGTCAAACTCTCACTCTTTGCAGATGATATGATACTGTATGTGGAAAACCCAAAAGACTCCACCCCAAAACTGCTAGAACTCATACAGGAATTCAGGAAAATGGCAGGATATAAAATCAATGCACAGAAATCAGTGGCATTCCTATACACCAACAACAAAACAGAAGAGAGACAAATCAAGGAGTTGATCTCATTTACAATTGCACCCAAAACCATAAGATAACTAGGAATAAATTTAACCAAAGAGGTAAAGGATCTGTACTCAGAGAACTAGAAAATACTCATGAAATAAATTGAAGAAGACACAAAGAAATGAAAAAACTTTCCATGCTCAAGGATTGGAAAAACAAACATTGTGAAGATGTCAATGCTACCTAGAGCAATCTAAACATTCAATGAAATCCCCATCAAAATGCCATCCACTTTTTTCAAAGAAATAGAACAAATAATCCAAAATTTGTATGGAACCAGAAGAGACCCCGAATAGATTGAGGAATATTGAAAAAGAAAAGCAAAGCTGGCAGCATCACAATTCCGGACTTCCAGCTCTATTACAAAGCTGTCATCATCGAGACAGAATGCTACTAGCACAAAAAGAGTCACATAGATCAATGGAACAGAATAGAGAGCCCAGAAATGGACCCTCAACTCTATGGTCAACTCGTCTTCAACAAAGCAGGAAAGAATGTCCAATGGAAAAAGAGAGTCTCTTCAACAAATGGTGTTGGGAATTTTGGACAGCCACATGCAGAAGTATAAAACTGTACCATTTCCTTACACCACCCACAAAAATAGACTCCAAATGGTTGAAAGACCTAAAGGTGAGACAGGAGTCCATCAAAATTCTAAAGGAGAACACAAGGAGCAACCTCTGCGAACTCAGCCGCTGCAACTACTTCCTAGAAATTTCGCCAAAGGCAAGGGAAGCAAGGGCAAATATGAACTATTGGGATTTCATCAAGATAAAAAGCTTTTGCATAGCAAAAGAATCAGTCCACAAAACCAAAAGACAACTGACAGGATGGGAGAAAATATTTGCAAATGACATATCAGATAAAGGGCTAGTTTCCAAAATCTATAAAGAACTTATCAAACTCAACCCCCAAAGAACAAATAATCCAATCAAGAAATGGGCAGAAGACATGAACAGACATTTTTCCAAAGAAGACATCCAAATGGCCAACAGACACATGAAAAAGTGTTCCACATTGCTTGGCATCAGGGAAATCCAAATCAAAACCTCAATGATATACCACCTCACACCAGTCAGAATGGCTAAAACTAACAAGTCAGGAAACGACAGATTTTGGCGGGGATGTGGAGTAGGGGAACCCTCCTACACTGTTGGTGGGAATGCAAGCTGGTGCAAACCCCCTGGAAAACAGTATGGAGTTTCCTAACAAAGTTGAAAATAGAGCTACCATATGATCCAGCAATTGCACTACTGGGTATTTACCACAAAGATCCAAATGTAGGGATCCAAAGGGGTACGTGCACCCAGATGTTTATAGCAGCAATGTCCACAATAGCGAAACTGTGGAAAGAACCAAGATGTCCATCGCCAGATGAATGGATAAAGAAGCAGTGGTATATGTACACAATGGAATATCATGCAGCCATTAAAAGGAATGAGATCTTGCCAATTGCAACGACGTGGATGGAATGGGAGGGTGTTATGCTGAGTGAAATAAGTCAATCATAGAAAGACATGTATCATATGATCTCACTGATATGAGGAATTCTTAATCTCAGGAAACAAACTGAGTGTTCCTGGAGTGGTTGGGGGTGGGAGGGATGGGGTGGCTGGGTGATAGACATTGGGGAGGGTATGTGCTATGGTGAGAACTGTGAATTGTACAAGACTGTTGAATCACAGATGTGTACTTCTGAAAGAAATAACGCAATATATGTTAAGAAAAAAGAAAGAAGAAGAAGATAGCAGGAGGGGGAGAATGAAGGGGAGTAAGTCGGAGGGGGAGAGGAACCATGAGAGATAATGGACACTGAAAAACAAACTGAGGGTTCTAGAGGGGAGGGGGGTGGGCGGATGGGAAAAAAAAAGAAAAGGAAAGGCCAATATCCCTCAAGAACATAGATGCCAAAATCCTCAACAAATTATAAGCAAACTGAATTCAACAATACATCGGGAGAATCACACAACACAATCAAGTGGGATTTATTCCAGGGATGCAAGGATGTTTGCACATCTGCACATCAAACATCAGGATACACCATCTTAAAAATATAAAAGATAAAAATCATATGATTGTTACAATAGATGCAGAAAGAACACTTGACAAGATTCGATATGCATGTATGATAAAAACACTAAACCATCTGGGTATAGAGGGACATAGACCATATATGCAAAGCTCACAGCTAAAATCATACTCAAGGGTGAAAATCTGAAAACTTTTCCACTAAGATCAAGAACAAGACAAAGATTTCCACTCTCATCACTTTCATTCAACATAGTATTGAAAGCCCTAGCCAAACATTTAGACAAAAAAAGAAAAGAAAAGAAAAGAAAAGAAGAAAGAAAGAAAGAAAGAAAGAAAGAAAGAAAGAAAGAAAGAAAGAAGAAAGAAAGAAAGAAAGAAAGAAAGAAAGAAACAAACAAACAAACAAACAAACAAACAAACAAACAAAGAAACAAAGAAAGAAAGAAAGAAAGAAAAAGAAAGAAGAAAGAAAGAAAAGGAGGGAAGGAAGGAAGGAAGAAGAAAGAAAGAAAGAAAGAAAGAAAGAAAGAAAGAAAGAAAGAAAGAAAGAAAGAAAGAAGAGGAAAGAAAGAAAGAAAGAAAGAAAGAAAGAAAGAAAGAAAGAAAGAAAGAAAGAAAGAAAGAAAGAAGAGGAAAGAATGAAAGAAAGAAAAGATGAAATCCAAATAGGAAAACTGTCACTATTTGCAAATGACATACTATATATAGAAATCACTAAAGAATCCACCAAAAAAATGTTAGAATAAATAAATTCACTAAAGCTGCAGGATACAAAGTCAATATACAGAGACATGTTGCATTTCTTTTTTTTAAAGATTTTATTTATTTATTTGACAGAGAGAGAGAAACAGCACAAGCAGGGTGAGCAGCAGAAGGGGACCTAGAAGCCGGCACCCCACTGAGGAGGGAGACCATTGAGGTTCTGGATGCCAGGACCCTGGGATTGTGACTTGAGCCAAAGACAGACGCTTAAACTGACTAAGCCACCAGGTGTCCCAACTTGTTGCATTTCTGTATAGTGATGACAAACTTCCACAAAGAGAAAATAAGAAAACAATGCCATTTACAATTGCATCAAGAAAAAAAAAATCTAGGAATAAAAGTAAGAAATGAATCAACCCGCAGTTCTGAGGCATGCAGAACAAATCCAGGCTTGCAGAACCGTGAAAAAGGAGTGGCAAGTTGCTTGGCTCCTGAAAGCGATTACCTATAGGTCTTACTACACTTTCAGACGATGACACATCTTCCAACGTTCAGAGGCTCTGATATAAAGCCAAGTATCCAATCCGGGAAGCTCTCTTAAAAAGTTTAAATATGTGTGATAAAGGCCTTATGACCACTGCTGTTTATGTCTAGCCCACGCAGGTGTGTGATGCGGTTAAAGCACTGAAGGCCCCAGGCTATACCATCCCAGTGGCTTCCGTGCCCACTGGCGTTCCAGCTGGACAGACTCATTTATTTATATTTATTTATTTATTTATTTATTTATTTATTTATTTATTTAAAAGAGAGAATGAGAGATAGCACGAGAGGGAAGAGGGTCAGAGGGAGAAGCCGACTCCCTGCTGAGCAGGGAGCCTGATGTGGGACTCCATCCCAGGACTCCAGGATCATGACCTGAGCCGAAGGTAGTCACCCAACCAACTGAGCCACCCAGGCACCCTGGACAGACTCATTTAAAAACACGATTGGAAGAGATCAGATTGGCTGTGGAAAATGGAGTTACAGAAATCGATGTGGTGATTAATAGGACCTTGGTGCAGACCGGCCAGCGGGAAACCCTGTGTGATGAGATTCGTCAGTTTTGCAAGGCCTGTGGGGGGCTCATCTCAAAACCATCTTAGCTACAGGAGAACGTGGATCTCTTACTCATGTCTATAAAGCCAGTATGATCGCAATGATGGCAGGATCAGACTTTATTAAGACCTCTACTGGAAAAGAAACGGTAAATGCCACTTTCCCAGTAGCTATAGTAATGCTATGGGCCATTAGAGATTTCTTCTGGAAAACTGGAAACAAGGTAGGTTTAAACCAGCAGGAGGCATCCGCAGTGCCAAGGATTCCCTTGCTTCTCTCTCTCATGTGAAGGAAGAGCTGGGAGATGAATGGCTGACGCCAGAACTGTTCCGAATAGGTGCCAGTACTCTGGTTTCGGACATCGAGAGGCAGATTTACCATCACGTTACAGGAAGATAGGTGGCCTATCATGATCTTCCGATGTCTTAATTCAGTGGCCAGTTCCAGAAAAGTGCTTTACAGCAACATGTAAAATGTGTTTTTCTACGTAATCGCTAAAATTGTTTAATTAAAACATGAGGGAATGAATAGCTAACTGACTTCCCCCCCCTTAAAACTTTCACTGAATTTAATTCAAAGAATAAAAGAAAAATCAACGAATCCATACATGGAATTCTTTTCAGGTGCCTCTGAGTGGTCCTAATTACTTGAGGATCTGTATGGTTAATTTTGTGAAGATTTTCTCTTAAAAATTCTGAGTAAAATATTAATCATAGCTTTGACAGCATTAAATTCTAAGGGGGGGGGGATGTTAAACTGCCCAAGAAACGTGTCTTTAGTGAAAGAAAACGTAGCACCCCTGAGCTGCCGGCCATACTCTGACGAATTCAGGAGTCCCTGACTTGGCACTAACTTCCTGCCATGAAAATCTGTCTTTAATTATTGCAACAGATATGCTCTCTTATAAATTGTTTTGTTAATGAAACTCCTGTCGGTACATGATACTATGCTACTGCATTATTTAAATAAAAAAATGTCTGGGGGGGCGGAGCAAGATGGCGGAGGAGTAGGAGACCTAGATTTTGTCTGGTCTCAGGAATTCAGCTGAATAGGGATCAAACCATTCTGAACACCTACGAACTCAACAGGAGATCGAACAGGAGAGTAGCAACAACTCTCTGAACAGAGAAGCGACCACTTACTGGAAGGTAGGGTGTGCGGAGAAGTGACTCCGAGTCGATATTCGGGAGGATAGACGGCGGGGGAGGGGCCTCTGCCGGCCGCTTCTGGCAAGTGATAGAGCCGCGGAGCACAAAATCGGACCTTTTAGAAGTTGGCTCGGCGGAGGGACGTCGCTGCAGTGGCTAAGCGGGGGGTGGAATCCTCCCGGGACAGTGTGGTCTCAGGACGCTTGGGGTCACAGAGAGACCGGGGGTGCCTGAGTGCGCCAGAGCTCCCAGGTATCAGAGCAGGGAAGCCGGCTGCAGAGACGGAGCAGAGTCGCGGGCTCTCAGCTCGGGGTTGCCATAAACTGTGATCTGCGGCCCAGTCGGGCCACTGCTCCTCCAGCAGGGACCCAACAAGCAGCAGATCCGGGGAGACTCCCCTTCCTTCCCGGGGAGGAGCGGTGCGGGAACGCACTGCAGGGATCTGCTGGGTTTGGAGACTCCGAGCGGGGTCCGGTGCCAGAGATAGCAACGCTCGATCACAGGCCGGGTGAGCACGGAGTGCGGCCAGAGACCGGGGACACGGAAGTGACTGCTTTTCTCTGGGGGCACACTGAGGAGCGGGGCCCTGAGTTCTCAGCTCCTCCGAGTGCAGATTGGGAGGCCACCATTTCTGCCCTGGTCCTCCAAAGCTGTACCGAGAGCTTTCAGGGAACAAAAGCTCCTGAGAGCAAACCGGAGCAGCTTCCTTAGCCCGGACCGACAAGGGCGGGGCAATTCCGCCTCCGGCAAAGACATTTGGAAACCACAGCAACAGGCCCCTCCCCCAGAAGATCAGCACAAACAGCCAGCAAGCCAAGACCAAGTTGATCGATCAAGGAGAATAGGAGAATTCCAGCGCTAGGGGAATACTGCACATAGATTCATGGGTTTTTTTTTTTTTTTTACCATGATTCATTATTTCATCAAAGTTAATTTTTGTTGACTTTTTTTTATTTTTCCTTTTCCCTTTTTCAACCAACATCTTATAAATCCCTTTTTTTTAAAAAAAACATTTTTTATTTTTTGTTCATTTTTAGAGTCATATTTTATCCCTTCATAGTAGTTACCCTTGTTTTTGGCATATATATATAAGTTGTTCTCCCTTTAAAATTTTGAGATAGAGTTTCTTCTAACAGATCAAAATATACCCTAAATCACTAGTGTATGGCTTGGTCCTAGTCTCCTGCCTGATCACATTCTCTCCCTTTTTCCTTTTTTTTTTTTTTCCCTTAAATCTTCTTTCTTTTTTCAAACAACTTATCTTACCAAGTCCTTTTATAAAATCTTTTATAATTTTCATCTTTACAATCATCTTCCATCCCTTCATTGTATCAACCCTTATTTTGTACATATATGTCTTTCTTCCTTTAAAATTTTAGGAGGCACTTTTTTCTAACAGACCAAAATACGCCCAAAATCTAGTGTGTGGCACTGATCTATGCACTAGCCTGATCATATTTGATCATATTCTGCCTTTTTTGAATTGTTTTGTTTTTGTTTTTATCTTTTTTTCTTTTTTTTCTTTTTCTCTTTCTTTTTTCTTTCTTTCCCTTTCTTTTCCCTGGTTTCAGGTCTTTTCTGATTTGTATACAGTATATTTGCAGGGGATGTTGTAAACCTGTTAGCCTCTTGTTCTCTCATTCATCTATACTCCAATGGACAAAATGACAAGACGAAAGAAATCACCTCAGCAAAAAGAACAAGACGTAGTACCGTCAGCCAGGGACCTACTCAATACGGCCATAGTATGATGTCGGACCTAGAGTTCAGAATCATGACTTTAAAGATACTAGCTGGGCTTGAAAAAAGCGTGGAAGTTATTAGAGAAACCCTTTCTGGAGAAATAAAAGAACTAAAATCTAACCAAATCGAAATCAAAAAGGCTATTGATGAGGTGCAATAAAAAATGGGGGCACTAAATGCTAGGATAAATGAGGCAGAAGAGAGAATCAGCGATATAGAAGACCAAATGATGGAAAATAAAGAGGCTGAGAAAAAGAGAGAGAAATAACTACAGGATCACGAGGGCAGAATTCGAGAGATAAGTGATACGATAAGACGAAACAACATTAGAATAATTGGGATCCCAGAAGAAGAAGAGAGAGAGAGAGGGGCAGAAGTTATATTGGAGCAAATTATAGCAGAGAACTTCCCTAATGTGAGTAAGTAAACAGGCATTAAAATCCAGGAGGCACAGAGAACCCCTCTCAAAATCAATAATAATAGGTCAACACCCCGACATCTAATAGTAAAACTTACGAGTCTCAGAGACAAAGAGAAAATCCTGAAAGCAGCTTGGGAGAAGAGATATGTAACCTACAATGGTAGAAACATTAGATTGGCAACAGACCTATCCACAGAGACCTGGCAGGCCAGAAAGGACTGGCAAGATATCTTCAGAGCACTAAACGAGAAAAATATGCAGCCAAGAATACTATATCTAGCTAGGCTATCATTGAAAATAGAAGGAGAGATAAAAATCTTCCAGAACAAACAAAAACTAAAGGAATTTGCAAACACGAAACCAGCCCTCCAAGAAATATTGAGAGGGGTCCTCTAAGCAAAGAGAGAACCTAAAAGCAGCAAAGAGCAGAAACGAACACAGACAACAGACAGTTAACAGTCACCTTACAGGTAATACAATGGCACTAAATTCATACCTTTCAATAGTTACCCTGAATGTAAATGGGCTAAATGCCCCAATCAAAAGACACAGGCTATCAGATTGGATTAAAAAACAAGACCCATCCATATGCTGTCTGCAAGAGACTCATTTTAGACCCAAAGACACCCCCAGATTGAAAGTGAGGGGGTGGAAAACCATTTACCATGCTAATGGACACCAAAAGAAAGCTGGGGTGGCAATCCTTATATCAGACAAACTAGATTTTAAAACAAAGACTGTAATAAGAGATGAGGAAGGACACTATATCCTACTTAAAGCGTCTATCCAACAAGAAGATCTAACAATTGTAAATAACTATCCCGAACATGGGAGCAGCCAATTATATAAGGCAATTAATAACAAAAGCAAAGAAACACATTGACAACAATACAATAATAGTGGGGGACTTTAACAACCCCCTGACTGAAATGGACAGATGATCTAAGCAAAAGATCAACAAGGAAATAAAGACTTTAAATGACACACTGGATCAAATGGACTTCACAGACATATTCAGAACATTCCATCCCAAAGCAACGGAATACACATTCTTCTCTAGTGCCCATGGCACATTCTCCAGAATTGATCACATCCTAGGTCACAAATCAGGTCTCAACCGGTACCAAAAGATTGGGATCATACCCTGCATATTTTCAGACCACAATGCTTTGAAACTAGAACTCAACCACAAGAGGAAAGTCGGAAAGAACTCAAATACAGGGAGGCTAAAGAGCATCCTACTAAAGAATGAATGGGTCAACCAAGAAATTAAAGAAGAATTAAAAAAATTCATGGAAACCAATGAAAATGAAAACACAACTGTTCAAAATCTTTGGGATACAGCAAAGGCAGTCCTGAGAGGAAAGTATATAGCAATACAAGCTTTCTCAAGAAACAAGAAAGGTCTCAAATACACAACCTAACCCTACACCTAAAGGAGCTGGAGAAAGAACAGCAAATAAAGCCTAAACCCAGCAGGAGAAGAGAAATCATAAAGATCAGAGCAGAAATCAATGAAATAGAAACCAAAAGAACAGTAGAACAGATCAACGAAACTAGGAGCTGGTTCTTTGAAAGAATTAACAAGATTGATAAACCCCTGGCCAGACTGATCAAAAAGAAAAGAGAAATGACCCAAATCAACAAAATCATGAATGAAACAGGAGAGATCACAACCAACACCAAAGAAATACAAATAATTATAAGAACATATGATGAGCAACTCTATGCCAGCAAATTAGATAACCTGGAAGAAATGGGTGCATTCCTAGAGATGTATCAACTACCAAAATTGAACCAGGAAGAAATAGAAAACCTGAACAGACCTATAACCACTAAGGAAATGGAAACAGTCATCAAAAATCTCCCAGGAAACAAAAGCCCAGGGCCAGATGGCTTCCCAGGGGAATTCTATCAGACATTTCAAGAAGAATTAATACCTATTCTCCTGAAACTGTTCCAAAAAATAGAAATGGAAGGGACACTTCCAAACTCATTTTATGAGGCCAGCATTACCTTGATCCCAAAACCAGACAAAGACCCCATCAAAAAAGAGAATTACAGACCAATATCCTTGATGAACATGGATGCAAAAATTCTCACCAAAATACTAGCCAATAGGATCCAACAGTACATTAAAAGGATTATTCACCACGACCAAGTGGGATTTATTCCTGGGCTGCAAGGCTGGTTCAACATCCGCAAATCAATCAACGTGATACAATACATTAACAAAAGAAAGAACAAGAATCATATGATCCTCTCAATAGATGCAGAAAAAGCATCTGACAAAGTACAACATCCTTTCTTGATCAAAACTCTTCAGAGTATAGGGATAGAGTGTACATACCTCAATATCATAAAAGCCATCTATGAAAAACCTACAGCGAATATCATTCTCAATGGGGAAAACCTGAGAGCTTTTCCCCTAAGGTCAGGAACGCGGCAGGGATGTCCACTCTCACCACTGCTATTCAACATAGTATTAGAAGTCCTAGCCACAGCAATCAGACAACAAAAAAAATCAAAGGCATCCAAATCGGCAAAGAGGAAGTCAAACTCTCACTCTTTGCAGATGATATGATACTGTATGTGGAAAACCCAAAAGACTCCACCCCAAAACTGCTAGAACTCATACAGGAATTCAGTCAAGTAACAGGATATAAAATCAATGCACAGAAATCAGTGGCATTCCTATACACCAACAACAAGACAGAAGAGAGACAAATCAAGGAGTCAATCCCATTCACAATTGCACCCAAAACCATTAGATACCTAGGAATAAATCTAACCAAAGAGGCAAAGGATCTGTACTCAGAAAACTATAAAATACTCAGGAAAGAAATTGAAGAAGACACAAAGAAATGGAAAAACGTTCCAAGCTCATGGATTGGGAGAATCAACATTGTGAAGATGTCAATGCTACCTAGAGCAATCTACACATTCAATGCAATCCCCATCAAAATACCATCCACTTTTTTCAAAGAAATGGAACAAATAATCCTAAAATTTGTATGGAACCAGAAGAGACCCCGAATAGCCAGAGGAATACTGAAAAAGAAAAGCAAAGCTGGCGGCATCACAATTCCGGACTTCCAGCTCTATTACAAAGCTGTCATCATCAAGACAGTATGGTACTGGCACAAAAACAGACACATCGATCAATGGAACAGAATCGAGAGCCCAGAAATGGACCCTCAACTCTATGGTCAACTCATTTTTGACAAAGCAGGAAAGAATGTCCAATGGCAAAAAGACAGTCTCTTCAACAAATGGTGTTGGGAAAATTGGACAGCCACATGCAGAAGAATGAAACGACCATTTCCTTACACCACACACAAAAATAGACTCCAAATGGTTGAAAGACCTAAACGTGAGACAGGAGTCCATCCAAATCCTAAAGGAGAACACAGGTAGCAACCTCTTCGACCTTAGCCGCAGCAACTTCTTCCTAGAAACATTGCCAAAGGCACGGGAAGCCAGGGCCAAAATGAACTATTGGGATTTCATCAAGATAAAAAGCTTTTGCACAGCAAAAGAATCAGTCCACAAAACCAAAAGACAACCGACAGAATGGGAGAAAATATTTGCAAATGACATATCAGATAAAGGGCTAGTATCCAAAATCTATAAAGAACTTATCAAACTCAACACCCAAAGAACAAATAATCCAATCAAGAAATGGGCAGAAGACATGAACAGACATTTCTCCAAAGAAGACATCCAAATGGCCAACAGGCACATGAAAAAGTGCTCAACATCGCTTGGCATCAGGGAAATCCAAATCAAAACCTCAATGAGATACCACCTCACACCCGTCAGAATGGCTAAAATTAACAAGTCAGGGAACGACAGATGTTGGCGGGGATGTGGAGAAAGGGGAACCCTCCTACACTGTTGGTGGGAATGCAAGCTGGTGCAACCACTCTGGAAAACAGTATGGAGTTCCTCAAACAGTTGAAATTAGAGCTACCGTTCGATCCAGCAATTGCACTACTGGGTATTTACCACAAAGATACAAATGTAGGGACCCGAAGGGTTACGTGTACCCCAATGTTTATAACAGCAATGTCCACCATAGCCAAACTGTGGAAAGAGCCAAGATGCCCATCGACAGATGAATGGATAAAGAAGAAGTGGTATATATACACAATGGAATATTATGCAGCCATCAAAAGGAATGGGATCTTGCCATTTGCAACGACGTGGATGGAACTGGAGGGTGTTATGCTGAGTGAAATAAGTCAATAAGAGAAAGACATGTATCACATGACCTCACTGATATGAGGAATTCTGAATCTCAGGAAAGAAACTGAGTGTTACTGGAGTGGTTGGGGGTGGGAGGGATGGGGTGGCTGGGTGATAGACATTGGGGAGGGTATGTGCTACGGTGAGCGCTGTGAATTGTGCAAGACTGTTGAATCACAGATCTGTACTTCTGAAACAAATAACGCAACATATTTTAAGAAAAAAGAAAAAGAAGAAGATAACAGGAGAGGAAGGAAAGGGGAGTATGTCAGAGGGGGAGACGAACCATGAGAGATGATGGACTCTGAAAAACAAACTGAGAGTTCTAGAGGGGAGGGGGTTAGGGGGATGGGTTAGCCTGGTGATGGGTATTGAGGAGAGCACGTTCTGCATGGAGCACTGGGTGTTATGAACAAACAATGAATCATGGAACACTGCACCAAAAACTAATGATGTAATATATGGTGATTAACATAACAATAAAAAAATTTTAAAAAATGTCTGTAGTTTATTTTTTTGGAAAAATAAAATTGTATGGTGCTGGCCTAGAAACAGACACACAGGTCAATGGAATAGAATAGAAAGTTCGGAAAATGATAGTCATAGCACTTTTGGCAAAGTTTACTCATTAGAGTCAGTACATTAAAGGCTTATTTAAACTTAGCTCTGATATGATTAACTCTGAATGGGAATTAATATTTATTAATATTAATTAATCAGCTGTTTCAACAGCTGATTCCAATAAATGCTTCTGTTCAAACATGTTTTATATAAATATATATTATAAAATAAGGATGATTTAGAATGCACATTTTTAAGAAATTTAAAATCACTTTAATAAACGTATCATGGAGAAGGAAATATAGATATCCATCACCAACTGATAGCATCACAAAAGACGACAATCAGACACAATCCGTATCTGATGGAAGGATATAACATGACTTGAGTAGTTCTGCCCACATGTTTAACGTGTTGGGAGCTATAGATCCAGCTACTCATTTACAAAAACACACATCAGAGAAGTGTCCTAACAAATAGTATGACATGTAATCAATGAAGTTCACACTGCGTATATTCTTACGGGAAAAATATTTTCTCAGAGGAAAACGCTAAGACAAAAACGGAGGAAGGAGGAAGAGGAGGGAGGAGAAGCAGAAGCAGAAGCAGAAGAAAGCTGAGAAACTAACCCACAAACTATGGTCTTAACTGACGACACAGCAGCAGAAAATATGCAGTGCGGAAAGGACTGTCTCTTCAGTGAACGGCACTGGAAAACCGCACGCTACACGCAGAAGAATGGAACTGGATCACTTTCTTACACAAAAATTTAAATGGATGAATGACTTGAACATAAGACCTGAATCCATAAACCTCTGAGAGGAAAGCACAGGTAGTACGTTTCGGGGTATGGTTTTGGCAAAGAGTGTTTTAGATCGGACACTAAAAGCGAAGGCAACAAATGCAAAAATAAACAAGTAGAATGACATCAAACTGAAATCTTCTGCACAGCAAAAAATAATAATAATAATAAAAAACTTAAAAGGTGGACTACCCAATGAGAAAAAATACCTGCAAATCATATGTGTGAGAAGAGGCTAATATCCAAAACACAAAACACTCATACAAATCAAAACAAACAAACAAAAACCTGTATAAAAAATGGGGAGAATATGTGAACAGATACTTTCCAAAGATGGCACCCAAGTGAACAGCAGACACAGAAAACGTTGTTCAACAACACTAATCATCGTCAGGGAAACATAAGTCAAACCTGTAATCCGCTATCACCTCACAACTGTTGGGATGGCAATCGTCCCAGAGACAGACACCAGGTGTGGCCAAAGGTGTGTAGACAAGGGGACCCTGTGCACTGTTGGTGGGAATGTACATTGGTACAACCACTGTGACAAACAATATAGAGGTTCTGGAAAAAATGAAGACAACTACCACATGACCCAGGAATTGCTCTACTGAGTATTTATCTAGAGAACACAAAAACACTACCTCAAGAAGATAGATGCACTCCGTTGTTCACTGCAGCATTATTCACAGTAACCAGACATAGAAACAGAGACTTTGGGAGCATTATGCTAAGGAACTCAGACACAGAAAGACAAATACCAGATGTTCATGGACGTTCCACATGGAAAAATATACTGAAAGCATAGATACTGAGAACAGACTGGTGGTTGCCAGATTCAGGGATGGGGGGCAGGGAAGGTGGTCAAAGGCACAATGTTTGAGTGAAAAAATCCATAAGTCATGGAACATTGTGTGCAGCATGGAGACTCAAGCTAACCCAGCAGGATGGGGTACAGTTTCCCCCACTATTTGAAAGTACATTGATCCTAGGAAACATTTCACAGCACAAATGGTGTAAACCAAGGGAGGAATTACCATTCATTTATACAGAAAAAATAGTGAGCAAGCTCAGACTCCAAAAATGACTTCTCTTTGGCTTTCCTTAGGCCTCAGGACACAACTTCCTAATGGATGGAGATAAAGCACAGCAGATGCTCACAGACACAATTCAAAGCGCTGGGGCTGGACATGGAGAGCGGTTGCCAGGAAGGAGCTGGTTGTGGTGCTCGCCGCCTCTGCAGTGGCTCCCAGCAAAACAGATGCTGAACGCGATGCTCACTTTTCAACTTTTTTCATAAGAGGGAAATCCCCATCAGGTTTCTTCCTGTTACTGAAGCCAGGCAATGACGTAGATCTTTCAAAGAAAGCCAAGTGTCTCACCGTGAACTTTTAAAAAGACTGCTTTGGGCTCCTGAAACCGTTGATTGTATCATCGTTCACCTTAGCGACATATCTGGTGGGCATCTTGGGGCGGGGGGAAGAAATATGTAGAAGCTACCTTTAAAGGTGATGATATTATAAATCAGTTTCCCTAATTTGCATAAATTAATGAGCTGATTGCACTAAAGACATTTACAAAGTATATAGGAAAATATCTAAAACTGATGTTGAGGTGCCGTGACATGGATAAATGCAGCTGGGTCGTGTTTTCCTTTTTGGTGTAGGAATTAGTGGCAAACAGAATAGCTTGTGGCTTTTTCATTTGTTTTTAGTAAAATATTTAGAAATCCCAGGGCACCTGGGTGGCTCAGTCTGTTAAGCCTCCGCCTTCAGCTCAGATCATGATCTCCGGGTCCAGGGACGGAGCCCTGCACAGGGCTCCCTGCTCAGTGGAGAGCCTGCTAGACCAAAGAAGCTAGACCAAAAAAAAAAAAAAAGAGCACTCTCTGTATGACTCCATTTATTAAAATTATTTTTTAAATACAAATGGATACACAGTGAGAGAAACAGAGCAGAAGTTGCTAGGGCCGAGGAGGGAAGGGGCTGGAGGGATTACAGAGTACCCCAAGGAAGCCTTTGGAGTGATGGACAGGTTCACTATGTTGATCGTGGTGCTGGTTTCCTGGGTGCATTCATATGTCAAAACTTACACCTGCCATATAACCCAGCCATTCCACTATCTGAACACCTACCCAACAGTAAGCATATGCCTCAGTTGCCTAGATGCCCCTTGGTGCTGGCTCATTGTACAGCCTGTCCAGTTTTCCCCTGTTCTTCTTGTCTCTGTGTGCAGCAGTATCTGCTCCGGGACCTGTAAGCCATTTTCAGGGTTAGAGAATCCACAGGGATATGAAGGCAGATCAGAGACTCTCACTTCACTTGTCAACAACTTCATTCATAATTTAAAAAAAAATGACAATTGGAACATCTATTCGTTTTGCAAAAATCAGTGAATTTGATATAAACCAGTATTGGCTTTATGTGGGGAAATGAGTACATTGAGGGAAAGCTAAAGCTGGGGGCTAGAGAACCCCTCCCAGGAAGGAAATGTGGCACTGTATCTCATAAGTACCCCTAATGCACAATGTAATTTTGAGAGGGTGAGTCCCTGTGTGCTAATACGAAAATAACTCTAATTTCCTAAATGAAACAGGAAGTCAGAGTAGTATGAACAGTGACTAAATAAGAAGAGTGTTATACGTAAATCTATTCGTGGGCATGGAAAGTTTCGGAAGATACACAAGAAACCATCAATCAGATTCTGCAGGCTCTACCCAATCCATGGCCTCCCATCAGTGTTCCCTGAGCATAAGCCCTGTCTCCCCAGGAAGGAGACCCAAGTGTCAGCTACAGATGACAGGCCCAATGAGGAGAGAAGGGAAAAACTAAGGACAAGGATTTGAGCATGTGAAAGGAGAGAGTGCCAGGAGAATCCATTCCGGATCCTGGGAAGCTCTGAGGAGGAGGGATGATCTGTAAGTGGAAAGAAACCACTGCTATTATAGCTCCTCCAAAATTGTCCCAAATTCTCCACACCCACCCCTACTCCCTAGCCTGAGCACATCTTGCCACATCATTCCCACCTGCAAGGTCAGGGTTCAGGACTGCCCAGGAAGGGTGAGGGCAGGTCCTGAGTGGCTGCCATGGTTGTTTCTGCTCTTTGGACCATGTGGCTTATGCCTTGGTGTTTGTCTCACTCTGTGACTGACATTGAGTTTTGTTCAGTGTTTAGAGGGTACCTGGTGTCTGACACCAGGGTACAAAGCTTATATAACCAGTAGGGAGATTAAGAAACTGACTTTAGAAGAGACAGACCAAAGCCAACGAAAGGAATCATGGACATGCCAACTCTAATCTTAGTAATGTTGGCTCTCAGTGAAGGCAGATATAATTTGGTTTTTGTATTTTATCAAATGTTAATACACTACAGAGCCATGGGCCACCCAGATCAATTTGCAAGTCCTCTTAGGTAGCCTAGGCATTCCAGGGCTCATAAGTGCACAGACGATATAGACCCGAGTGCCCTTGCATAAGTATAAGGTTACCCAGCATCTCATCACCAGTTGGCTCTAGAGCCCACATCTATAAGCATGTATGACGTGTCACGCTCTGCTCTGAAAGCTTCACATCTGTCCTAATTTCATTGTCACACAACCCTCTGGCCATATTCCCAAGGCCACATAGCTGATGAGGGGTAAAGCAGGGGGTTTGTTTGAACCCACACAGACTGACGAATCCTGAAAATACTCATGCCTGCTTCATCAGTCCCTGTTGCAGCCCCAGCAGGAAAAGACAGGGTCCTTGGTCTTCCTCACCCAAAGTTCCTCCCTCATGGTCCTGTACCCTATGCCATCTGTCTTTGCAACCAGAACATAGGACCATCTTGCACTTGAAACATGTGCAAAGAGTGACCAGGTGACAAGGTATGAGACTTTTGCTTGTTGCAGTAACTGCCCAGCCAGGAGCCCGGGGGTTTCTTTCTGGAGCCTGCAATCATTAATTCTCAAGTGGCTAATCCAGCATTTAGGCTTGATCTGGGCCCTGACCAGAGTGGGCAGTTGACCTGAGGCCATCGAAATCTCTTTCTCAGGAATTCACAGATGGACATAAGCAATTCTGGTTGAGGGCAGACTCCTACCTGGGGTTGGCCATGTGAACTGAGCATCAGATGGCCATGGTACAAAACTTCAGACTGGGGTCATTCTTCCAATGTACCCACACCCCTCCTTCTGAGTCAGCTCACCTCACAGAAGTGCTCCAGGGCCCACCTGCACTGATTTAATAAGCAGAGACTTTGAGTGTGAGATCCAGACCATACCTGGCCTGTCACCACAGATCGCCTTGTTCCAACTTCAAAAATCAAGATTTAGGAGACCACAATGACCTCTGACACATAAGCAATTGCACCCTGTTGGAGGGTGAGAGAGGGAAGACAGATTTGCTGGGGGAGGTTTGGATTGTGCCGGGGAGGGCAGGAATGAAGAAGTCAGGAAATCATCCCTTCAAGATTTACTCTTGGGAGTAAAGGGCTCACTGGGTCTGGAGTGGGGTCAGATCAGGAGGCAGCCGTCTGTTCTGGGAGATCTGTGGTCTCCATTTTGTAATACCCCTTTTCATTAGAAAAGGTCTTCCCCTTCAAGATCTCTGTGAGTTGCTCTAGTCGCTTGGCAACATAAAGTACTTGGGGAGCTTTACTGATAGGTGCGGGGGCAGATGGGAGTGGCGGTGGGGCTGGGGTTGGCGCCGGGGGTTTGGGTCGAGGTTGAGGTCGAGATGCAGAGCGGCTGGGAGGAGGTCAAGGAGGGCGTTGGAAGTACCAAGGAGGGCGAGCAGAAGGGCGGGCAGAGGATTGTCTAGCTGGGATTGCTTGAGAAGTCGGATGGGGAGGGGTGGGCGATTGAGCCATGTGCAGGGCATTAGAACAGATCTTGGAAGCAGTCTGGTTCAGGTAGGGCCAGGTGGCCGTGTAGACGCCGGGGCGCTTAGTTCGGGCACAGCCACCACCCAGCTTGTGACTCCCACGACCACATAGGTGTTTGTCAAGTTGTCTCTGCACATGAAAGGCCCGCTGCTGTCCCCCTGCCCAGAAGGACACAGAAGTCACTCTCTGCCTGAGCCAATTTTCCCCTGCCCAGAAGGGGCATATGCTCTGGAAGGGCAGTTTGTTCAGTCACGTGACTTCTTGCTGCCATGAACACAAGAGGTGGTGGTAAACTTTGAGTTGGTATCAACAGCTTCAGGTGGATGTGAGAAGGGGATGGATTGTCATGGGTCTCCTTGCATTGAGGAGGGAAGATCAGCGACCCCTGAGTCCACGTATGAGGCTTTATGCATGCATGGGCATGTGTGAACAAGTGGATTGGAAGGTTTTGTATTCTGGTGAGGAGAGGTAAGCATTTTCTTCCAGGGTGGTGTTCAGGTGTTATCTCTGTGTCATGGTGGGATAAAGCTCTCTTTGTGGTGACTGGTTCTTTGTAGGGGCCACAGGTATCACCTCCCATCCTCACTACTACAAGATGGGACCAGGGAAAGGGTCACTGAAGCAGGGCCCTGGTGGGAGTGGAGTTCAGGGATTCACAAAGAGGTGTTGACAGGGAAAGGGGCGCCCGAAGGGAAGTTACCTGGCAGGTGTCGATCCTGAATCAGGGTACCCTGCACACACATTGGTTAAATAAATGTGCCCGTTGTACCACTGGGTGGAGTTACATAAGTCGAGGTCGATGAGGTTCACACGGGCCTCCTGCAGTGTAGGTGCGATCCTGTAGGCTACAGCCAGGCGGCTCGGTGGTCAGCGATCACAGAAGACATGTTTTGGGAAAGCCCTGCCTCCTCCCTCCACGGAAACCCCATCATCCTGAAATGCTCTACTTCAACCTAAAATCCATGAAAGTCAATGCCTCTGGCCTCTCCTCAGACACTTGTGAAGGATGTGGGGTGGTGGAGGCATATGCAGGTGAAGAGGAGGGGCAGTGCATGGAGGATGAGCAGATGTGGCTGCAGGAATGTGTGTTGATGCCAGATGATTATTCACAGCTACAGCCAGGATGTGTCACCTCATTTACACCCCACAGTGACCCCCTGTGTTAAGTGCTATGACTCACCTTGCCTCCAATCAAGAGCTTGGAGCACCACTTGCACAAACATGCTGGTAGGGAGGTGGTGTGGCTTGGATTCGGACCAAGGTTTTCCTCTCTACACTCAAACCCAGGGCATACATTTCATTTCCCCACAGTACGGCTCTAAGTCGCCCTCATTGCTTTTTGTCCCCCGTTAAACCCCTCAGCTCAGTTCTGGACAGGATCTGCTGGAGCTGGGCAGATGAGTCCCTCCCCGCATGCCTCCCATCCCTTTTGAAGTTACAGAGAAGGAGGAGCTGCAGGATGGCCTCCACACACACAGATCGGTCAGGGGCATGGGTGGTTGGAATAACCGGAAGGCAGGTCAGAATATCCTGTACAGCCCCAGAGGCTCCATCATGACCTTTGGGTTAAGGAAGGCCCAGCCCAGGCTATGATTCCATCAGCCAACCTCACACCTGACTATAGGGGCAGCTATCCCCTCTTCATCAAGTGGCCTCCACCCACCACGGCCGCACCCACAGCCCAGCCACAGCCTGGTGGGTGGGTCTGAAATCGCCTGCATCCGGGTGGAGATGTGGCAGATCACACTTGGAACATGGCAGTGGAGGCCAAGTGGGAAGCCAGAACCAAGTGGAGGAAAGTGGATGGAGCTAGGCACACAGCATTCAGACTGTGTGTTTGTGTGGCTTGGACTGCATCTCCAGGCCCTTCAGGTCAAGTTTGCATACCATCCAAGCAGGGTTAGTTTTGTACTTGCACTGTCCCCAAGGCAGGGGTGACATGGAAATGACCCCCACAACAAGCCTGGTCGCTTATGGTGACCTTTTAGATCTATGGAAGAGCCAGATGACCTGGAAGAGAACAGGGTTTTCTCAGTCCCAACACGTTGGCTTTAAATGCTAAAAAGTCCACAAGAACTTGAAATTCAATAGAAAGGGAGGACTACCCCAGAAGCATATGGGCTCAAGGAGGAGGTAGAAAAAGGAAGGTCTGCAAGAATGACACAGAAATTTGGAGGCTGGGGATTTCTTAAAACTCGGCTTTACCAGTAGGGGATGGATTCACCAGAAGACGGTAGCAATCCCACTAAGTTGAGGAGGATCCTAGAACAAAAGATGCCTTGTGTGATGTCCAGGGTGTAGCTGGGAGCCTATAATCCTTTTGAGAGATAGGACAGCAAAGGTGGTGGTAGGGGTGGGAGTGTAGATGAGAACCCTGAGATCAGCCCCCCCAGGGACTATAGGAACCCTGGGACACTGCACACATGTTTGGGTGGGTGGGCAGAGCAGGGAATGCCTGGTGTTGGGACAAGAAGAATGCTCTAGAGGCCTCAGCAGAGCTATGGACATCAATAGCCAGACAGAGGTTGAAACCCGAGGTCAGGGAGGGAAGGGCCAGCAGACGCCAGTGAAACAGGGGTGCCCGGGAGGAGAAGCAACCCAATTAGACAAAGGGGGAAGCCTTGAGAGAGGGAAGAAGAGTTACAGGAAGCATACTGAAACTACCAGGGTTTTGTCACCAGAAAAGGCTGAATTTTGAACCCCAAATGACTGAAGTGCCTTGATTTAGGAGCCCTCAGTGTTCCATTATCAATGGACAGAAGAGCTTTCAGTCTCTCTTCTCATCCCCAATGTGACTGGGTAAAAAGTCCATGTGGTCACCTGTGGAAAGCTGAAAGGCCTACCTACTCGTCAAACCCTTGCTGCCCACTGCTGGCCTGCCAAGAACCCTGTCCCCTCTCTGCAGAGAAAACGAAGTCCCTCGGATGGGGAGGGTGGATTCTCGCATTGTGTCCAGCGAGGGTGGGGAGCAGAGGTTCACTGAGGTCTAGAGGGCTGGGCTCTGGGGTCTCAGAGCTCAGAGACCACGTGACATGGCCCTTCCACTCAACGATGGGGAAATGGATGTCCAGAGAGGAGAGGAGTTGGCCCGCAACCACAAAACCCCTTCTCGAGCTCTTCTCCAAGTGCTGTTTCAGGGGACAATCCCCCATTTCCAGAAGGTAGCAACTGGGGTTCCAGGCCCCAGATAGAGCCACAGCCCATACCCCATTCGAAAAATGCCCAGGTTCTCCTGGGCCTGCATACACCCTTCCACCTTGCGACCACACAAGCCATCAGTGGTGAGGTTGTGCACAGGGGACTTGGCTGCCAGTTTCTCCCGCTCTAAAAGGGGACAGTGTCCCACATTCTGGTGGACATCAACACTAGGCACCACATATGGCCCCTGCACTTCAGAGACCACTGAGGGAATGACCTCCAGTGCCCCTACCCCTGTGAGAGCCACTCCCATACTCACCTTTCTCTTTCAAGAATCCCCAGCCAGCCACCCAGCAGGCCTGAGGAACTCCAGGTGGGCCCGCCCTAAATTGGGGCAGGCGGCCCGTTCCAATGAATTGCCCACAAGGAACGGGAGGGGTGATCTTCATGAGAGCAATGTCATGGTTCTCTAAACTGGGGATGTATTTCTCATGAATGATGATTTTCTCGACATATCTCTCCTGTTGATGCGGCTTCACTGACTCATCGTTCCCATATATAATTTCCCTTGTTCCAAAACTCAGTCTCCAGTCATATACTTTCTGTGGGCACAGAGGCAAGCCAGGTCATCCTCAGAAAGGATGGGCTCGACAGAAACCTCTGGTGACCATGATCCTCAGAGCCCTCCCTCAGCAAGGGCCTGGGCCCACCCACTCATGGCCTGGTTGCCACATGGCCCAGAGCCCCGGGGAGACTGTGCACAGAGAGCCCTGGAGAATGTCCCCTTCTGGGAAGAGCCTTTCTGAAGACCTCCCTCCACGCGTTATCTTTGGCAACCACAGACACTGCCAAGGACAGCAGAATGGCAGTTGGCAGCATCTCTATCATATTCCTGCCCCAGCCTGCCCTGGAAGACCAGTGACCTCACAAAGCTCTGTGGCCTCCTGACCAATCAGCATGGCTACATCCCCCTTACCCCCCCAATAGTCAGGCCAGGCAGGAGCCCTTTAGCTTAACCGGTTCAGGCTGAAACAAGATCCCAGCTTTCTGTACAGGCCCCTCTGTACTCCTCGGGTGATGG